>NW_028241815.1:600000-911629 GCF_964263255.1 Lissotriton vulgaris
GAACCAGACCGGCTTTCAAAAAAGTTCAAAGTTCAAAATACCTTTATTCGAATTTCATAAAATTCATAAAAGTACCGCAAATAAAAACAACAATTCATTTACAATATACATTCGTACAGAAAATTTTATATTTTAAAAATATCATAGTTTAAAATGCCATACATTTCAACTCCAATAGGACTAATTTCTAATTTCAGGGATTTTCCATCATTTTACGCACTCGTGTTATCAATCTCAGAAAAGTGCTGGTGCCAAAAATTAGTTCATCAGAATCCAGGGAAACCAACATCCTGTAGGACTCATTAAGTGAGAGTGGTCTATGTTTCTTAAAATAAAGAGTTAAAAATCATTTTATATATCTCAGATAAAATTTACAAAAGAATAGGAAGTGCAAATCATCCTGTGAACTGACACCATCACAGTGGCACAGATTAAAGTCAGTACTATGTCGATGCCCCAATGGAAAAGACAACAAAAATTTTACTGTACCCGCTCTTAAGCGAAACAAAAGTGATCTCTCCCAGCTAGTCATAGGTAGGGAGGGATAGGGCGGGAGAGGTTGTCTACACAGTTCATTCTCTAAATATTTTACAACAGTTGATTTCTCGGATTCTCTTCCTATCCGTTCAATATTGTAAAGTGCATACAGTGCATTTTTAACCTCAACATTGTCCTTAGGTTCAATTGTAGTAGGATCAGTGAATAAATTCTACTACTGCACTCAGTGATTTAAGAACTTCTGAGAGCCATGGAATCGCCATCCCATAATCACAGTTTAAACAGTCCATAATAATGTTTTGTGTTAGGACGGCAGCATCATTCCTCCAGAGTCTAATCCAAAAAAAGCGCTGTTCTGGCTCTAATAATGTCACTTATGTATGGAAGGTTCAATTCACTGTGGCAGATGTAGTCAGAGGATGAGATCGGGGCGCCCAATATTTTCCTGCAAAAACGGCTTTCCTCCCATTGTAGTTGTATACAGTGGCTGCTTCCCGACCCCCAAACCTCTGCTCCAGATGAGGCAACAGGTGAGCACTGTAATCTAAAAAAATTTAAAATACATTTAGTGGTGCCAATTTTCTTTGGGCGGGGAAGACTCAAAACAGAATTGGTGGCTTTCGAGAACTTGCTCGTGGCGTGGGCCAAATGCCCACTCCACGAGCCGTTCGCAACGAAAACCAATCCTAAATAAGGAAATGTGGGGACAGATTCAAGTTTATCTGTGCCTATCTGTATAGTGTTGAGCTTCCTTTTGCCGGGGCCGCAAGACATAATAAAAGATTTTTTGAAGTTGACCCGCAAGTCTAGACCCTCCATAAAATTAACAAAACTATGAACAAGTAGACGAAGGGCATTTGGTGTGCGGGCCATAAGCACCGCATCGCCTGCATATAAAAGCACTGGTAAGGGTTTCCCTAAGATTTTCGGAACGTCCGTAGTGACTTTTTTCAGGCAGTTGGATAGACCATTAATATAAATAATGAACAACAGGGGTGCTAAAACGCACCCCTGTCTCACCCCCCTGCCTATGTCAATGGCTCCTGAACCTTCGCCACCCATCCCAATTCTGACCCGTGCTTTCAGGTCAGTATGGAGATAGGCAAGGAACCTGACAAGAGTGTCGTCTAAACCATTGTTTGATAATATTGTCCAGAATTTGGATCTATTCACTAAGTCAAAAGCGGATGAAAGATCCATAAAAGCAAGGTAGGTAGGAGATGACTGAGCAATGCTATATTTATCTATTATTAGTTTTAAGTTCAAGCATTGCTCCACTGTTCCTACCCCACTCCGGAATCCCATCTGACATGGATCTAGTAAGTCTGTGTCTTCAGTCCATTCGAGTACTCTATTGTAGATTATACGTCCCAGAATTTTTAGGGTGTTATCCAAAAGGGAGATCGGGCGGTAGTTAGCTGGTTCGGTCCTATCTCCCTTTTTAAAAATTGGGACGATAATACTAGTTGCCCATGTGGCAGGCATAGCCGCTGTTGGCAGGCTATTAAAAACATTAAGGAGAATTGGCGCCCATAAATCAGAATTATATTTAATGATGTCTATGGGCAGACCATCAGGACCAGGTGCCTTGTTTCCAAGGCTCTCTTTTATAGCTATTTCAACTACATGTGCTTCAATCTGTAAGCCGCCCAATTGACCTGAATTTAAAGTAAGCGGCTCCTCTGGTGGGGCCGCGTAAATTTTAGAGAAATGGGTCTCCCATACACTGCTAGTTATGTTGCAGCTAATTGGAGTAAGCTTCTTACCCATTTCTCTTGTTTTCTTGACTGCGGACCAAAAAGGACCGCTGCCACCCAAATTTGCGCTGATCAACAGCGATTCCCACTGTTCAGAGAGCAATGTTGCCTTTCTTTCAGCTATTTTAATTTTATATTGTTTCCTGGCTGTCTGGATGGTCATTTTGCACCTAGGTTTAGCGTTAAGTGCCTTTCTTAACTCCTTATTGGCCAGTGAGCAAGCTGAGTCGAACCACCTTGGATTTTTACCTTCTTTAGGTAATGGGACTGACAAGAGAATTTTTATAGTAGAACACAGTACTTCAAAATCTGCGATTAACTTATCATAATTACCATTCATAGACAGGCAAGACTTAATCAAGTGCGGGTGTGAGATTTGTACACTATCCAAAATTGCCCCACAGTCAACCCCCCTCCATTTTAGCCGTAAGCCATCAATTGAGGGTGTAATATCCCTTGCGCTGTTCATATTCATAAAAACTGGGCTGGGTGCAAGGTTCAGGGTTACTATCAATGGGTTAAGATCACTAAATGATGTCACCATCACTGTGGTCTTTACTATACAATCTATTAAATGAGGTGACATGAATATATAGTTGATAGTGGAGGCGCTATCCCTACTTATAAACGTGGGGGCATGGGGGCGCTAGGACTATAACCTATTCTCATGGCGTCATCAAGGGCAAATTCAGTTAACATCTTGGCTAGTTTGGTGCCCCTGCATTCCGCTTGGTCTTGGTAAGTCCTATCCTCAGTCCCCTGACTCTTTTTAGGTTTGGCATTAAAATCACCCCCAATTAAAATTCCTGACTCTGTATCAGATGATATACTGCATTCCAGTTTACTTAGAACTTTTGACAGTGCCAGAAAATTCTTATTCGGTACATGATAAAAATCATTATCATAAAAATTAATTAAATAAATCCTGGTCTTTGACTTTAACTTATATTCAAGGATTTGAATATTCGGGTTATCACTGGACAAATCTCTAATTGAACCACCGGCCAAAATCCTGATCCCGATGAACAGGCCACCCACTGCTCGACCATAACTAGGTTTGGATGATGTTATACTAAAACAGTGGTAACCCTCTATGTATAAATTCCCAACAGCCCATGTCTCCTGAAACATAAGAATATCAATGCAGTCAATTATCTCAGCCCATGCCGGGTCTGAAAGCCTAGATTCCAAGCCCGCCACATTCCAGCTGAGAATTGATAGGCCATGGATACTACGATGATTAGTATGCTTACTCCCAGCGCTCCTTGATGTATCCTTAGTAATGTTAAAAGCTACTAGTCGGGCACTGTTGGCATGCATATCAATCGCTGGATTAATCTGGTCTAAACATTCTTCGGGTGATAATGGATGTCCCTCGTTTCTATTATTTATAACTTGACTACTGGTATTACTATCAGCCATTTTGTCCAGTCAGTCCTGCTCATCTACATTAGAAAAGTATTCGAACCGATTATGAGTGGGAATGTTAAATAGTGGCCTAACTTCATTCATCGGTATGTATTGGTTAGAGGTAGATGCTGGATGTGACCTTTCCCTATGGTCATAGTGGGGCATAGTTGGGAATTGTGGATAGTACAGAGGATGTGTTGGCATTGGGGCCTGGTGACGCCAGGTAGGGCCGTTCAAATAATTAAAATCTTGATTCTGGGAAAAAAGTGGAGATTTTATCCTTGCTCCAAAATTCAAATCCTGATGCGGAATGGCGAAATTATTCGCCATGGTTTGTTTAGGGGGTATCAGATGTCTATAAAAATAGCCTAATGGAAGGAGGGTAGTATTAAATTCCCATGGTGAGGGTAATGGGGCGCTAGCCAATGTTTTTTCCGCCCAGTGGGGTTTTTTAAAGTTTATTGTTATGCAGTCCCCCTCGAACTTTTTCCTCAGTGGGCCTATCCAGCCCACTCTCTGGGTGTGGATGATCTCCCTTGCCCCTTCTATAGGAAAATTGGAATTTGCAATTAACCAGTGTAAAGTTTTATTTTTAAGGGATATAGGGGTTTCTTCTTGATCCTTTCTTAATTTTGAAACATTGACTAGAACCAACACGTATGCCCCACACTCAGGTGGTAGGTTAATACGTGATGGAATCTGCCTAGTAGTTTTTTGGGGAGGCTGAACCATAAGGGATTCATTTGAAGGGTTACGAGATTGACTCTTAGAGACCCCCTTCGGTTGTTCAATATTCTGGTCCTTCCTTGGCTCTGATGCTACATTAGTAGTGCTAGGGTTAACCATATGGTCGGTAGTAGAATTAACTGCTGACTGGCTGACAGTAGTCCCTTTATCTGAAACCTGCGGGGGTTTAGATGTTATATTTATAATTGGCACTTGGGGGTTCTTGGGTTTGGTGCATACGGATTTTGAGGGACCTAATTTGGCTCCCACACCACTGGCAGCACCCTCTCTGGAGATATTCTTGATAGGGATACTTAGTTCAGCTATCTGTTTTTCTATACGAGTGAGCCTACTTTCTATAGGTGACAAATAGATGCTAAGTAATTCACCCATTCTTTCCAGCAGGTGATCGTTTGCAGTGTTAGCATCAAGTTTGCCATCAGTTCCTATCATCCCCCCTTGATGCTCCTCACTGTCTACCTGAATAGTTTCCTTTGTCCTGCTCGTACTTAAGTGGGAATTGAGATTAGCGCCTTTTCTAGTCTTTCGTTTGGGCATACTATGTTTCCTAACCTTAGACGTACAGAGCTTTGATGCGTATTGTGTTTGTTTTTGAATAGCACCCTCCCGCCTACCTCTTAATTGCCTCGTACTATCTACGGGTATTTCTTCTGGGGTTGGATTGATAGGTAAATTGGGGGTTTTCTCCAAATCCGTGCTTGTATCTGTCTCAGAATCTATCAGTGGAATAGATGCAGATAGATTTAACTCATTTGGTATAGTGTGAATGTCTGCGCGTACATCAATTAAGGGTCTAATATTACTGGGTCTAGCCTGGGTAGGTGTAGTTGCCGATGCAATAAGACCAAGGGATGATCGTTTAACTTGGGCCAGATCTTGCGAAACCCTGCGTTCCAGGAGTAAAATGCCCTGGTCTATGGCATCGTTGGCTCTAGTTATAAAGTTGTCTATAGGGCCAATCACTGGAGCTCCCCCGGCTGCAGTTTTACTGCGGCTACCCCTTGAAGACATAGTAAAAAGATACTGATATACTAATCAATTCACAGTATGGATTTCAATAACAAATCTGTTTAGTTTAGGCAGGACAGGAGACAATTGATGCAAGGTAATGAGCCGTGCGCCCTATGATTCAATGAAGTCCAAAGAAAGAGCAAATCAATTCAGTATTATTCGATGTTTTAACCCTCTCAAACATATGTAGAAAGGGGATAGGAATATGCCTCAGTTCATCCACAAATCTCAGACAGTCAGGGGTAATTAATTGAGAGTCGGAGTACCTTAAATGTCGACGTTAGAGGGGTGCGCCCCCCCGACCTCCTCTGGCCTCTGAGGGCCACAGAGGGCCCGCCCTTTGCCCGGGCTTTGCCCGGCTGTTCCCGCGCGCGACTCGCGGGGCGAGAGGCATTCCCTCCTGTTAAAGCGCCTCCGGGCTCGTGGATGACGTCCCTCTTGCGCCTGTAGCCTGGGGCAGCTGGGTCATGTAGTTTAACCCAGCTGCGGCGGCGACGGCGGTCTGAACAGGGTCCCCCAGGTGTTGCTGGCTGGTAGCGTGGATGGAGCTATAATGCCGTTTCCCTCATGGCGCTGGTAAGGTTGACTGCTTCCCCCATGAGCTCACGGCGCTCCCTCCTGTTAAAGCGCCTCCGGGCGCGTGGATGGCGTCCCGCTTGCGCCTGCAGCCTGGGGCAGCTGGGTCATGTAGTTTAACCCAGCTGCGGCGGCGACGGCGGTCTGAACAGGGTCCCCCAGGTGTTGCTGGCTGGTAGCGTGGATGGCGCTATAATGCCGTTTCCCTCATGGCGCTGGTAAGGTTGACTGCTGCCCCCAGGAGCTCACGGCGCTCCCTCCTGTTAAAGCGCCTCCTGGCACGTGGATGACGTCCCGCTTGCGCCTGCAGCCTGGGGCAGCTGGGTCATGTAGTTTAACCCAGCTGCGGCGGCGGCGGTCTGAACAGGGTCCCCCAGGTGTTGCTGGCTGGTAGCGTGGATGGCGCTATAATGCCGTTTCCCTCACGGCGCTGGTAAGGTTACCGGTCTTTTTTTGGAAAAAGACCGGTAGCGCAACAAACATCCTTGCCATCTCAATAATTATCGACGCAGCAAAAACTACAAGCTCCCGCTGCATCTGTGTTATATTGATTTCAGCGCTGCATTCGATAATATCGAGAGAGGCAGACTATAGGGGAAACTGGCACAATGGGGCATACCGCAGCCGACGTTAAACATGCTGAAGCTCCATCACACTGACACCTGGGTGCAGGTGAAACTAGGAAGCGGCACCCATCTGTCCTCAAAAGTTCGCACCACCAAAGGGCTTAAACAAGGGTCTGTGCTTGCCCCAATATTGTTCAACCTCTTTATGGCGGATCTACCGAGACTACTCGACGCCTGCAACTCCCACTCCCCGAGGTTGGGAGGGAAAACTTTGAGCAATAATCTGTATGCAGATGACGTTGTGCTACTCAGCCACACCTACATTGGTCTTCAACGTCTTCTGATGGAAATGCACAAATACGCAATGGAAAACTCCCTAAAAATAAATCTCAGCAAGACTCGCACGATGTCAATCAACACCAATAAAAAACAACAGAGGAACTGGTCTCTTTATGGTCTAAAGATCAAGCCAGCTTGTGAGTATAAATACCTGGGAGTCATTTTTGATAAAGAAGGCTCATTTGCGCAGCAGAAGCAGGAATCAAGAAGGAGAGGAGCACTGATTGCCTTGACGATGAAAAATCTAGCTACCCAATTGGTGGGACCGACCTTGACCTGAAAGTCATCCAGGCGAAGCTACTTCCCTCGATTACCTATAGCAGCGAGGCCTTGCAGGGAAGAGACTCCAAAAATTTGGACAACATACAGGTCAAAGCTTATAGAACAATGTACTTCCCAGACTCAAAAAAGACTGGAGCTCGGCCTGCAAAAGCAAGATCTAGCCAGGTACGGAGCATATATCATCTGCTGGCATAAACTTAGGACCGCCACTACAGACACACAGAACTCCCTGCTATGGCAGGACATACAAGGCAGGGACGCTTCCCAGGCAAGAACCTATTTGCAGGCAGCGTTGGAAGCGACTAAACTCTCTGGGCCTTGGGATATGCAACTTGGGCACAGCACTTTTAAAAAACTAGCCTGGAAATATGTCAAATCACTTTCCTTACTAAAGGACGAGGCACTCTTCTCCAAAAGATCTCATGCATGGATGACCCTCAACTCCTACAAATCTCTGACACCACAAATATACTTTAATCAGGTTTACCCAAAATCCACAAAAATGAAGTTCCTGAAATATAGACTAGGGATTCTGCCAAGCACAGAGCATCTTCCACCATGGCTTAGGACAGAGGGCAACGAGGCCTGCCTGCTTTGTAACTCTAAAAAGGGGGACATTCTCCATGTCACCTGTCTCTGTGAAGAACTACAACAGGCACGCCAACTGCTCCTCAAAGATGAGTTGAAGCAAAAAGGGATTAGCACCAGAAGGCAAGCGGTTCTCGCCTGCCTGAACCCATCAAACACTAAACTAAATTGCAGATATGTGAAATTTCTTGCAACGGTCGAGCAAAGAATTCCAAGACTGTTAAAACCGGGGATCAATGTCACAGACACAGGCCAATAAGCAGACGGACTGATGGACGCAAGGAAACTCAATGTTTTATCCTATGGAAAAGGCGCTTGGACAGTCACACTATACTTTTCAATCTTATGTTTATTTTTAACGGTTTTAAATTATGATATTTTACGAACTTTTTTTGTAACATGTTTTGCACTGGTTTTAATTAACTATGCATAATAAACTTTACCTTACCTCTGATTGCATAGTTTTTACTTTACAGACCTTTTACATCTCCTGACTCCACCTTGCTCAATCCCTAAAACCCTAGGTGAGGTAAGCTGACCTAAATCCACTTAAGTACAGCTATATTAATTAATAAACCTTATACCGAAGTTTATTTCTGGTTTGCATGGAACCGCTCCATTTATGTAGGCCCTCCCGGTTCTCTTTACCAGGACTTTTCTCTAAGAATTTTCCAAGCTTATACCTACACTTGAGGTAAACCCATCAGTGCTAAGTGCCGGCCAACCCATATAACTCTCACCACCCTGGCCATCTCTCGGCATCTTTCTCTTTGCTTTTTAGGTCTCGTATAGGGCAGCCCATGCGCTGTCTCTAAGAGGCATTAAGTAATTAGTATTAAGGGTGAAACTCCACCCATTGCATTTTTTGTGTTTTGTTCCTTTCCATTGGTTTAAATATGGCATTGCTGTTTTAAACTCTCTCATTATTGGCTGGTGGGCTCAGTGCGTCACTTCTGTTTTCGGAGGAAGCAGCATCGACCAACTACAGTTCCCTGATGCTGCAGGGCAGTATCTTTCAATTGTAGGGACTACTTTGTTGTTGCCTGGTGCCTGCTCTCATGCCCGAACAGGACCAACATGCCCGCATCGGGTCCTTCACAACTCGCAAGAGTTTCACATATTTTTAGCTATCTGATATTTTCCTCCCCATTACTATCGAATCAGTAATGTAAACAAGTCTATCCCTCCCACCCCCCCCCCCCCTTTCCCAACATAAACACTTAGGATCACAGGAGCGCGTCTGGATATTCAGAAACAGGTATTTGCCCTGAAGGCAGCTAAACGCATGTTTCTGCTGCCAGTGCTGGGGGGTCCCACTCCTGATGGGCTATTTCACAAAGCTGCTTTGATAGATGCATGGAATTGCATCAGTATGTGGGCAACCGGGGCGGCGTTCTCGTAATGCTTTGTTCAGTTTACCACAGAAAAAAAGACACAAACCCAATTCACCACCATCTAAATATTGCGATTTCTATTTTTCCATTTGCCTGTTATTTTGCCTATCTCCGGATCACTCACTTTTGCCCTCTCCCTCGCCCGTCTTTCTTCACTGGTTGGCAGTTACTTGTCCTTTCTCGACACTCCTGTGCTTTCATTTTCTGCCACTTAACTGCATATATAAATTGCCTAATATTGTACCTTTTCATTCTCATGGCCTCTTTTCCTCTTCGCTTCCTGTTCTCTGCCTCCCGTAACCCGGCCCCTTTCACCCTTCCATATGATAATTTTTCAACGCATTGTCACCTATCTCCCTTTATCTCCTCCGCTTTCTCCATTACTATTTTTCCATCTCTTTTTCGCTTACTAACCTCCTCTCTTCCCAGTCTTCCTACTGTTTTTAGCACTTCCCAGTCACTCTGCTTCTCTCTATTTCCCCCTCCTCTCCCACCCGACCCATCTTCACCTTCCATGTTCTTTTGCTGTGGTGGTGAGCCTCAGCAAGGCCTACCAGTGCAAGGGATACACCCTTCTCTGCACAGAGTCCTCAGGCCAATGGGAAGAAGTTGGCACAGAAACTGGAATAGAAAATACAGGGTTTATTAAACCTCATGAGGTGAAACTGCATTCACACAACACCCTTCGGTAATGTATGACGTAGCACACTGAATGGAAGGAGCTTGGCCCTTTTATACCCACACAGGGGCTCAAATGAAGGCGGTACAAGTACAAAATGCTGGTTTTAGGTACATATAAGGTCATACAGAAAATGCACAGTCAACAAGTGGGAGGAGCTAACAGTTGCTAATTCTGGTGAACACATCCTGACATTTACAAACTACAACAGCTGCATGGACAGCGGCAAGCTCAACTGTGCATGTCCGAAGGTGGAAGATGCTAAATATAGTCCGTTTCTAGGCAGATTTCAAGAGCAGTTAACAGAAAGGTAGGACAGAGCACATGGCGAGCACATGGTAGCACATGGCAAACAAAATGGCTGACAGAAATACAAAATGGATTCCACGAAACGGACAAGATAGTCTCTAAATGCAGGATGGCTTCCGCTAATGCTAACCTAATCACTGCCAAATTACAACAGATGACCCTTTTAGCATTAGATGAAGACATTTGTTTATATGGGGTAATCTAGATATGCATCCTGTACATTGATGCTCATAATCTCAGCTACTTCTTTATTTAACATTTGTTGTTCTTTTATTTCTGCAATATTTCTTTAGGCAGGTGTACAAGCAGTGATGCACACGGAGCAAAGAATAAGACCACATTGTATACAAGTACAGCATGTAAATAGTATTACCAGTAATATACATAGAATAGTCAGTAGCTTCCAGCCCCAAGTAATAAATAGTGTCCATATCCAGTTAAAAAATGTCCATGTACCAGTCTCTGGGTGAATTTCTGCAGCAATCTTATGCAGTTTAGAGATTGCATTATATACTGAAGGCGAGTGATCTGGAATAAAGACACAACAACTGCTGTCAATGATGCGGTATGCACCACCTCGATCAGCCAGAATCACATCTAATACCATGCGATTCTGGAGTGCTACAATCCTCGCAACATGCAGCTCCTCTGTGATGTTCCCAAGTGCCATAGCTGTTTGATTGGTGACAGCTTCCACAACACGAGTCAATCGCCTGATCTTTCTGCTATTCACTGCAGCTCCCACAAAGAAGAACAAACCCAAATTGAAATCGACATATTGTTGCAAAGTGGTATCAGTCTGATCAACCTCATCTGTACTTATTGTTCATTTGTATCTATTCTTGGAAATTTCATTATACAACTTTAAATTCTGGTGATATGATGGAGGGGCCAAGAACACAGGTGGTAACAAAAATGATATGTAACATCCCCCAGACCACCCAAGAGGTAATTGATAGTATCCTGTATTACCACACACAAAAATGTGAAGATGTAAAACTACTGTTATTAGCACCTTCAATAGTCAATGTCAAAATACATTCACTCCGTCCTACTGGAGTTCTTCCTGTACTATCAATGCATAAATCTGCTTTAGCTCTGGTCACAGAAATCACAAAATGTCCAGTGTTTTTAATGTTCCTCATATTTGTGAAGACATATGGTGTCGAAATGTTATCAGGTTGATACTCTTCCCATTCCCATTTAGTCCCTTTAGCTTGAGGATAACCATCTTTATCTTGATAGCATACTTTATTCAACCAAAAGTTAATTCCACCTACTGAAGGCTTTCCGGAAGCAAACAAAAGTGCATACCAAGCTTGACATGAACCATTATGGGAAAACGGTAGAGGAATAAAAGGTGTTCCTCCTTTCTTTTGGTGCGCAGGTATCATCCCACACACCCAACAGTTGGTAGTATTTGTGGCGTTATGCGTATGATGCAACATCTGGATTAATGTGTTATTTAGGTAGGATTGTCGATGCTTCTGCTCATGGTAGGGAAGCGTGAAGTAATGATGTTCCATTGGCGCTGTAGTAGTGGCAACAAAAAGCTGTCGAGCAGGAGCCACTTTCTCAACAAACCAGGTGATTATTGCAATAACCACCAGAGCAAAAACAAATCCTACAGCACAAATGATTCTTTTGTTATTCATTTCAGCAACAGCGATAATTGATCTTTCTAAAAACATGTTGAAAACAATCGTTGGAGCTCTTATCCCTGGGCAGCCGTTGATTTCTTCACCACGGGCCAAGACGGGTGTAACTACACTACGCAGGACTGATTCTCCTCCCCTTGCCACGTCAGCTCTCAGTTTCACCAACCCAGGGTGGTAGCTCAACCAGTCTTTTTCAGCACTGCAGATTCTTTCCTCGGTCTCAAGTGGTACCGCGATGCTCCAGGAATCTTGTGGTCCGGGAAGACTTCCGCAGATTCATCAGGTGAGATAGCTTGATCTTTCTCCATCTCCAGAATCTCGTGATGGTTGGTCAGCACAGCAGGTTCCACCAAGGCAGGTGACACACGCTTACAGTATGTGCTGTAGACCCAGTTCTTCTTGTTCGTCACTCGAACTGCTGTCCTTGTAGCCAGGAGCACCTGCTCCGGACCTTGCCACCTCGGCTCCAAGCTGTT
The DNA here is from genome assembly GCF_964263255.1 of Lissotriton vulgaris. Classification (NCBI taxonomy): domain Eukaryota; kingdom Metazoa; phylum Chordata; class Amphibia; order Caudata; family Salamandridae; genus Lissotriton; species Lissotriton vulgaris. The sequence goes on from NW_028241815.1 coordinate 612,291, forward strand.
TGATCTGTCGAAGAACTTGACCATCACGTGGTCGCCAGGACGGAGTTCATGGGCCTCACCTTTAGATTTGTCAGGAAGCGCTTCTTGAACCTGTTGATGAATAGAGATCAAACTGTTGGTTAACTGTGCCAAATAATCATTCAACAGAACCTAAGGAACATCATGTATGGGGCGGGGCTTAGGAACTCCCCAAATGTTCATCAATCTCCCGAATACCACTTCATACGGGGTGAGGCCAGACCATGAATGTGGCATCGATCTTATGGATAGCAATGCCGAAGGCAATGCCTATGGCCACTTCAAACACGTGGAAGCCAGTATTTTCGCCAACTTCAATTTCAAAGTAGCGCTGTACCTTTCCACTAATCCTGCTGATTGAGGGTGGAAGACTGTATGGAATTTCTGTTTGATCCCGAATCCTTTCAGGACATGCTCAACAACTTGCCCAATAAAATGAGGTCCGTTGTCACTCCACAAAAGTTTACAAACACCATTTCAAGGGAAAAACTCCTTTAGAAACACCTTCGCTGTGGTGAGACCAGTATTATCCTTTGTAGGGTATGCCTCTGTCCACTTACTGAAGGCACATACCACCACTAGGACATATTTCAGATTATTGCAGCGCTCTAGTTGGATGTAATCCATGGGCAAAACTCCAAAAGGTGCGGTTGGTGTAGCAAACCCTCCTGTAGGAGTCCGTGTCCCTTTTCCAGGATTATACTGCCAACAGATCAAACAGGACTGTACTACTACTGTTTTAGCTGTTCTGGCAATTTCAGGATGCTCCCAAACTTGTGTAAGCAATTTAGTTATTGCTAGAGCTCCAACATGTGCCAGCCTATGTGCCATTTGAACCATAGGTTGTAAATAGGCTGCAGGCAATTTCCATTTATCCATGTCTTTGTTGCGCCAATAACCCTTATCGTCCAAAATTCCTTCTTTAGACCATTGTTCAAGTTCTTTCACAGAGGCAGATCTCTGTATATCCAATACTTCCTCTCTAGCATCATGCCAACGCTCAGCTTGTGCTTACACTTCGTACATGGATAAAGTGCTTCGCTGCATCGCAGTCTCACGGGCTACGCGGTCTGCAAGGGCATTACCTTGTCGTATTTTGTCAATGGTTTTCTTGTGCGCGCTACACTTCATAATAGCAACTCTCTTTGGAAATGTCAGTGCAGTCAAGAGATTTTGCACTAATTCTCCATGCATTATCTGCATCCCGTGGGATGTAAGAAAGCCTATTTCCTTACAGAGTGGGCCAAAATCATGAACCACTCCGAAAAGTTAGCGGCTATCCGTGTAGATGTTCACACACAAGTCAGTGCTAAGTTCATACGCTCGTGTCAAAGCTATTAGTTCAGCTGCTTGAGCCGACTTCTGTGGTATGCGAGCTGTTTCCACTACTGTCTCAAGTGTCGTAATTGCATATGCAGCTGAAGTCATGCCATATGGTAACTTCAAACAGGACCCATCAACCCACATTTCCCCATCTACATCTGGAAGGGGCGTATCTTGCAAGTCGATGCAACCCTTTGTCTGTTCCTCAGTAAGGAATATACAATCGTGAGGATCCTTTGACTGAGTCGCAGGGTATGGCAACAAAGTGGCTGGGTTCAGTGTTGCGCACCTCTTCAAGGTAATATGAGGTGCTAACAGTGTCAATTCGTATGCTGTCAGGCGAGCACTAGTTAAGTGTTGTGTCTTAGTCTGATTCAAAAAGGCATCTGCTGCATGAGGTACTAGCACCAACAGTTTGTGTGATAAAACTATCCCTTTACTCTGATGTATGGACATAGCTGTCGCTGCAACTGAACGGAAGCATCCAGGCAACGCACGAGCAACAGGATCAACAACTGCAGAAAAATATGCACAGGGACGCTACTTGCCACCGTGTGTCTGTACTAAAATTGACAATGCACACCCATCTTTCTCGTGTACATAGAGGGTAAAAGCCTTTGTGTAATATGGTGTGCCTAACACTGGTGCAGAGCAAAGAGCTTGTCTTAACTGACTAAAAGCATTTTGGCATTCATCTGTCCATGGAAGGGGGATCGGAGTATTTTTAGTTAAAAGCGCTAGCAGGGGTTTAACAATTTGTGAAAAACCCAATATCCATTGCCTACAAAACAAAGTCAAACCAATGAATGCACGGACATCTTTCTGTGTGGAAGGTACTGGTGTGTCTAATGTTGCTTGAATGCAATCTGGTGCTAGTGCAGGCCATCCTTAGACAGAAGGTGGCCTAAGTAGGTTACCTTAGGTCTACAATATTGCAATGTCTTCCGTGATAATTTATGATGGTGTGTAGCAAGAAAAGAAAGCAAAGACTAAGTACATTTTTCACACGGCTCAGGCGTATCAGCTGCCAACAAAATGTCATCGACATATTGTATGAGAGCCACTTCTTCAGACAAAGTAAAGGAATCAAGTTGTTGTTTTAAGGCTTGACTATAAATACTCAGACTCTCAGTATGCCCTTGAGGAACTCTACAAAATCTGTATGATCGATTATTCAAAGTGAAACTGTACAAATATCGGAGACCAGGATGGTTAGAAACGAGAAGAAAGGATTCTTAAAATCAATTACAGAAAATGTAGTTGCTGTTGGAGGGACCAGGGTAAGCAATGTCATTATGTCAGAAACCACAGTACTACAATCTTGTTAACTTCTCTCAAATCAATGATGAATCTGTAAATCCTAGTGTCAGTATCTTTTTTCAAACGGACTATTGCAAACATTGTAAGGAACTTCTTCCACAACCACCACTTTAATCAAATCATGTACAATGCGTGTGAGTGCTTCTTCTCCTTCTCGAAATATTTTATACTGAACTGAGACACTCTTGGCAATGAAGCACCATCCTTGACACTAATATGTACTGGCGGAATAACCATTTGCCCTACATCAGTGTCTGAAGTAGCCCACAGAGTACTTGGGAGTAAAGCTAATGCAATGTCCTCTTTAATAATACAGGATCTCTCAATCACAGGGTAGTTGTCATTCAAAATAACCTGTACTCCTTCTTGAGAACATCGTATCGTAGCCCTGAACATTTTTAGCATATCGAGACCCACAATATTATCTGGTGTGTTTGAAGAGAGAGAAAACGGAAATGGAGCAGTAAACTTATCAACATGGAATGCAAGTGGCTGTGACAGTGGGCTAAGGGAAGGTGTTCCATCGAAACCTATCGATGTAATAGGTAAGCCAGATAGGGGAGCACTAGGAACCAAGTGTTTAGACAAGGCGCTACGAGTAGCTCCTGTATCAACCAGAAACTGATCAGTAGAACCCAAAACATGTGCTGTTAAATAGGGACCCCTCTGATCTACTGAAACTTCAACTGATTCCTGACCCCATCCTAGGCAATCCTATGCATAAGCATAATCTTGAAAATCAGACGGCACATAGTCGGACATTTGATATTGGTTTCGTCTATCAAAAGTGTTAAACCCATCCTGTCCATGTGCATTAGCATCAAACTTAGCGCGATCAGTTGTGCTTCCTTTAGGCCCTGAATATCCTGAACGATTTCTCATTTGTCCCCGACACCGTGGACACTGCTGAGCACGCAGTACTGGACAATCAGAAAGCCCTTGTCCAAATTTCTTGCAGTACGCACACTGATCAACAGTCAAATTTGAACGAGTATAGGAAGGAAACAACGAACTATAAGATCCACGCCCACCTCTATCATTACCTCTAGAAGGTGGGCCATAAGCTTGAACCAACATAACCTTTGTGTTTAACTCTTTAGAATATTTATCCTCAATACTTTTAGCTTCTAATTCTTATTGTTCATTATACTGAACCATAGTTAGGAGAGAAACCAGAGAAGAGGTAGTCCATGAACTTTCACTGGCCTTTAGGTGACTAGCTATTCCTGGCAAAAGGTTTGCGACATATTTATCGACAAACAGATGCCTACCTGTGTCATCTGTCAATGACTGGCCACTAAAATCATGAAATGCTTCTTCAAAGCGTGTGACGAAGTCAGAAACTGATTTGTCTACCTTTTGCCTGCAAGACGCTAACACTGTCCAATCTATCTTTTTAGGGGGAATAATCGTCTTTACCTTAACTAATATAGCTGCCGGAAGATTTAATATTAACTGGCGGTTTCTGTGCAGGTTCTCTATCTTCATCTAACTGCTCTAAATCTTTCCATAATGCTCCAAATGTCGCACGATCATCAATTTTACGCACAGTTCTCCACATATCAGGTGGTAATATTAGTCCAAAAAACAAATCAATATCAGGCAAAGTCATAGTACAAGAGCTAATAGCACCCTCAACTTCCTCAAGAAAGGCTGCTGGATTCTTTCGCGGATCAGGCAATGCATTTTTAAGAGCCGTAACATCTGCTCTATTCCAAGAAGTGTAAACACAATTGTAAATAAAATATCCTTTTGCATCTGTAGAAGTCTTATCATCACTTGTACCTGTTCCTTTAGGAGGAACATATAAAGGTGCTGCTTCCCACATGGGTTTCACATTAATTACAACATTCTTATCTGTTTCAGTAGTAGAAGTTCGTGCCATGCTGATTCTGGGTGTTGGTGCAGCTGCGTCTGCTGCCTTTTTCTCCTCTCGCAAACGGGCTGCGTCAACATGCAGTTTAACCAAGCGTCTGATCGTGTCAGCCACCTTGGCGAAGACAAAAATACCTTCACGTAGTTGTTTACAATCAGCTGCTACATCATCGGGTTCCATTTCTACCGAATATTTCCTGTACCGTTCAAGAACCTCTGCGGCAGATGTATCAGTAAAATATATTTGCTCCCTTTCCTGCCAATCTTATATACTATCTAAAAGTTCAGAAGCAGCTTTAGTACTAAGAATGGCTTTACACGCAGCAGATCTGATCTCAGACGCACGCTCAGCAGATAACATTGAGCGAGTTTCTCGGGCTTTGTCCTGGTCTGTAGAAGAGTCCTCATCCGACTCATGAGGAGTAGAAGGAAGAATATACAGAGGTGGACAATGATCTAATAAGAGAGAATCATCTTGGGGTTTATTAAGAATGTAGTAAAGAGGTCTACGAACAGCGTATTGGCTATTTACCTGTAAATGACGCTCCCCATCTTCCCTCTCTCTAATTTCTTTCATTTCCCTATTTTTCATTTCCAATGCTTTTGACTGAATGCTCTTACGTTGTTCTTTTTTAGTCAAGGCTTGTTCGCGCTTCATTCGCTCATGCACTTCTTTCTCCCACATTCGCACACAGTCAAACATATCTTGCCTAGCCTTTCGCTTAAATATTTGTTGCTCCACATACTGAATCTTTCGCAAATCAAATGACCCATGCATAGGCGAAAGCAACTCAGGATCTTTACGAGTGTATTTGTTCCATAACGTGCTGTACATTATGGAAGAAATACCATACTTAATATACATGTCCCAATTAGGCGTCTACTCCGGGGGCGCTGGTTGTGCTTCATCGAGTCTCAAAGTGGTACCTCTACAAAAGCAACATATCCTACGCAGTGTGCTGGAAACAGGCATGCCAAATAATTGTGCAGAATATGCAGTATTATTAATCAAAGTAGCGCTTAAGGTACTCTTCGTAAGTTGCGCCGTTTAAACAAATTCAAATAGAGAAAAATCTCCTCATTACCTGCCTATATAAATTGCAATTCATGTATAACTTTCAAACAAATACTAATATTGGCCAATCCTTCAAACAAAAGCCGCGGTAAGTGTTACTAAACTACCTTACCAATCCAAGGCATCAAAAACCAACAGCATGTGCCGCAGAACGGCTCTTACCAATCAAATGGTTTCCAGGTTCCAACTGCCAAGTTCTCAAATAGACCAAATGGTCTCTGCATGGCGAATCAACAGAAGAGATCTCAGCCGAGGACCGGCACCACCTGGATGGTCAGATCAGAAAGAAAGGAAAAACGCAGTGGTTGCCAAGACTCGGGTCTCCTCAGGCAGCGATCTCGTTCAAAGCTAGATTACAATCTTTCGTCTCGACCACTCCTTTGGGCATCCGAGTCGCCGATATGCCCCCCGTTGGATGCGCCAATTTGTGGTGGTGAGCCTCAGCAAGGCCTACCAGTGCAAGGGATTCGCCCTTCTCTGCACAGAGTCCTCAGACCAATGGGAAGAAGTTGGCACAGAAACAGGAATAAAAAATACAGAGTTTATTAAACCTCATGAGGTGGAACTACATTCACACAGCACCCTTCGATAATGTATGACGTAGCACACTGAATGGAAGGAGCTTGGTCCTTTTATACCCACCCAGGGGCTCAAATGAGGGCGGAACAAGTACAAAATGCTGGTTTTAGGTACATATAAGGTCATACAGAAAATGCACAGTCAACAAGTGGGAGGAGCTAACAGTTGCTAATTCTGGTGAACACATCCTGACATTTACAAACTACAACAGCTGCATGGACAGCTGCAAGCTCAACTGAGTATGTGCGAAGGTGGAAGATGCTAAATATAGTCCGTTTCTAGGCATATTTCAAGAGCAATTAACAGAAAGGTAAGACAGAGCACATGGTAGCACATGGCAAACAAAATGGCTGACAGAAATACAAAATGGATTCCATGAAACGGAAAAGATAGTCTCTAAATGCAGGATGTCTTACGCTAATGCTAACCTAATCGCTGCCAAATTACAACATTGCCGTTATCCCCGTTTCCTCACTACCCTTAAAAGGTAAGAACCAAGATAAAAGTATCGTAGTTTACTGTTGAATAAATAAACACTGATCGTGTCTCCTAGCTGTTTCTCGTGCATCTCCCACACCGGGCAGTGCTTCGACACGCACCCTCTGAGCTTCGTAACACTCACTTGCAGCCTCGGTCTCTGTACACCTCCAGAGCCACACACCTATTCCTATGTGTACCTCTCCTCCTTCAACGAGGGGCCCGTTCCCGGCCACATGCTTTCTCAGCGTACTAAAACATTGCTGGATGTCTAGCTCCTCTTTTCTCCTCTTGACACTATATTGTATGCTACGAGAGCAGGCGCAGTGCTGTGAGGTGAACAAGGGAGGGCGCCTCATTTCCTCACAGCTGTGATCGGTAGCAATCTGAGTTTGTCAGGCTCGTGAGGTTGGGCACTGACCACCAAAAAATACAATACGTCTGTTTTAAATGCACACCTGCAGCTGTACCACAACTACAACGTGTCAACGAAATCGGTATTCATAGGCGGACTGTTGACACGTTCTGTAGTGTGCTCACACCGGGCACGTTCTGTAATGTGCACACCATGCACACACCGGACACGTTCTGTAGTGTGCACACCATGCACACACCGGGCACGCTCGGGCACGTTCTGTAGTATGCATACCATGCACACACCGGGCACTTTCTGTACTGTGCACACCATGCACACACTGGACACGTTCTGTAGTGTGCACAGCATGCATACACCGGGCACGTTCTGTACTGTGCACACCATGCACACACTGGGCACTTTTTGTAGTGTGCACAATGCACAAACTGGGCACTTTCTGTAGTGTGCACACCATGCACACGTTCTGTAGTGTGCACACCATGCACACGTTCTGTAGTGTGCACACCATTCACACACTGGGCACATTCTGTAGTGTGCACACCATGCACACACTGGGCACGTTCTGTAGTGTGCACACCATGCACACACCAGGCACTTTCTGTGGTGTGCACACCATGAGCACACCATGCACACACCGAGCACGTTCTGTAGTGTGCACACCATGCATACACTTGGCACGTTCTGTAGTGTGAACACCATGCACACACCGGGCACTTTCTGTAGTGTGCACACCATGAGCACACCATGCACACACCGGGCACGTTCTGTAGTGTGCACACCATGCACACACCGGGCACTTTCTGTAGTGTACACACCATGTACACCGGGCACGTTCTGTAGTGTGCACACCATGCACACACTGGGCACGTTCTGTAGTGTGCACACCATGCACACACTGGGCACGTTCTGTAGTGTGCACACCATGCACACACTGGGCACGTTCTGTAGGATGCACACCATGCACAGACTGGGCACGTTCTCTAGGGTGCACACCATGCACACACCGGGCACTTTCTGTATTGTGCACACCATGAGCACACCATGCACACATCGGGCAGGTTCTGTAGTGTGCACACCATGCACACCGGGCACGTTCTGTAGTGTGCACACCATGCACTCACTTGTTGTTCAGGCCATCAGCTATACGCGTTCATGCAATCTATCAATGCCTTTACAAAACCCAGCCCGGAAGTGAAATTGATATCTCGATCCTCTCTCACTGCAGTTTTCTTTTTTAACGTTTTAACCGAAGCGATACTGTTGGCTTGTGAATCTAGTTTCTTAGTGAGGTGTCTCCAATGTATGTGCGGGGAGCACTATACCTGTGGAATCAGTCGAGTGCGCTTCACAAAAGGTACCAGCTCGCCCCGACTTATGTTTCGCGTTTTTTGTTTGAAGCCCACAGACAGCACAGCAGCCTGGTTTGCAAAGATATTTTGCAAAGATATCTTGGGGATAATATAAAAGCTTCCCCGGAAATAGTCAGTTGTTTACCATTGGCTTTGTGGTTTGGAACACATTTGCTTGCTATCTATTTGCTGGCTTTAAAAAAATCATTTATGGAATGTCCAGCATGTCTTTGTTCCTCCCATGCTTCTTGTATTCTCCCATGAGTGTTCACTTTCTATAAACATGCCTTCACATTTTATTCTGATCTTGTTTTGTATGTGTGGGTGGGAGACAGTCTTCAAGCTGTTGCCCTTAATCATTGTAGAGCACTGCGCTGACACCAGATCTGAAATATTTTTTCGTGTAGATTAATTGGCTGCAGTTAACGAACACAGGGCCAGGAAGGATTTAGAAAGGAGTGGGTGGGATGTGATGAGGCGTCGGTGTTGGATTTTGTGACAATATCATACGTGTTTGGGGAGGAGACGGAAGTTCTGAGGTGCAATTACATGTAATGCAATGTGATACCAATGGCAGACTGTACACTCACCTCACAAGGAATTGGTGAGTATAAGAAATGTGCACACATAAAGAACAAGCATTCTTAAAAAGCATCAACACATATCCGTAATAGCCCCTTGTAAACGGACCTGGACAGGGGAAGGTTCAAATAACCCGAAATGTTGGTTAAGGAGGCCAGGAGGGGCTTTCGGGGCTAAGCAAATTAAATGCTAAATGGCATATTATTTTAGAAAATGTGCATATACAAATGTAAACAAGGGCGCGCGCCTCGCGCTGAAAGGCGGCGGCAGGGGGAGGGGAGAGAGGAGGGGGCCGGCGCCTGTTTCCCTTGCGGGAGCGAGCAGGAACCATATGTTAATTACTAACAGATGGTTTTGAAAGCTCGCTCCAGCAAGGGAATCACCAAACACGCACGTGTTGCATTGAAAGCAATGCAAAGCGTGTACTTTTTTGACTGAAAAGGCGATTTGATTGCTACAGGTCTTTTTCCTATGCAACGCATTCGCGCTGTGTAGGCGAGACCTAAAAAAGGGGTAAAAAGGGAAAAAAAGAGAAAAAGGTGCACACAAAAAAAACTGAGCGCTAAGACAAATGCAATTCTGGGGTACTTGTGGGGTTGTTCAGCATATTTAAAAACACTAAATGACTAAGATAAACAATCTTAGATTTGTCTTAGTCAACATTTGCAGGCTGAATGAACCTGCAAAGAGACAGACAGTAGCACAGGGCTTACACTCTTTGGGGGCCGATATAGTTGGCCCACAAGAAACACATATAGAGGGCTCACAGAAACATTTATTGACTTCAATGGGGTATACAACGATAGGGGGGACTGCACAGGGTGCAAAAATAAAAGGCGTAGGTGTCTTGGTTGAGAGCAGACTTCCCTTAAGATCTGACAGAGTAAAAAGTGATTCACTGGGCAGATGGGTAATTGCAGAGTGCCATCTGTCCCTTAACTGCTCTTTTAACTTATGCTCCATTTATGAGTGTAACACAGGATTATCAACTGGATTTCTGGGGAACTTGCCCACTGGCCAACTCCAATTATTATCTGCGGCGAACTTAACATTAACCTGCCTTGTAACTGGAAAGCTGATAACAAATGGACCTATAATGGTAGGAAGCCCCGTGTATATCAAGCAATAACTCACCTAATTCAAACTCATGGGCTCAGCGATGTTTGGGCCAGCCTTAATTCCACTACACCAGGGTATACCTACTTTTCTGCCCCACATCAGCGGTCACGAGCCAGGCTAGATTACTTCTTGAGTTCATCTTCTCTACTTGTGACTGCTCCATAGACATCGCTTCGCGTTTTATGTCGGATCACAATCCACTTATTTTAAGCATTGGGAGATGGAGCTTCGAGAAAGCTCTTTTGCAAGATGCAGGATATCGAACACATATGCAAACTTGGGTTCAAGAATTTCTTGAGCTAAACGTGAGGTCAGCTTCTATCACAACGGTGTGGGACACATTAAAGGCGGGCATCCGGGGAGAGACCCTTGGGTTCTCAATCGGGAAAAATAAGAAAGAATAAGCATTGATTTGTGACCTCCAGGAAAAGCTGAAAAAGGCAGAAGCAAAACTAATTCAAACAGTTCAAACAGGGGGGGAAACTGAGACTACCCAAATCGAAGTGACAATCATTATTACTGAAATTAGGTCTGTGTTCGCAGAGAAGACTGCTGCTAAATGGGCTTCAACACGAGAAAAAAACTACGAGTGTAGAGATCATTGGCCATCACTTGGCTCTTAAAACCAGACAGCCGGTTACAGCCTGTTAGATAATATCAATCCAACTTGTAACGGGCGAATAAACTAATGACCCGAGTAAAATCCAAGAGGGATTCCGAGAATTAAACTCTACTCTATACTCTGAAGAAAACAGGAGCCCAATTGACGTAAGAGAGTCGGAGATCACTAAATACTTAGAAGAAGTCACCTTATCCTGACTTAGCCCAGAAAATAGCGACCAACTTGAGGATCCCCAACCTCTGAGGAAATTGCCAAAGCCTTAGCTAGCATACCGGACGGAAAGGCTGCTGGGGTTGACTGCATCCCTACCGAATTTTATAAAATGTTCGCACCGCAAATAAAGTCTATTTTTACCTCTTTGGTAATATCAATCTTTAACGGGGTCCCCCGTCCGCTTCCTGGTCTAATGCTAAAATCTCCATATTCCCTAAAAAAGATAAATCACCACTAGAAATGGGATCCTACAGGCCGATCACGCTCATTAACTGTAACCCGAAAATATTTTCAAAAATCCTCGCAATCAGACTATTGAACCCCAAGTGTTAAAATGGCGATATGGGTTTATCCCCAAGAAAGGCACCACAGAACATATTTGATGCAGCCCAGGCAACATGAGACCCGATGTCGGTAATTTTATTAGATGCTGTAAAAACAATCAACCGGGTCTCCTGGCAGTTTCTCTGGAGCATCTTGAGAAGAATGGGTTTTGGAAAAAAGTTAAACCTAGCTATGCAAGCTCTCTATTTTAACCCGACAGCCAGTGTCTCAATAAATCGGAACGTAGCTGAACAATTTGAAGTCTTGCGGGGCACCAGGCAAGGGTGTTCCTGCTCCCCCTTGTTTTTGCCCTATACTTAGACCCTCTGATTAAGGAAATAGAGAACAACCCAGCTATACAGGCAGTAAATAGACTTGGACAACACACTAAAATCATGGCTTATGTCGAGGACCTGGGTGTAGTCACTCCAGAGCCCGAGAGTGCTATTTTGGCTTTGGAGCAGGAGGCTCAAGAATTCGGGACAATATCAGGGTAAGCTTGGAATAAAAATAAAACTTACAAAAATTATTCTTAACAAAGAAATTAACTGGAGTAGATAGCCGGGTGGTTACTAAGACAAAATACCTGGGGGGGTGACCGTGACGACAAACATAGACGAATTAGTGGCAGAAAATCTAATCCCACTGGCTGCCGAGACTAAGAAAGCGCTTAATTGGATCAAATATCTGCATTTGTCTATAGTGGGTAGATGTATTGTCATCAGGATGACTTATTTCCCAAAATTACTCTACTACTTCCGGTCTATCCCTCTAGAGTGTAATAAAACAATGCTACAAAAGTTCCAGGAACTTTTTACGCAATTTGTCTGGGCCTACTCTCAGCCTAGAAGGGCTTTTAAACAACTATCTCTTCCCAGGGAGTAGGGCGGCTGGGCCTTCGCTAATATAACACTATATTACTGGGCTTCGGTTTTACAATATAGCACGGAATTGGTGGGGGAACATTCCATTTCTTCTAACACCTGGGCTCCCCGCGCCTTATCAGCTGCTATTAGGAGAGGAGGGTTATGGCTGTCTCCTGAGACAAACATCTTTTGGGTACTACAAACGAGTAAGGTTCAAGACACTGATGAGCGTTTTCAAAGTTTTCTTCACCATACGCAGGACCTATGGGTTAGGTAGACTAAATTTGTATTCCCCTATTAACAAGATCTCCAATTTGCCTGATATTTTTGGGAGGTCATAACTTCAAAACTGGTATAAAGCTGGCATAACAAAACTGGGCGATTTAATTACTACTGAAGGAACTGAAAACCTACCTAAGCCCTCTTGAAACAGCCGTGAAGCGCTGCATAGCGCCGGCTGCAACGACCGCTGCAAACGCCATTCAGGCGAGTCCCTGGGCCACGCCCACATCGCAGGCCACGCCCCCCCCGCCAGGCAGCCAATAAATACGCGCCTCTGAGAGCGCCGCCTTGAGAACTGAAGGACTCCGCAGGCACACGCCGGGAGCTTCACAGCGCGAATTTTAAAAATTGAAAATTGTTTGTTTTTTAACTTGTTTGCTGAAAACCTACCTAAGCCCTCTTGAAACAGCCGTGAAGCGCTGCATAGCGCCGGCTGCAACGACCGCTGCAAACGCCATTCAGGCGAGTCCCTGGGCCACGCCCACATCGCAGGCCACACCCCCTTCCTCAGCTACATTATGTGTTGTTACCGGACGCGCAGCGGACAAGCGCAGCGGGAGCGCCGTTTGCGCGCCGAAGGAGCGCCAAAGGAGGGCCCGTCTGTGCCCGTCCGTGTCCCGGACGCGGCCAGCGCCAGCCCCCTTGCAGCTGCCCTCCTACCCTGTAATCGACCGCGTGTTCCCTACTCTCGTGAGTATTTAATTGCACTTAATACTAAATCATGCTCCTGTTCGAGTCAATGGGACCTGGCAGATACTGTTCAGTACACTTGTCAATCATGCACATTCTGCTTTCAACCTACTCTACCAGCCCCTACACAGTGTGCTACTGACCCGTCATGTCTCCGGGCCGGCTTGATCAATGCCAGATCTCTGGTAAAACATTCTAATGAAATATTCGAGCTACTAAGTGACAACAAGTTTGACCTTCTCTTTGTCACAGAAACATGGCTCAATGACACATGTAACCCAGTGATCGAACTTGCCATCCCACGTGGCTTTAAAATTATCAGACAAGACCGCCCCCTAGGCAGAGGAGGTGGCGTAGCAGCCATTTTTCGGGATAAATGGACCTTTTCTCTAGACCCTATGGGCCCATCCATTGATGCTGAGGTACTCCATTTTTCTCTCACTTTAGGGGCTCATTTTACTTTAGGTGGATCTCTGGTATACCGACCACCTGGCCACGCAGGAAAATTTCTAGAGGCACTAGAGGACATGATAGTCCCACGCGCCCTGAAATACCCCACATATCTCCTTCTGGGGGACTTTAATATCCATGTGGACCAGCTTGATCTATCTGACACAGTTCGGCTAAACGAGGCGTTTGCGATGGCCCAACTGAAACAGTGGATCAAGGCTCCCACCCACTCAGGGGGTCATGCCCTTGACTTAGTATGTACCAACTTTAACAATAATATTTCTGAACCTGAGAAATTAAACTGGTCTGATCACATGCTAATAAGATTCTCCTGGCCCTTGTCCCGCCCTGCTGAGACCAACCATTCTGTGGCTCATACACAGAAAATTAATTTAGCTTTGCTCTGTGATCATCTTGATACCTCTCGCCCCTCACTGCCTTCAGAAATTGAACCAGCAGCGAGCTTATTCAATTCATGTATTGAAGAAGGTGTTGCTCTTTCAACCAAATCAGGTCGCGTCTGTAGAGTTCGCTCCTCCCCCTCTAAACCCTGGTTCTCCAACACCCTCCGCGATCTTAAATCAGGCTGCAAAAAACTCGAAAGACGTTGGAGACAAGCATACCTCCCCGAGGCCAAGAAAGAACTTAGAACAGCTCAAAAGAAGTATTATGCTGCAATTAAAGTGGCAAAAAGCACATACTATGAAGGGCGTATTTCCAAGGCCAATAACAACAGCGCAGAAATCTTTGCTGTTGTCAAAAGCTTTGTCTCTCCTTGCGCCGCTCACCCTCTTCTAGCCTCATCGGCAAAATGGTGTGAAGAACTCTGTGTTTTTTGTGGAAAAAATTGATAAAATCCAAGATGATCTACTTACTGTATGTAACAATTTTCCAGTCTCCATGACTACTCCTATCCCCACTATGCCCACTTCTACGGATCAGTTTGCCCTCTTCACTCCAGTGAATACAACTGAGGTCGTGAAAATTCTGGCTACCTTAAAATCGGGTTCCCCTGCGGACCCCTGCCCAGCCAGAGTCCTTGCGGGCCTGGCTAACACAGTCGGCCAAGAGGTGACACATATTGTGAACCTCTCTTTTTTCAGCGCCACAGTGCCAGCTTGCTGGAAACAGGCAAAACTGCTACCACTCCTTAAGAAAAATGGCCTAGATCCAAAAACTCCCGCTAACTTCCGGCCCATTTCTTTACTGCCAGCTCTAACAAAGATATGTGAAAAAGTTGCATTTTCACAGCTGGACCGATTCGTAGAAAACTCTCAAGCTCTCCACCCTGCGCAATCAGGCTTTAGAGCTGCTTTCAGTACAGAGACGGCCCTAGTTGAGGTCTCTGAGGCTATCCGTGAGTGCTTAGACGGAGGTGGCAGAGCGGCGATGATTTTACTGGACCTCTCTGCCGCCTTCGATACGGTCCCCCACTCCCTCCTACTTACCAGACTAGCAGACATAGGCATAACTGGCCCTGCTCTCGGATGGTTAAGATCTTTCTTAGATGACAGGTCCCAGCAAGTGTGGATGCCGCCTTTCTCTTCCTCTCCCAAAAAACTTTCAACTGGCGTACCACAGGGCTCCACCTTAAGCCCCCTGCTTTTTAATGTCTATATGACCCCCCTTATCTATCTTGCGGAACAGCTAGGGGCCAAAATTATGGCCTACGCCGATGATACCCAGCTCTTGTTTACATGGCCCAAAAACAACCTGGACACGACGAGAGTCCAATTCTGCTTATCATCGGTCTTCCGCTGGCTGGCCTTGGCTCAACTTAAGTGTAATGAGAGCAAATCTGAAATTCTGCTGTACGGCTCCTTCCCAGATAATTTCTATGATTCTCTCTGGCCCACCGATTTTCCCAGCCCCAAATCCACAGGTGGACCTGCAAAAAACCTAGGAATCTGGTTTAGCAATAATCTCAGATTTGAAGATCACCTGAAAAAACTCACCGGAATCTGCTTCTCCACTCTCAAAACTCTACGCAGATTCCTTCCTTTGCTTCCGCGATCAGCTAAGGAGACGGTCATTCGCGCTCTGATATTATCCAGATTGGATTATGCGAATGCTCTCTACTGCGGACTCCCAGCCTATCTGATCCACCGCCTCCAAGTCATCCAAAATGCTGCGGTCCGGCTGCTGTTTAACATCCCCAGAAGATTTAGCGTCCGCCAACCACTCCGAGACCTTCACTGGCTTCCAGTGGCTCAAAGGATCTTATTCAAGATCCTTGTGTTAGCATACCGAGCACTCCACCTAACAGGCCCAACCTATTTGAGAAAAAGATTTTCTCTGTATGCCCCCAACCGCCCTCTCAGATCAAGCAATCTTCATCAAATGACTGTACCAAAGTTCAAATATAGCAGGCTTGGTGGACAATCCATTTCTGTTAGAGCAGCGAGAGCTTGGAATACCCTGCCTCTCCAACTGAGAACAACCCCTTCCATCATGGCATTCAGGAAAGGCCTAAAAACCTACCTCTTTAACACCAATGCCTAATGGCTGTGCCTCTTTTGCATTTACTGTGATCTGTCCCCTTCTTTTCTCTCCGCGCCAGGATACTATACTATTTAGTAGCAGAGCGCGTTACAAAAGCCTCTATAATAATAATAAAGTCATTTGCTGAGTTCAATATCCAATATGGACTACGGGATCAACACACTTTCAAACACATAGCCATTAATGATTTCTTGTCACAAAATAATGGTGGGCCCATAGGGTTTGCAAAAACAGACTTTATTGACAAATTAAGGGCCCCAGATCCATCTCAGATTGGTTTATCTATGCTGCATTGAACAACCAGTCAACTGACGACCTGCCCAGAATAGCAGACAAATGGAAAATTAAGCTGGATGTCTCACACAGTACATTTTATAATGCTTTAAAAACTGCCCAGAGCGATTTACTGTCGGCCAAACTACAGGTGCAATTTTTTAATACTGTTTTCTTCTATATTACTCCTAACAGAATTGCCAAATGGGAACAGGCAAGGGGACACTCTGTCCTAGGTGTTCGGAGTTTTGTGTAGATTCAGTACACATGTTTGCCACCTGTCCAAAACTCACCTCTCTCCTTGTTAAAATACAAGATTTTCTTGTGAGGGTTATTTCTCAGAATTTTTAATTGACCCCTACAACCGTCTTGTTAGGGACACAAGACGAGGAGAAGGAAAGGTGGGGCACTTATTTTTGTGGCAATGACGATATGGAGGATCTGTGTCGCGACAGCCTGGATCGATGCAGATCCCCTCTGTTCTCACAGTGGCTTGCTAGAATAGTTATGACCTGTCATCTTGGGAAGGCTATTTATGCCAAAAAAGGCTGTAAGGGGCAAAGGAAGGGATTAGATATTTAGGAACCTTTAATTATGTGGCTGGACCAGACCAAGTCATAGTACTAGCTAACTAATTTAAGCCCTTTGTCTTTATTTGTTGTTCTAACTTAAGGGTCTTTTTTGTTTGCTTACTTTTGATTGCTTTGGATTATGCCATATTCTCCTTTCACAACTTTTTTTCTTACAAGGAAATACATTTGTTTATCTAATGTCTAATGTACTATTGGTTCGTTTTTTTGTCCTGTGTTCCATATTTTGTAAAGGGGGTGTGGGGAGGGGGAATCCTGGGGGGCTTGATACGGTCTTACCTCTGTAAACATTACTCAGAAAAAGAAAAAAAGAACAAACTGGAGGTGATGACTGCGCTGTCAGACAGTGGACCTGTGTTTCCTGCATTTCTGTAGATGGAGCGGGAAGAACCAGACACTGAAGTGTGGGGAATGGAGACAGGGGGGCCTTTTGAAATTCCATGAGGCTTTTGGTTTGCAATGAATAGCTGCTGATTAGTGTTACTGAGCACAGCCATTTGGTGGTTGGTGGGGGTGACAGGTGGGATGGAAGAATCTGTTGTGAAAGGTGAGTAAGTTGAGCTGATGACATCTAGGTGCAGAGACCTCACTCCTCTTTATGACTGTTGAAAACCATCACTCTACACAAAGGTTGTGTCTGGAGAGCAGCCTGAATAGACCTCTTGAAACAGCCTGAGGAGGACACTTGCTGGGTCTGGTGGGTCAGAGGACTAATGCACCCACTCCCGGAATGAGGGTTCATCTCATGGTCACAGGTTGGAAACCCGGTGGGTCCACTCAGCCATTTATTCTTCTGAGCTCCATAAAAGGAGTGACATTGAATTGGCTAACAATAAACATCTATTATGTCAGTGGCAAGAGACCCAAGATGGAATGTGTGTTTTGCAAATACAAATGTTATGTTAAATTGAAAGGAAAGTCACCCCAAACTGGTTCTGTAGTTTAACATAGTGAATCCACAAGCGCTTTCTAGAAGTTGTATATAAAATTGGGACCATCCACTTTGTTCTAGTTACATTATGACTATGAAAAGGAACACTCCACATATTACTCAAAAGACTATTGTGCAATCAGGAATGGTGTTTGCCTGAGAGCAATTCTCCCAAAGGTGAAAGTTCATAACCTGATGTCTGGACTATCTACTGGAGAAGCTGTGGACCTGCCTGAAGTGACTTGAAGCTTGGCTGTCTGCTGGGAGTGGTAAGTTGTTTGCCTGACCCTGCAGGTGATGACACGCTCCAGGAAGAGAGAGGTAAAGTGTGTCTAGGAAGAAGCAGACTACTTAAGCGTTCTCACGAGAACCCTGGAGCCCAAGAGTCTCTCATCTCAGTTCCTGGTGAGAATGATTGTTCTGTGGTCCTCGACGGTCCAGTTATGGTTGCAACTGAGTGATTGCCATAGTGACAGCCGAGGGTTGCAACTGCAATATTTCTGTAGGGACAGATGAGAGCAGCAAATGCCTGATTGCAGAAGCCTTGATGTGGGCTGCAACTGAGGGATTGCCTTCAGCCTAGCCAGAGCTGCAGGTCTATCTGGAAACGCAACCTCGAGACTGTTGATTTGTAACTGTTTTGACGGAGCTCTATCTGATGAAGACCTCTGCCGGCAGACCCACTCCTGTTTCTGCATAACCGGGTACTGTGACTTATCCAGTAGGGGTTGGGTGAGTGTGCTGCCAGACATGGCCTGCATCTGGCTCGGACGCCCATCAGAAGACACGTGGGTTCTCTGCATCTCCTGCTGGGTACTCGGTAGGGCCACCACCTTTACAAGATACACCAGAAGGACTGAAACATATCACCTCTCTTGAGGAAGGGTAAGAAAAGGAACAACTGAGAGCATTTAAACTGTGGGCACATATGGCACATATAAACTGCACCTGAGCTTTGTTCACACTACTCAAGGGAAGGGAAAACGAATCCAGGGGTATCACTTGGGAGCAGTATAGAGGGAGAGAGGCGATGGTAGAGCCGTCTAGGGATTACACGCTGGAACACTATGCTGTATGATCATTGAAATGTGTAAAATTTAGTACAACTGTGCTATTGAAGTACTTTCCTACTCATGAAGAAAACCTCTGGGTTGTACTTTAAGATTTATGTGTCTTTTATTTGATTGTTGAGCTCTGAGCTTGAGAAACCCCACACAACCGTCCTGAAAGGCTTGTAACTACTCACCCTCGCTACCATGAGTGTCAAGTTGTAGGAAACTGGCTCTATATATACTACACCACAATGAGGAATAGTGTGTATAGTGTCCAGGTGACCCCAGAGGTAGGCATAGGTTAAAGTTAGTTAGAACCTTACTCTCTATTTGTGGTAGAGTGGTTGAGCAGTAAGGCAGTATCAGATGACAGTGTTAAGCATTTGATGTACACACTCAGTCAGCAAATGAATTCACACAGTCAAGAACTGAACTCTAGACTAATTGTTATTGTATAAAAAATATACTGCTGTTTTATTTTTAGAACCCAGCAAGCCTGGCACAGGTAAGCATTAATTACTTTACAGTAATAAGTTGCTGAATGTAGAACAGTTTGAAAATACAATAGGAATTGTACTTTGTTGGATTTACAGGGAATGCCGCAAGTGGCAACACTTAGCAAATACAGTACATTGAAATGAATAGGCTTTTTCAGTAACTTACAAGTAAGTTACTTTTCACGTTACTTTTCTAGCTCAGTGCTGGATACCTAGATTAAACACTGGGACATTTCCTGCAAACAGGTAAGTAAATGCGTTTTGGTTATTCGTACGATTTTTAAAGAATATTTTTAGATTTCAAAACTCCAAACTTGGAATTTTTTGGGGAGAACAATGTCATTATTATCCTATTGAGGAAAAACAGGTCATCAGTTCAAAGGTAAGTTATCGACTGTGGGAGTTAAGATTGTGGGGTAGCAGATAGTATGGTTATATGAGGAGAAAAATTAGGATTATCCTTCCGCAGGGGGTGATGTAAGGATAAAAGCAGGTGGCACCTATTGCCGTGATCCAGGAGGGACAGGCTTAGATATAATGCTCCTTGAGTGCAATGTTCTGCAAATCAGAAAATACTGCTAAACATCCTTATTGATGTATGGCCACCAGGAGGATCTCAGTGATAACAGGAGAGTGGCTGTGGGTCCACTTTGGCAAGCTGTGGCAGTTTCATTACACATTCAGAAAACCTCTTCCGAAGTTCCTTGGCAGGTCTTATTAGAGGCAGTTGTTGAAAATATATGTCTCTTTGGACGGTCAGTGATTTGATTAGGTAATAAAAGGACAAGGTCGTCCTCCTGCCTAGAAATAGTGAAGGCAGGAGGACCTCCAGAACTATTTCCAATAACTTCCTCATTCAATTTGCATTTCAACCAAGACTAGATGCTCCATCCATCACATGTAAAACAGTAATTAATTTTATGTAGTTCCTTAGTACTATCACAGATATGATCAATCAGTTCCGTGTACTGAGTGAGAGGGAGGTTTGGGTGGGCAGTGTGCAGCTCAGTGGGGGGCTTTGTGGATGGACAGTGCGCTGCTCAGACCTGGTCTGTCTGGTGAGCAGTGCAGACCTCAGTGACCAGATTAACTGAGAAACTGAGGGCTTGAGCAGTGCACAGCTCAGTGGGAGCTGTAGGGGTGGCCAGCGCTCAGCTCAGTGGGGTAGGTGTTGTGGGTGAATAGTTCAGAGCTAAGCAGGGAGTTGTGTGTGGGCAATAAATAACTATGCAGCAGGTGCAGTGTGGACAATGAAAACCACTATGCAGCAGATGCTGTGTGGACAATGAACAACTCTATGCAGCAGGTGCTGTGTCGGCCATCCACAGCCTAGAGAGGTCCTGTGTGGGTGAGTCGTGTACTGCTCTTTTGGAATGTAGGTGTGCATTGCACACATCAGTGAAAGGCTGTGTCCGTGGGCAGTGCCAAGCTCAGTGGAGGGCTGCGTGTGTGGGCAGTGCCTAGTTCAGTGGAGGGCTAAGTGAGTTGGTAGTACACACCTCAGTGGGGGGTCTGTGTGCTTGGGTATTATACAGTTCAGTAGGGGGATGTGGTGTCTGTGCTGGTGGACAGTTAACCGCTGAGTGGGGGAGTTGGGAGGGCATTGCACAGCTCAGTTGGTAGTGTAGAATAAAGCCTTAAACCAACAAAGAAGAGATTGGCATGGAAGCTGTAATATCAAATGAATATATTTATTAACCTCACATGAGGAAGACTGCATCCATACGGTACCCTCAGGCCACTGTATGAGGCAGTCCAAGGAGTACAGAAACCAAGGGTCTTTTATGGCCAGTTTACAGCTGAGTAAGCCTGAAGACTCAAAAAGAGACTGTACAAGTATACACACAAATACATATAAGGATACATAATAATCGCTTAGTCAACAGAGTGGAAGGAGTTACAATGTTGCTGACATTAGTTAAAGTAACCTGACAGTTACTCTAAGAGCAGGTGCATTCTGGCAGCTACAGGCCTTTCTGAGCATGTGCAGTGCTCTGGCGTCTAATGCTGAAGGAGTTAACTGTAACTGATGACTCAAGCAGAATACAAGGGCAGGAAGCAGTGAAGAGGGAGAAAGCACTTGGGGAGCACATGGCTAACTAAAATGGCTGTCACAAACAAAAAGGCTTCAGCTGCTGTTAACAGTGGTTTCAGCTAGTTTCCACAGATGGCCGTTTTAGCATTAGCTGAAGACATCCGCATTGAATTATTAGAAACATGGAATTTATCCTGCACATCTATCCTCATAAATCCATTACTATCCTGATCAATTGCTAGGTGGGCATTTACATTTTGAACATTTCGTTTAACTGGTGAGATACAAGTAGAAATACATGGGGAACAGAGCATTGGGTCACATTAAATACAAAGGCAGCCCGAAAAAGGGCTGCTCCTCCTGGAAAATGGGACGACCAAAGGGGTACTTTGCTAAAAAGTACTTGAAGAATAGAAGCCGCTGTACAATGGGCCAGTGGGGAGTCTTCTCCCTGTGTCCGTCTGAGTCTCACAGGCAGGCTCCTATCGGTCATCAAAAGTTCTTTTCCAACGGTGGAGCTGCTCAGCTTGCAACTCAAACAGAAAATCTGGGCCCAAAAGTTCCTTTTTTCTTTCAGGATAGGGCACCCACCCTCCGGGCCAAATGCCCTCCGCGATCCTGTCCAGTGTCCCAGGAAGTGCTCCAGATTTCTTCACTTTAATCTAACAGGCACCAAAGGCACAGCACCTGAACCCTGATCTCAAGTCCTTCCCTAACTCCTGTGTTGCTCCGCTGGCGCACTGCTCTTTTGTCGGGCCACAGATTGTACCGAGTATGCCCAGGCACCTCTTGACTAACAAACAGAGGTACAGACTTGCATACACTTGGGGACCAGGACTTAGAGGCCTGATGCTGGGATATCTGAAGCAACCTTTGTTTCAAAGGGGGTCACCTCAAGCAAAAGCCTCCTTGCCGTCCTTGTCGGTCTGTGAATGACTCTCTCAGCTGGGCATCAAAAACTGGATCCACGCAAAGAACTCTCCATCCTGATTTGTGACCCCGTCTTTCATCCAAGACAGTAGCAGGGGTACACACTTCACCGTTTTGTACAGGCCCCAGTGCTTCCGGCCTTCTACCTTCACTGTGGTCCTTGTTGCCAGCAATGTCTGGGCTGGTTCCCTTTACCTCGACTCCAAGCTGGATCGGTGCTGATTCTGATGTCTAGGCCCCTCTGGCAATGGTTGTAAGGCAGCAGATATCTATTGGTGGACAGAACAAAATATCTTTAGACAAGGCATACAAATAATCTATCAACAGAGAGGATACTCTATTTCAGATTACTTCTTTAGTCTTAGGGAGTCCCATACATTAGCAAGGCACCCGAGAGCCACTTCATCTATCTGAGAGTAAAAAAGCAGCGGGAAAAATCTAAAACCTGCTCATTTAACAGGGACCCTTATTCCATAAATAACTAACAAAATCTCAACATAGATGGGTACATGAATTTCTCCAGCAAAACCTATTGTGGCAAACAAACTCCTATAAAGCAATATTTTCCTACAAGATGTTTGCTGAGGATCACACTGGCATCTTTCCTAACATTGTGAACCCTTGTGCATTCTACTTTTCACAATCTGGACTATGTAACATAATTTTTCAAAGAAAAAAACCCTACTCACCAGCTCTAATAAGGGCTGTCAGCTCAATTACACAGACTAACTAATAAGACACTAGTGATGCCTTTGCAAAACTGTATATTTTATTTATTGAAGTTTTGTATAGTGCTAGCTGGATCAGAGCGCTTCACAGTATGTACAATAATGAATGTGAATTTTTGGGGCAGTAAACAAGACCACGAAAACAATAAGAGAAATAAAAGTCTGCAGATCGTCCACTTGAGAGCAACGAGGAACATAGTTCGAGAGAATAACATAAACAATAATGGTGTTATCACCTGAGAATTTTAGAGCAAAAACTACCCACATGTAGTTCTCCTTAAGGATGTATGACGTTAGCACGCATACTATTACCACGCATACCTTTACAACGCGGTATTTACAACGAATACCGTTACAACGCATAGCGCTTTGAGGTGCTGGATAGTGGTAAGTATAATTCTATATTCCAACTCCAGTCCCCGTGGACACTAGGGAATGTGTTGGATATAAAATTAAACTTATTCCCTATCCTAGAGCGCCCCCCAGCACAATGCGTTGTAATGGTATGCGTGGTAATGCCTGCGTTGTAATGGTAGTGCGTGGTAAAAAATGCGTGCTAAACGTTGTATACCCTCCTTAAAGGTCAAATAAGGGAAAATTTATCTAGACTAGTCATCCTTTCATAATTTCATCAGACAGGATGGACAGCAACATGGCATATTTTTTTTATTTTTTTTTATTAATCTTACCAATTTTAAAACAGTATTACTGAATAGCCAATTTGATGTCTCATGGCCGTTCCTAGACAGCTTAGACAGGCTCAAGAGAGAGTTAGAAAAAGAGAGATAGAGAGAGCACAGGAATCAAGAAAAATGACAATGTGTTATTTAATTTTGCTTACCCTTAATTTGCCCAGGAGCTAATCTTCCTAATCTCCTCCCTCATTCGACAGTAGGTAACCGAAACAGGCGACCTTCTGTTGACAATATTTAAAATCCTTTTTGGCAGCTGGCCACGAGCTGTGAAACATAATAGCACATTAATGCAAAATTTATTACATAGCCTTTTGATCTGGCCCTAGGACAACAAATTTGAGTGACATGGCAGAACTATTCTCTGCACATTGTCTACAGATGCTGCTATCCCTTGATAATATTATTCAATAGGATAAACCCCACCTACATATCTCCTAGACTTGTATTATGTCTCAAGAAAACAGTGATATCCCTATGTGCTCCTAACAGAATATGCAATATTTCCTTTAGCTACTGTTACCTAAAACAGATCTGTAGTATTTTACCCTAAAATGTTAGAATCAGGAAATTTAATTCATACAAAGAAATTAAGGTCCAGATGTAGGTGGGCTTTTACTGGTCGGTAACAGCCAAAATCGGCTGTTACCGACCAGTAATAGCCTTTTCCTATGTAGGTGTCATATTTACCGATTCAGTAAATAACGAATCAGTATTTACCGATTCGGTATTTACTGAAACATCATTTACCGAATCAGTAAATGAGATGTAGGAAGCACTTTAAAGAGTGCTTTTGTGCTTTAAGGATTCGTTATTTACCACCAACTATTTGTTGGTGGTAAATAAGGAATTCCTGTGTAAATGCAAATATGTGCATTTACACCTGTGCCATGTGACAGACACACATGCCCTTGGGCATGTATGTGTGCCACATGTGCACACAAACACTAATCAGGGGTGCAGCATGGTGTCAAAGTGACACCCTGCCATCGTTGACTTTTTCCCAATTTTACCGAATCGGTATTTACCGATTCGGTAATTGACATACATTCCTATGGGCCTCCAGGCCTATAGGAATGAATGGCAAATACCGAATCGGTAATTACCGATTCGGTAAATACCGTATCCTACCGATTCAGTATTTTTTACCGAATTTTTATCTACATAGCAATTACCGATTCGAAAATACCGAATCGGTAAAATTCGGTATTTTCGAATCAGTAATTTACAATTACCTACATCTAGCCCTAAGTTGGTAAACTACTCTGTAACATTACAAGCTTTCATAGTGTAATGTAGAAATCACACACGGACAGTGGCTCCCTGCGTGGACATTTCACATTCAGTAGTACTGGTCAGTTTTAAATACCGAACGTAGCCTCTGACCCTTAAACCTATTGTCCCCTGCTGGAGAATAGGAGAAAGTCTATTGCCATGCAGCTTTTACAATTCAAAGTGCCTGTGTGCTGATAATTTTAAAGGTAAGATGCACTTTTTGCTGTCTTATTTTTGTTTGTATTCCTGTGAAATGTAAGTTCTAGCAACTAAAGAACTTGCTCAACGCTTCAGCCTTCTGAATGCCATAGTGCGCCCAGATTTCTTGTGCATAAAAGTAAAAGATTGCATAAAGGCTTGCAATGTAATTCTCATGTCTGTACAGCTACTCATTGCATAACTTTGTAAGTGCCCTAAGATTCAGTAATATTGTCATCGTTAGAGAAACAAATATTCACCTTTTTTAATTTTGTTGCACAGCATAGTTTAATAATTTAGACATTGAAATCTTGACACACACTTTGCACAAGGTAATTTTCTGTAGTCCTTAACATTTTTGAATTTTCACAATAGTGGTATTAGACATTATGAAAACCCTAATAGTGCAAAAACAATTTAAATACAATGATTTATAGCAATTTGTTTTATGTAGCAATTGTTTTTTAATAATGCTCACTAACCCTTTTGACGTTTTCATATATGAAAGCAAACCTTAGTCCTTTCCTTTTTCCTCTAAATGCATTAATGTATAACACTAAGCACAGAAGTGTGGCTCAGGGGTTAGAGGCGGCAGACCCGGAAGCTGAGATCGGTCTTGGACCAGGGTTCAATTCCCCGCCTCGGTGGTCTTGGGCTAAAAATTCCACGGACTCGATAATTCTCACTCCGGTGCCTTCTCGACTCTCAGGTTCACACTCTGCGACTCTGGGCAATAGCTTGCTTAATCTCCACAACGGCCCCTCGCGGCGGGATGCCTGGCTTTCACCTTTTGGATACCCTGCTGGGGTTATCTCACAGGGGAATACCAGGACGGGTTCCCTAAGCAAGCGCCGGGAAACCCACTGCGGGTAGCTGTGCGCTATATAAGCTCAAATACATTTACATTTACAGGCGTCAACTTCTTATGCTTTTTCAGGAGAAAAAGGTCTTGTTGCATTGTAATATCGGCACAGAAAACCCAAAATGATGATAAGCCATTCGTTACCTCTGTTTAGTCTGACAGCCAGCTTCCTTCCGACAGACAGCTTTAAACAGCTGTTTAAAAGCTCTTTTTCTAGCACCAGGAATTGAGCAAATTTCAGTCTATTTAAAACCCAGGCATTCCAAGCCAGCACAAATCCATCTTTTTACAATGTGAAAAATGTGTTTTTATTTCAGCAGCAACCAATTTCTCAGATTGATGTGAATGCCTTTTAATATTAATATCTAAGGATAATGCTGTAACAGTTTATATTGAGTCTTAGGTGTGTAAAGCACATATTTTTTTTTTCCCCTTGCTATGAGACCTATTTTTTCCTATGTAGTATTAATTCTATTTTTTTTTTACCATTGTGGCAATATTCACACATCTACACTTTGATACTGTTTTACTTCTAATGGTAGCGTGCAGCTATTTAGCATATGTTATATAATTAATTCCTTGAATTGTAAAATGTAATTCTTTTAATGGCATTTGCAGAACAGAATTACAACAACAAATCAAACGAGCTCATTCCAGACATTTTGAAGAAGGTGGCCACACACTCCGAACACACAACACTACTTGTTGTAGCCATTCTCACACAACAAACTAGGGGCCCCATGTAGGAGCCTAAATACCGGTCGGTAACGGCCGATTTTGGCCGTTACCGAATGGTATTTAAGAATCGGCATGTAGGGGCATACTTTTACAGAATCGGTAAATTTACTGATTCGGGAAATTTACCGATTCTGTAAAGTACCGAATCGGTATTTTTACCAATTCGGTAAATCCCAGATGTAGGTGGGACTCTTCTGAGTCCCAAAAGCCCTACAAATTCGGTATTTTACCACCCAATCCAATTGGGTGTTAAAATACCGAATCCAAGAAACTATTCAAAATACTGAAAACTCCACTTTATGGTCTTGCAACCTTATGTGGAAAATAATTAGCAAATCAATGGGCTTACGTAGCGGACTTGCAGCTTGTTACTGCAATTTATTGAGATAAAGTTTGCAGTGCAAATAAGCCAAAGTTAACATAATTTGAATTAGTAACGGTAAGATTCGTAATGAACTAGCAACAAGTTGAAAAAGCACCCCAGAATTGAACCGAGGATACAGAATAATAAAAATAGGGGCAATATTGGTCTTCTTTTCACAGCTGACAGCAAAAAAAACAGGGTGTTGTGGAGGACTCGGATTCTGGTGTAATCAGAATTTTTTTAAGTCAATTTTTCATAAAACTTTTTCTATAAAACTCTTTTGAACACAATAGCGTATAGTGCCCTACGAGTAGCACTGCCCTTCTCCTAAGCTCAACCTCTATGAAAGAAGCCGATTAGAATAACTGTTTGCTGTTTAAAACTAAGTTTGGCATGAATGCAGTTTAGTATTCTGGGTATTGCTTGAAGGAAGGATATGAAACTTGGTTACCTTTGTCTGTACCACTGATATCTATGTGGATCTGAGAAATGCATGGAGTGGTATTGTTGACAGGAGACGTGCAGGCTGCTTAAATATTGTAGAGATTGGATTGTCAAGCACTAGGAAACAAGAGTGAATGCTGAATAAAACTAGAAACGCAAACACTTTCACGGCGAACGCTGGCGTGAAAGTGAAACTGATTGTGATGGCACTACCTGGCTGAGAGGAGGCTGATAGGCAGTGAGTGGCCGGGGGCTTTGTGTGTGTGTGTGTGTGTGGTTGGATGTGGTTGTGTGTGTGTGGTTATGGTTGTGTGTGTGGTTGTGTGTGTGTGGTGGGTGTTGGTGTGATTGTAAGTGTGGTTGTTTGTGTATGTGGCTGTGTGTGTGTGGTTGTGTGTGTATTTGTGGTTGTGTAGTTGTGTGTGGTTAGGTGTGTGGTTGTGTGTGTGGTTGTGTGTGTGTGGATGGGTGGTTGTGTGTGGTTGTGTGTGTGTGGTTGTGTGTATGTGTGCTTGTGGTTGTGTGTGTGGTTGGGTGTGGTGTGTGTGTGTGTTCCTGTGTGTGTGTGTGTGTTGTTGTGTGTGTGGTTGTGTGTGTGTGTTTGTGGTTATGTGTGTGTGTGTATTTGTGATTGGGTGTGGTTGTGGGTGTGGTTGTGGTTGTGTGTGTGGTTGGTTGTATGGTTGCATGTGTGGTTGTGTGTGTGGAGTTGTGTGTGGTTGTGTGTGTGTGTTTGGTTGTGGTTGTGTGTGGTTGGGTGGCTGGATGTTGTTGGGTGTGTATTTGTGTGTGTGGGGTTGTGTGTGTGGTTGTCTGTGTGGTTGTGTGTGTGGTTGTGTGTGTGTGTGATTGTGTGTGTAGTTCTCTGTGGGGTTGTGTGTGGTTGTCTGTGTGGTTGTGCAGGTGGTTGTGTGTGTGGTTGTGTGTGTGGTTGAGTGTGTGAGGTTGTGGTTGTGTGTGTGTTGTGTTTGTGGTTGTGTGTGTGGTTGTTTGTGTAGTTGTGTGTGTGTAGTTGGGTGTGGTTGTGTATGTGTGGTTATGTGTGTTTGTGTGCGTCTGTGGTTGTATGTGTGGTTGTGTGTGTGTGGTTGTGTGTGTGGTTGTGCGTTTGGGTTTTGTTGTGTGTGGTTGTGGTTCTGGTTGTGTGTGTGTGGTTGTGGGTATGTGGGGTTTTGTGTGTTTGTGTGTGTGGGTTGTGTGTGTTTGTGGTTTTGTGTGTGTGTGTGGTTGTGTGTGTGTGGTTGCGAGTGTGATTGTGTGTGTGGTTGTGGGTTTAGTTGGGTGTGTTGTGTGTGTGGCTGTGTGTGTGGTTGTGTGTGTGGTTGTGTGTGTGGTTGTGTGTGTGTGGTTGTGTGTGTGGTTGTGGGTAGGCATGTTTGTCTGTGTGTGTGTGGTTGTGTGTGCTGTTTTCTTTGTGGTTGTGTGTGTGGTTGTGTGTGTGGTTGTGTGTGTGTGTGGTTTATTTATTTCTTTATTTTATTTATTTATAAAGTTTTATATAGCGCAAACTTGACCCAAGAGGGTATCAGAGTGCTTTACATTTAGGAGTGTTGCGTTAGAATTTACATCAGATACAAGAGCATATTATAGTACCGTACACATGAACAATCTATCAAGAATTCGTAGGAGGGAGGGGAGGAAGGAGTATTAGTGAGGAGACGAGGAGGAACTGTGCCCAATGTCTGGCTGGGTAGGTGACGGTCAAGGGGGAAACCAAGGGCCAATCTCATTAGCTGTCTAGCTGCTCCACAGGTCATCAGCTATGTTGCTCAGGTCTCAACGATCAGGAAAACCAGTTTTTAGTCCATTTAATTTAAGAAGGCTAAATAGAGCTGTCTAGACGGATTAGTTACTTACCTGTAATCCTAGTTCTCCTCCAGGGGTATCCTCAAAGTCATAAGCATTAGAATATTCCCGCCCATGCGCGGGACCCCGGAAACACTATATTATATGTGCCCCACATATATATATACTCATATATATATATATATATATATATATATATATAAAACATATATATATATAGAAACATGCAATAGCAGCCAAGTAACATCAGAGCTGAAATATGCTGTGAAGAATTTCCACCACACATGAATATTATGCATTAGAAACATGAGAAACAACACCAAAGAGTGTTTAGAAACTGTTTTAATGCTTAGAAATCAGCAGAAATTCTCATAACTCACTGAAAGCATAGACAGCTCCCAGGCTGCATTGCAAACACACAGTCTAAAAAGACTGAAAAGCTAACCTGTAGCTGCATAGCAACAAACTGACACTGTGCCTTTAAGGCACCCATGACCCCCAGTATCCCATCATGCCTCAGGGGTGACAGTTAGGTCAGTTGTTCTTTTCGGAGACTGAAAACAACCCAGTAACAAATAGGTTCACAATATCTCCTTATTAAAGAATGTCCTTTGCCCGGAGAGGTGGGAGGATTGCTTATGACTTTGATGAGGATACCCCTGGAAGAGAACTAGGATTACAGGTAAGAAACTAATCCTTCTCTTCCAGGGGATCCTCATCAATAGTCATAAGCATTAGAATAGAATAGCGAGCCTCACCTCATCTCCCTGCGGGCAAAGGAATAACAATATAGTAATAACCATACTAAGCCTAGTAACAACTAAGCTCGTAGAGGCCGCCGGCTACCCAAATAGATTCCTCAAAGAGGCTTGTCCTACTTGAGTATCGGCCCTGGAATCAGATTCTAGACAGTAATGCCTCGTAAAGGTATGAACTGATTTCCAGGTTGCAGCCTTGCATATTTCTGACATTGGACTGTCGTGCAAGAAGGCCACTGTGGCCGCTTTCCCTCTGGTAGAATGCGCTTTGGGTGACACCAATAAAGGCTTGCCTGCAAGGTGGAAGGCCAATTTAATGCAGGAGACAATCCATCTAGAGATGGACCTCTTGGCCGCTGGAAAGCCCGTTCTCATTGAACCATAGTTCACGAACAGCTGATCCGACTTTCTGATTCCCTTGGTCTTTTCCAAATAGAACTTGAGCACTCTCTTTAAATCCAAGGAGTGCAAAGACCGCTCTGCTGGGGTCGCTGGATTTGGAAAAAAAGAAGGGAGGGAGATGGACTGATTTATATGAAAATCAGAAACCACCTTAGGCAAGAAGGATGGGTGAGCCCTCAGGACCACCCTATTGTGATGGAAAACAGTATATGGTTCCTTTGCACAGAGCGCTTGTATCTCGCTTACTCTGCGTGCTGATGTGATTGCTACTAAAAAGGCTGCTTTCCAAGATAGATGTTGCAAAGAGGCCTTGTGGATAGGTTCGAAAGGAGGTGACATTA
The DNA here is from genome assembly GCF_964263255.1 of Lissotriton vulgaris. Taxonomy (NCBI): domain Eukaryota; kingdom Metazoa; phylum Chordata; class Amphibia; order Caudata; family Salamandridae; genus Lissotriton; species Lissotriton vulgaris. The sequence goes on from NW_028241815.1 coordinate 643,249, forward strand.
ACCTGGATAGAACCAGGTTTAATTCCCAAGGAGAAGAAGGATTTCGCACAGGGGACTTTTTTCAACCCCTGGAGGAAGTCCTTAACCACCGGAACCTGAAAGAAAGAAATCTGATTAGGCGATTTCCTGTACGCTACTATAGCTGACAGATGCACTCTAATGGAAGCATATTTCAATCCAGAAGTTGCCAAGGAAAGGTGGTATGGCAAAATTACCTCCTCCTGCCCTTTAGTAGGATCCAGGTGATGATCTCTACACCATATGTAAAACCTTTTCCACTTGAATGCATAGGACGCTCTTGTGAAAGGCCTCTTAGCCTCCTTTAAAATGTGCATGCATTCGGGAGGCAAGTTCAGATGTCCATATTGCAGGACCTCAGGTGCCATGCTGTTAGGTTCAGTGATGGGAGGTTGGGATGCAGTATCCTCCCATTCATCTTGCTCAACAGGTCCCGCCTGCAAGGAAGTCGTCTGTGTGGACACACGGCAGATGCAGAAGGTCCGGGTACCACCACTGCCGTGGCTAGTCCGGAGCAATCAAGATCATCTCCATGTCCGATCTGAGGAGCTTGGACACTACCTTCGGAATCAGAGCCAGGGGAGGAAACGCGTAAGCGAATATTCCTGACCAATCCATCAGGAGAGCATTCCCCTGCGTCCCTGGTCGGTGGAACCTGGACGCAAAAGGCGTGGCATTTGGCGTTTTCGTCATCTGCAAACAAGTCTATGGCCGGACGACCCAAGCAACGAAAAAGCTCTTCTACCACTTCGTCGTTTAGCACCTAGCCTGCTGAGTGTGTCTGCTTTGACGTTCAATTCGCCTGGAAGGTGCACCGCCACTACTGAGAGGGCTCGAGAAAGAAGCCAGTGCCAGATGGTTTGAGCCTCTCGGGAGAGTGGGCGAGATCGCGTGCCTCCTTGTTTGTTCAGATAGAACATGGTGGTCGTATTGTCCGTCTGAACTAGTACTGAGTTGGACTTGATTGCTAGAAAGAAATTTTTGAGAGCTAGAAACACCGCTCTGAGCTCCAGCATGTTGATGTGGTATGTCTGCTCCTGCGCAGACCACTGACCCTGAATCTGAAGCAGACCCATGTGCGCTCCGCAGCCTTGCAGAGAGGCATCCATCACTATAGACTGGGAAGGAAGAGGTTGGTGAAAAGGTACTCCCACCAGCACATTCCTCGTCCGAGTCCCCCATTTGATGGCATCCTTCGTTACTTGAGAAAGAGTGATACGATCTTCCCAACGCCTTGTTACTTGGTCCCACTGGTCTTCAAGAGCCTGTTACAGAGGCCGCATTCTCAGCCTGGCGTTTTGGGATAAGAAAAATGCAGGACGCCATGGAACCCAGCAGGGATGCTACTTGTCGGGCTGTTGGAAACCGAGAGCAGAATCCCACATTTCTGTCTCATGGAAAAAAGTCTCTCCTCCGAAGGAAACGCTTCTCCTAGTTTTGTGTCCAGAACGGAGCCTAGGTAGTGGATAGACTGTGTTGGCTGCTGGACTGACTTCTCCAGGTTTACATGGAGACCAAGCCTGTGCAACTGGTGCAGGCAAAGTTGCAGATTGTGTGCTACCCGTACCGGAGATGGACCCTTTAGGAGCCAGTCGTCCAGGTACGGATAGATGAAGAGTCCCTTCTTGTGAAGAAAAGCCGCCACCACTGCCATGCATTTGGTGAAGACTCGTGGTGCGGACTTGAGTCCGAAGGGTAGCACCTTGTACTGGTAGTGTTTGTTTCCTACGACAAACCTCAAGTACTTGCAATGCTGCAGTGCAATCGGAATGTAAAAATATGCATCTTGCAGATCCACCGAACACATCCAATCTCCGGTTTGAAGATGTGGGCATATTTGGTGAAGAGCTAACATGTGGAACTTCTCCTTTACGATGACTTTGTTTAGGAGACGAAGATCGAGTATGGGCCTGAATTTGTCCTCCTGATCTTTTTTGGGGACAAGAAAGTATCTGGAGTAAACTCCCTTTCCCTTTTGAGAGGGGGGAACTTCCTCTATAGCTCTTTTTTGTTGCAGGATTTTTACCTCTCTCCTGAGCAAGCTTAGCTGGTGAGGGCAAGATCTCTTTATAGGAATGTTCCTTGGAAGCGCACGGAAACGTAGCATGTATCCATTGCGCAGTATATTCAGCACCCATCGATCTTTTTGTGATGCTGAACCACTCTGCCAGGTGTTGTGAAGCACTTCCTCCCACTGGAGTGGGCAACGGCCCAGAGGAAGCCACTGCTCAGGCCTTTCCTCCTCTCGTTGAGGTAGAGGACTGCTGGTGACCTCCTCTACCTCTGTTGGATTTTCCTCGAAACTGGGATTTCCCCTGGTTCTTATTTTGGGACCACTGAGGGGTTTGAACCCTCTGTTGAGCCCCTCTTCCCTTGCTGGTCTTGAAACGGCGTTTGAACTCTTTTTTCTTTTTCAAACACACCACCTTTACTGTATTCAGCTCTGTCTTCATACGAGTCATCTCTTCGTCAGCATGTTGTCCGAAGAGAGAGGACCCCGAAAAAGGAAGGTTTAGGATGCGATGTTGAGCATCCGGCTTCAAACCTGTGAGACGCAACCAAGCTGACCTCCTGGCACAAATCCCATGTGAGTAGGAGTGTGCTGCTTGAACTGCACCGTCCGCTGCAGTGCTTATCAACTGATTCGCCAACAGACATCCTTCTGTCATAGTTTCTTCGAAGTCCTACTGTTCTTCTTTTGGAAGCTTTGACTTAAACCTTTCCATTGAGTCCCATAAGGTTCTATCGTATCTACCCAACAGTGCGGCCGCACTCGAGACCTTCAGTGTGGAGGCAGCTGAATTGCACACTTTGCGACCCCACGAGTCCTGTGATTTGCTGTCCTTATCTGGTGGTGCTGAAGAGGAAGCAGCAACTGCATGCGTCTTCCTTGCAGCTGCCACTATCACAGAGTCTGCTGGAGGGTCAGATTGCACAAAAACTGGGTCAGATGAAGCTGGTTTGTACTTCTTCTGTATGCGGGCCGGCACCGCTCTGATGGTAGCTGGTGTAAGGAAAACGTCCTTGACCGGATCCATTATCCCCGGGACCAAAGGCAACAGCGGGCGAGAGACAGGTTTTTTGTGCAAAGTTTCAAAAATTACTGTCGTAGCCACCTGGGGGTCAGACATCTCAATGTTCAGTTTCTGAGCTCCTCTTTGTAGGAAATCTAGGTAAGTGCCTATGTCATCCACTGGAGAGGATCTAGAAACAGGACTATCCGTTATTGTAGGAGAGTAATCCCTCTTGGAAGACCCGGTAGAAGAGGTAGATGAAGTAGGCGGAGTTCTTCGACGTCTACGGTGCGCCCCGTGCCTCCTCTCCCGTGATCTTCTTGGGTGTTCTTCCCTTCTAGGAGAGTGAGATCTGACCGGATCTTTTCTCCTGGGTGAACGAGATCTGACCTGATCCTCTCTTCTGGGAGAAAGAGATGTAACCGGATCTTCCCTTCTCGGAGAGCGGGATCTGGTTGGCCGTCTCACAGGCGATTTACTTGCTTGCCGCCTGGGGGGACTGCGTCTGTCCACTTCCTCCACCAGCCTCTGGAGAGGAGATCTGTGCTGAGTACTGACATACTCTTGCATATGTCTGGCCGCCCCTGACTCTCGCCAATGATCCAAAGACTTGTACCATCTAGGTGACAGTCTGACCTCCGCAGCCGAAGGATCTGGGTGCCGTACAGGCGATCTGTGGACAGGACTTCTGGATCTTGAGGATGTTGTCGAATAGCCAGAAGACTGTGACGTGGAATGGCGAGAAGCTGACTCCGTCACCATGATTACAGAGTTCCTCGACGACGATCGAGCTCTTTCTGAATGCCTCGACGTCGAGCGTTCCGGCGTCGGATGTCTTTTTCTCGACGTGAATGCCTCTGGGGAGTCGGCGGAGCCATCAATCTCGATGTCGAATGCTTCGACGGTGATCGATGCGAGGATCTACAATCTCTCGACGCCAAACGGCGATGAGCAGCCGTCGGCGGAGCCTCTCTCGACGCCGAATGTCTGTGCGACGACGGTGGAGGGGTATTGGTCACCCTCGACGCCGAGCGTCGACGAGACGGCGACGGAGACTGCCTCCTCGACGCCGAACGATGTTTTGTTGTTGACGGCGGAGGGGCCTTGGTCCTCAACGCCCTACGTAGTTTCTTAGACGACGGCGGAGGGGTCACACTTCTCGACGCCGATAGTCCCCGGGATGACGACGGCGGAGGGGCCTTGGATCTCAATGCCGACCGTCGCCTGGTTGACGGCGGCGGAGTCACATTCCTCGACGCCGGACGTCTACCGGTTGACGACGGCAGCGAAGTGACCTCCCTCGACGCCGATCGTCGCCTGGTTGACGACGGCGGAGGGGATTTCGACGACGGAGTTGGATTCTTCGACGTCGTCGACGTACCTGGTCTTCTTTTCGACGGCGAGCCCGCCGTCGACGGTAAATTAGAAGATGAATGACCCACCGGTGGTTCTTTCCTCAGCGCCGAGCCCGACGCTGAAGCTGACGGACGTGAAGACTTCTCTTTTGAAGATTTTCTAGCCTTCTTGGAGCCCTTCTTCACCGGAGCCCTTCCTCTGGATGACCTGTGAGCCAGGCCATAAATGCGAATTCACTTCCTGTCTTTGAGAGTTCTTCCTGACAGGTGCTCGCAGTGAGGACAAGTGCCTGGATCATGTTCTTCAGGCAGACACAGGATACAAACGTTGTGGTTGTCTGATTTTGCCTTCTTGTTGCCACAAGAAGGACATTTGTCAAAGAGTGAAGGCATTCTCAGTTGAAAATGCTCACTAAACTGACTTAAAAAGACAGTTTCTTACTTGACTAGATGTAAAATGTAAAAGTAAGTAAAAAAGTTGTCAAAAGTGAAGTAATTTTCTGTCAGAAAACAGAAATTAGTGGAGCTGTGTAACCAGCATCCTTCCTGAAGGAGCCGGAAAGAACAACTGACCTAACTGTCACCTCTGAGGCTTGATGGGATACTGGGGGTCATGGGTGCCTTAAAGGCACGGTGTTCGGTATGGGCGGAAAATCCGTTTCGCTCGCGGATTTTGCGGATTTTCGGGAAATCCGCAATCCGCGAGATTCGCGAATCTCCCGCAAAATCCGCAAATCCGCGAGCAGCGGATTTTGCTCGCACTGCTCGCACTGTTCGCGTGAGTTTGCGGCTTCCCAGTACAACTTCGCGCCCCGCGAATAAGTGCTAAATTGCAGAAATACGATCTTAGCAAAACTGAAACTACTTGCCAGGTTCAAAAGTTCAGCCTCATCATTAGTAGCCATTTCCTGTAGTGCTTCCTGAGGGGCCCCTCCAGAGTTCAGTTGCCAGTTGCAACTATTATGTGACCCTGCTCTGAACCTCAGAATAGTTACACATATGCCACAAAGGTCCTGAATTACAGCTAAGGGAGACAAGCAGGAGCCAGGCTGGAAGTTAAAATCCATTAATCAGCCCCTAATTCATTATTGTCAGTTGGGGCAGGGCAGGTGTTGTAACTAATTTTGCAACAATGAAAGCACTTAGCAAGTGCAAAAGATCACTAATCAGGGCGCACTAAGGAAGCAGGTGCCAGCTAAAAAAATATTCTGTGACACATTAATCAGCCCCAAATTAATTCAGGTCACTTGAGGCAGGGAAGGTGTGCTTTGCTTTGCCGAAAATAATGTACACTGGACAACCAGAGGGTGTGGTGATGAAACAGAGGGTGGCATGGGTGGGCCAGAGGGTGGCATGAGTAGTCAGAGAGTGGCAGTGGTGACAGAGAGTGGCAGTGTTGAAGAAGAGTGTCCCAAACAGGCTGGACACGTAGAAACAACAAGTTCGCAAAACTTGCGACCCGACAGGTAAGTTCGCAAATTGCGAAATTGTAAAAACCCTCGCGAACTGGCAGAAACACTGGCGAACACAAAAAAAAAATCCGCAAATTCGCGGGAATTCGCGGATTTTGCGGATTGCGAGTTCGCAAATCCGCAAAATTCGCGAACGCGAGATCCGCAAAATTCGCCCATGCTTACACGGTGTCAGTTTGTTGCTATGCAGCTACAGGTTAGATTTTCAGTCTTGTTAGACTGTGTGTTTGCAATGCAGCCTGGGAGCTGTCTATGCTTTCAGTGAGTTATGAGAATTTCTGCTGATTTCTAAGCATTAAAACAGTTTCTAAACAATCTTTGGTGTTGTTTCTCATGTTTCTAATGCATATTATTCATGTGTGGTGGAAATTCTTCGCAGCATATTTCAGCTCTGATGTTACTTGGCTGCTATTGCATGTTTTTATATATATATGTTATATATATATATATATATGAGTATATATATGTGGGGAACATATAAAATAGTGTTTCGGGCCCCAGCGCATGGGCGGGAATATTCTAATGCTTGTGACTATTGATGAGGATCCCCTGGAAGAGAACCGGAGGTATCAGAGCGCTGTAACATAGGAACATTGTGTAATAACATTACATCAGTTACAATAGCATAGTAGGGAAAAGTAAACAAACAACAAGGTTGAGAGAATTTGTAGGAGAGGAGGGGAGGAAGGAGCCATAGCAAGGAGATGGGGAAGAACTGTGTCCAATGTCCAGCTGGGTAGGTGACGGTCCAGGGAGAAACCAGGGCCAATCTCCTCATTAGCTGTCTAGCAATTCCACCGGTTATCAGCCATGTTGCTCAGGTCTCAACGCCCAGGAAAAACAGTTTTGAATAGATACATAGGCAACGAGGATTGAAGTAAAAGAAGGAGGTGGGGGTAAAAAACAAGCCAGAACAGGGATCTACCACGTAGGCCGATGGGGGATGTGATAAAGGTCTATTCGGAGTCCGGTGGTAGGGAAAACTGTGGCAATTATCTTGGGGTTAGGTAAGGAATTTTTACTGTGGAGAGAGCCGGTAACCCTTTTTAAATTTTCGCTCCAGGGGTCATCCGGCTGGGACACGCATGCATCTGGATGAGTAGCGCAGAGATTAGGGTTGTGACAGAGCTTCTGGCCACCATGTTAAGGTCAAGCACGTCAGGCAAGTTCCCGGAATGTCACCGATACCCAGGAGCAATCCGACCACTCAAAGTGCAGCCCCCCACCACCATTTGAATCCTCATGGGCCGGTTTAAAGATTTCAGATTCAGCATGGTTGCATGCTAATTGGTGCCGGGACGGGGGAGAAGGCTTCAGGGACTCGAGACTGTTATGGGCTTTTAAGCCGCCCCAGCCACTATGTTTAGGTCAATGAGGCCTGAGGCAAAGACCGTGAACCGGCACAGCCTTATCAGCAGCAGTTCACGTGGGGTGCAGCAGCCTACCTCTTCACAGTGGGCACCGACCTCTAGATCCGTCACCACAGAGCTCTCCGAACCCGCGACGGCCGTGAAAGATGGGGGCGCCATCTTAGGGTCAGGTTTCTTCCACGGCTCCAGAAATCGTGGCGAGAGCGTGAAAACTGGAGAGCCCCCCTGCTCAACGCCTCCGAGTATGAAACAACGGATCACTCTTCACTGCGGTGGTGACATGCAGCACGAGTCATGCACCCGGCTGCGTCAGGCTCCTACCAGCGGGACGAAATGGCAGTCCCTTGCCGCTGATCCAGCTCCCCAACGCCTCCCACAGGTTATCTATACAATCTGCTAATCCAACCACCAGATCCGTGCCCGCCAGTCGCCTCCCCTGGGGCCGTGCTTCGCTCTGGGGTCAGGTTGCAGGGGTTTTACAGCCAGACGCGGGCTCATCTTAGCGGGCAGAAGCCTCAGAGGGATACGGTCGCCATCTTGCGCTCAGGCCACCAGCGAGCGGCACTCGTTCTGCCGATCTCTTCAGCTGGTCGCAATCTTCATTTAGAGGTGGCGGGATTACTTCTTTTTCAGCCTGCCTCTCCCCAGTGAGTTGAGGGTCTCAGAAGATTTTTGATTTGCGGGCGAAGACGGATCATTGTGACGGCTATTGGGGGTTATTTAGCTCGCTATCTGGAGCTCTACGCTGGTGCGGCCATCTTGGGCTGTGCATTGTTTTTGCACATGATCGTTCACATTCTAAATACATTTAAGTGACATTTGGAACCAAAAGACATTTTGAGACTATTCTTCTAACCATGGTTTTCCGCAGCCCACACTGTCTCCAGATTCTTCGGATGGATGGTGTGCATCAGCAGTTGGCTCCACAAGTATTCTTCCTTCACATGCATAAACTTGAAAGTAGTGATGAGCTACCTGAAGGCTGCTAAATAACTGTTCACTCTCTCACTAACCGCTTGCTGCTCTCTAACTAGATCCATGTTGCTGACCTCTGCCCGCTACACTGGAATCAAGCTTCAACATGGCATAGCTAAAAGCCTATCACTCGCCTCACTCCAACCGTGTTCCTGAAAATGTTGGTATAGACTCAAAGCTTTCACACTGAGTGGTAAGCCATCTCCTTGCACTCATTGGAAAAAACATCAAACAAATCATATTTTATTTACAAATCCTGTTTGGAAAACATTTAAACAGGTTAACCCTATATTTTAAAATGCTTTTGAAAATGTAAAACCTCCACTGAACCTGCAAAGAAGGCTAGTACACCCTTCCTGATTGGGAGGGTCCTCTTTTAGGATCCATAATTAGGTTTAAGTTTTGGAATGACATTTCTGGCCCTTTAAGCTAGCCTCATTTTTAGGTCTCGCCTAGTGACACAGCACATGAGCTGCTTAACTTGGCGAGACCTATTGTCGTTGGTTTCTCTGCCGAAGGGGGACAGGAGATGTGCATGCCTACAGACAGGAGATGTTTACAACAAGGGGTGGTGAGGGACAGAGTCTCTGAATTAAACAGAATACTCTCACCCAGTCAAGAGATCAGGGCTAGATCCAACACCATTTTTTAGCTCACTGCACCATCCCAGTTTCAGAACCTGGCTGTATGCAAATTAGTCTGTTCCTGTCCCAGTGCATGATGGGAACAGGGCAAACCAAACTACAAAAGTCAATTCTTACACTGGGAAGGAAACAAGCTACCGGGGACCGGTTTCTGGCATTTCAGCCGTCTTCGGCCCGGCTTGCTTGAATCCTGATGGTGCAATGAACAGACAGGAGATGTGCACTCCGTACGCATGCACATCTCCTGCCCCGTGTAGGGCTGGCGTTTAAACACAGCGAGTGCATGGCATGCTTTCACATTCCCTTCCTCCCCCGTCCTCCTAGTTAGTTTCAGTGTTGTGCCCATGCAATGCAATCAGATCTATTGCATTTCAAATGCTTGTTCTTATCATGCCCTCCTTTGGGCATTTTGGTCCCAAAGATTGTCCCATTTGAACCGTCCTTAACAGGCTTTCCACAGCCGTGCGCCTATGCCTCTTTACATGTTTTCCTGCCACTGTCAAGCTGGTTTGTGCCAATCAATTTGCCTCTATCTGTTTCTGTCACTTTGCTTTACTTGTCATCGTGTTAATCTTGTCAATGTGTGCATCTTTGCTCAGAGCTGAACTTGTATGTCACCGTGTGTGTGTGTCACAGTGTTTATTGTTGATTTTGTTTGTCCCTTACTGTGCCTGCTTCAACGTGTACCTTTGTCACGTCCTGTATGCCTGATTTGAAGTGTGTTTTTATGGCGAGCAGACCTAAAAAGCATGCGAAGCATGCTTTGTCTGCAAGACATCTTTTTTTTGGCGTGTTCCGATGAATGTGAGACAGGGGATGTGCACGCGCTTTCCATCGGCGATTTCACCTCGTGGGCGCGCACGCCCAGCCCGGCGCCGTGCACATCTCCTGTTCTCAACATTCACCACAAGTCAGCTTCTGGCCATCGCACACGTACACACACAGCCACAGCCACACTCAAGCGTGCGCACACACACACGCATGCACACACACACGCATGGAAGTCCGCCTTACGTCACAGAACGTACTCGCTCTCCCATTGGGCGTCCTCTCTGTCACGTCACATTGTTCAAGACCTATCGTTAGCCCCTTAGCCCTGTTCTCCTAGGCAGTTGAAACCGGCTGGGACTGATCCAGTAGGACGGCCAAAACCGGGCGGCGCTGTGACCACTGCCCGGCATGGAGACTTCTCTTCCCACCCTCACTCCCCCCATCCCCGACACCGAGTACTGGCTGGGACAGAGGAGGCATTATCCCACCCAGGCCAAGAGCGTAGTGGGATGACTGGCTCCTTTGGAACCTTGGGAGGGGAAGTTATCGGTACCGGTGTGCTGTAGTGCGTGTACATGTGCGTGGATTTTCCTCCTGTAATGCACCATTTGCTCCTCTTGTATTTTGTTTGCTCACGATTGACACTTTTTCCTCCTGTAATGTAACGTTCGCTTTTGTAATTTGCCTCTCAACAAGTTTTGAAATGTTGACAAACAAAACTTGCCTAGTGCGAGATGAATTATCACTGTTTTGCTGGTCAGACAAATCAGCGCTCCTGGATTGCCCTGTACGCTACCGGTACTCTCCCCAGCCAAGGTGCACGGTTTGCCCAATGTAAAATATAGAGGCTCTCCCACTAATGTACACCTGCTATGTGCTTGCTGTTAGCTCTCTCCCCTGCATCCCTCCGTTACCGTCTCCATTCGCCCCCCCCACCCCACTAGTGGCGTAACAATAGCCCCCCACACCCCAAGAAGGGGGGCAAACTCACAGGGACCAGGCTTTAAAGCTCCTAACTGGGTGGGGGCTCAAGTTTCCTTGCGCCATGCCCCCCCCCTTGTTGCAGTCTCCCTCATGTATTTCTCTACCACTTCCCCTGTGCCTTTTTCCTAGTGCCCCTCCCACTCCTCGGTGCATTTCTCCAATTCATCTCCAACTAACCCGCTCTACATCTCTGTTTTTTCCGAATATTAAAAACCCAAAAGTGTTCCACACGTGTTTATTTTTATTATTTTATTGACCAATCTAAGTACATAGCCAGGGCTTTAAGTGAGATGAAAAACCTGGGTGTCTATCAAATGTGCGTGGTCCATATAATCAAAGGCGTGGCTTATCAACACCTAAGCTAATTTGTGATTACCAGTGTGCCTCGCTGGTATTTTGCTGCTTCTGTCTTTGCATCGGGATATATAATGCAACAAGAATCATTATACAGATAACAAGTTAGGACTATTGGCGTTGTCAATGGGTGTCAGTTGCATAAGATAAATAATCAACAACTTTGGATCCGTTGTAAATTATATTGAAAATGCTTCTGTTCTGAAGTGATGAGACTGGGGAAGGATTATAACGAGTCTCTTTGAAGTCACATAACAGGCAGGGGAGGGTGGCACTGCTGCAGAGTTACGATTTGTTTTTCACCCTGATGGTGAGGGACCAGTCTAATTTTTTCTGTATTTCTCATATGCCCTGGTTGTGTATGAATAGGGTTGTCTTTGTTTACTAAACACTACTCATTTTATCAGTGCCAGGCTTGGGCCTCGGGGAGAGAATTTTCGAGCTAGCGGTCATGAAAAAGGATGCTCTGCTTTAAGATCTCAATGTGTCAAGTGCTTTCTGCGGAGATGGTTCTGCAGTCTGCATGTCTAAATTCCATTGAGTAAGCCACCCGTCGTCTATCACTTCTATTCAATTTAGTTGTAAAACTTGTTTTTTTTTTTTAGTGAGTTGCTCGACCGGTACAATGTCATTGTGCTTTAAAAACACATACTGATATATTTGTTGTCATTGTTAGAAGGCCACCCAACTCTATGACTTAAAATGCCCACGGGAAGAAGGTGAATGTACTTTTGCCAGATAAGCGGACAGTGACACGGAGAAATATGGAATTCTGTTTTGTTTCCCTGACCACATAACCGCCTATTTTGCAAAGTAAACATTTTCTCTTGGTATTAAAATAACGGATGTTTATTGTTATCCAACTCGGTAATTTTTTTTGGTCTTGGAAGGATGAAAGGCTGTACGTACCCACCAGTATTTGGCGTTGTAACCATGAGGTCAAACACTTATTCCTAGATTGGATGCATTAGCCCATTGAACAATCTACCAGACCGTGTATGTGGAAACCCCGATAAAACCACACCAGAGTCATACCTAAGGCCGAGTATGACAAGAACTAACTGCAGTGGTTTTAATCCTTTGATAATAAATATGTCCAGTTCAGGCAAAACCAGCTGCTAGAATAATTTAGCCTAAACTGTACATGTCGGGCAGGCCATAAGCAAAATACCAGTCACCCTGACATGCGCAGTTCAGTTAAGAAACCCTAACTGTCGGGTGCCAATAAACAACACCTACTAGTAAAACAAACATTGGCATCGCCAATAGGTCTCGTTTTTATCTATCTCTCTCAATTACTTTTTTGTATTTGTTTCCCCCCTCTGTGTTTTCCCACTGTTCTCTTGTAATTTTAAAAACATTGTAATGTATGTTTCCTTCACTGTACATGCCAGCCCACCTCCCACGCCTCTCTGTCATGGCATCCCCTAACAGTGACATCCCCTCTTATGTGCATGCATATCTCTATCTGCGTGTGTTTTTTGCTGTGTGCGCGTTTCTGTATCCGTGTCTGTGTGTGCTTCTCTATGTGCGTGTTTCTGTCTCTCGGTGCACATCTGTCTCAGTGTGTGTGTCTATATCTGCTTGTATTTTTTACCTTTGTGTTCTCACATGTACAAATGCAATAGGTCTCGCATTTAAGCGAGTTTAAGCAATTAGTATTGTAAATGACATTGCCTTTCATTTAACTGTTTTAAAAACCAAAACATAATAAAAGGCATTGTCATTTACAATGCTAATAGCTCAAACTCAAGTAAATGCGAGACCTATTGCATTGCAAATGCTTGTTTTAACTTGCTGTGTGTGCATCAACGTCACCCTGTGTGTCTCTCAATGCATATGTCTCTTTGGTTTTCATCCTTCAGTGTGTACTTATCCCTGTATGTGCTCTATGCCGGTTTGGTTTTCAGTGTTTGCGCTTTTCCCTGTCACTCTGCATGTGTGTCACGGTGTGTTCCTTTAGATGGATGGGTAGATTCCTCACTGTCACTTTGTGTATGTGTCTCGGTCACTGTGTGGGCCTGTCACCGCGTGGGCGCTTGTATGTCAGTGAAAGTCTTTACATGCCTGCCTCGGAGCGTGTGCATGTGTCACTGAATCAGTGCACCCCTCTGTCGCTGCATATCTGTGCCGATCAGTGTTTGCATGTTAGGTGAGCACTCTCTCCCCCTCCATCCCCGCCTGCGCTGCCGGTGCTCACGTGGCCTCGCTGACGTCAATGGCGGGGGATTGAGCCCTGCCTGCTTTATTTGGAAGGAGGGTTTTGAGGATGGGCGGGCTTCAGGATGAGTGTAGGGGAGAGGTAAGCAGTAGAGCTGTTGGGAAGCACTTGTGAAGGGCTTGTTACAAGTTACCCAGATGTGAAAGGAAGGAGGTTATCTCAGTTTGAGGGAGAAGGTTCCGCATAGAACTGGGCTTAGACCCTGGCACCCCTGTCACCCGAGAGAACAGTCATGCGGCATGCCTGTTGAGGTGTGGGGTACAGCAGGGCAGATGAGAGAACATCACACCCGTAGTCCATGTGCGTGCAGCTGCACTGCTCATGACAGTCACCTATGGATGTACTGCAGGACCAGAGACCTTGGTCAGCGGTTGGAGCACAGGGCGATAATAGTGCAGCACACCACCAACATGGAAACAATACTGCATTGCCCAAGACTTGAGACTGCACCGTATCCATCGATCTGAGCGTGTGCCCATGGGCGCTGGAAAATGCCATGGGTAGCAGAAAGTGACATCATAGGACTTTTTAATCCGAATTTCAGGAAGTGATGCCACATGCCCTTCACCCTGATAACATCACACTCTTTTTTGTCACTGAAGCCTAGTGTATGTATCATTCAAAGATAAAAATGTATTGATAAATCACTAGAACATTTAGAACGAGCATTTGCAATGAAATAGGTCTCGCATTTACGCGAGTCCGAGCCATTGACATTGCAAATAACAATGCCTTTTTTTGTTTTTAAAACATAAATAAGAGGCAGTGTCATTTAAAATGCCAATAGCTTAAACTCGCGTAAATGTGAGACCTATTGCATTGCAAATGTTTGTTATAAATGGGAATACAATCACTTGGAAGTTGAAATTTTGGACAAAGAATATTGTTATTCATAGATTACAAACACAAGAAGTTGTACTTAACAAAAAAGGAAATAAGGGCAACCTAAATGTAGGTAAGTGCTATTAATCCTTTTGCTATTACTTGTGATGCCCACCCACCAACAATATAACAGTTCTCCTCAGTGGTCCCAAGCACAGGACATTGCATCCTAAGCACAGGACATTGCATCTGCTTCCACTGCAGTGGTATCAATAGTGAACACAACAGCCCTCCTCTGCAGACCCTGTGTGTGTGTGGTTGTGTGTGTGTGTGTGTGATGTTGTGTGTATGTGGTTGTGTTGGGGGTTGTGTGTGTGGTTTTGTGTGTGGTTGTATATGTGTTTGGCTGTGTGTGTGTCGGTGTGTGTGTGGGGGGGTTTATGTGTGGTTGTGTGTGTGGTTGTATGTGGTTTGGTGTATGGTTGTGTGTGTAGTTGTGTGTGTGGTTGGTTGGTTGTGTGTATGTGTTGTGTTTGTGATTGTGGCTGTGTGTGGTTGTGTGTGTGTGGTTGTGTGTGTGGTTGGGGGTTGGGTGTGGTTGTGTGTGTGTCGTTTTATGTGTGTGTAGTTGTATGTGCATTGTGTGTGTGTGGTTGTGGGTGTGTGTGTGTGGTTGTATGTGTAGTTGTGTGTGTGGTTGGGTGTGGTTGTGTGTGGCTGTGGTTATGTGTGTGGTTGTATGTGTGTGGTTGTGTGTGTATGTGTGTGTGTGTGTGGTTGTGTGTATGTGATTGTGTGTGTGTGTGGTTGTGTGTGTTTGTGTGTGTAGTTGTGTGTGTGTGTGTGTGTGGTTGTATGTGTGTGCGTAGTTGTATGTGTGGTTGTGTTTGGGGGTGTGGTTGTGGGTGTGGTTATGTGTGTGGTTGTGTGTGTGGGTTTGTGGTTGTGTGTGTGGTTGTGTCATTGGGTGTAGTTGTGTGTGTGGTTGTGTGTGGTTCTGTATGTGTGGTTGTGGGTGTGTGTGGTTGTGTGTGTGTGCATGGTTGTTTGTGTGTGTGTGTGGTTGTGGCTTTGTGTGTGTTGTTGTGTTTATGGTTTTGTGTGTGTGTGTGGTTGTGTGTGTGTGATTGTGTGTGTGGTTGTGTGTGTGGTTGTGTGTGTGGTTGTGTGTGTGGTTTTGTGTGTATTTGTATGTGTGGTTGTGTGTGGTTGTGTGCGTGTGTGGTTGTGTGTGGGTGTGGTTGTGTATGGTTGTGTGTGTGTGTGTGGTTGTGTGTGTGGTTGTGTGGTGTTGTGTGTGGGGTTGTGAGTTTGTGGAAAGAAAAAGCACGTTGAGGCAGCGATGGAAGAGAAATCTAAGGTGGGCGTGATATTGCCTGACGGAGATGCACCCCCGGGGAGAATCCCGAACGCTTGTAAGCGCGAAGGCAGTGGGCAGAGGAAAGACAGCTGGCGCTGAAGGCTGGTGGTTTGCGCGTGTCCGCTTGCATGAACACAAGCTTGTCGCCAGTCAGCAGCACTCTGAAAACTCTCCTACTAAAGTCTCTCCGAGCAGCGCATGCACGCTGACTCAGCCAGGCCTAAAAAAACACAGGCTCGAGCCTCAGAACTTTTCCAAAATACACCAAATTACCAGTTGGGCTGGTAGAACATTCAAAGGCGCTCCGTATCACCACTTATGAATTTTACTAAGTGCGCAGATCTGGATGCTTTTATTTTTATATATATTTGTTCCACAGTGTACTATACATTATGGAAGAAATGCCATTTATAAAGTAAATAAACCTATTTAGGTAGCCCCTCTAGGGGAATCAGCTTAGTACTTTCTAAATCCATATTGGTACCATCAAGAAAGCAACACTTTCTAAAGAAGTGCGCTTCTAGCAGGCATGCCAAAAATATTACAATGCGATGTAATATAATCAAAACATATTTATCCTGAGAATTATCCAAAAGTAGAGAAAAATCTCCACATTACCTGCCTTTATTTGCTGCAGCAAAAAAACAAACAAACCAAAATCTTGGCCAAGCTATATAAAAAAGTGTTGCATCGCTACCTTACCAAACAAGTCTCCAGATTCCAACTGCCAAGTTCTGGGTGACCTAACTATCGTTTTGAAATACCCACGCCAAAGAAGATCTCAGTTGGGACCGGCCATCACCTAGAGGGTCAGATCGGGAAAACCAGAGAACACGTCGGTCTGCAAAGACAAAAGGTCTCTTCATGCAGGGGTACCTTCCTCAGTGGATTCCTGCCTTCCATCACGACCACACTCTTGGAGGGCCGGGTCTCCGATGAGGTCCATATTTGGGCACCAATTTGTAGAATCAAAAGCCTTTTTAGGGGCTCACTGATGCACCGGTCCTTAAACCAACAAAGAAGAGATTGGCACGGAAGCTGTAATATCAAGAGAATACACTTATTAACCTCACAAAGGGAGACTGCGTCAATACAGTACCCTCAGGCCACTGTATGAGGCAGTCCAAGGAGTACAGAAACCAAGGGCCTTTTATGGCCAGTTTATAGCGGAGTAAGCATGATGACTCAAAAAGAGGCGGTACAAGTATACACACAAATACATATAAGGATACATAAGAATCGCTTAGTCAACAGAGTGGGAGGAGTTACAATACTGCTGACATTAATTAAAATAGCCTGACAGTTACTCTAAGAGCAGCTGCATTCTGGCAGCTACAGGCCTTTCTGAGCATGTGCAGTGCTCTGACGTCTAATGCTGAAGGAGTTAACTGTAACTGATGACTCAAGCAGAATACAAGGGCGAGCAACAGTGAAGAGGGAGAAAGCACATGGCGAGCAAATGGCTAACTAAAATGGCTTCCAAAAACGAAATGGCTTCAGCTGATGCTAACAGCAATTTCAGCTAGTTTCCACAGGAGGGGGGTCTCTGTTGGTGGTCAGTACACAGTTCAGTGGAGGAGGTGGGTGGACAGTGCACAGCCCAATGGGGGGGAGGGTCTGGGTTGGTGGTAAGTGCAGAGCTCCGGGGGAGGTGGGTGGATAGTGCGCAGACCAGTGAGGGGCTATGTTGGTGGAAGCAGAGAACTAAGACAATGGAAGGGAAGGCAGCAAGAGTGTGCAGCTGCAAAAACAGATTTCTTGCTGAGCTTTAGCTTTGCACCACCTGCGCCCCTAAATATGGCGCCAGCCCTAGTTTTGTTGGTTTCTCTAAGAACACCTTGTGACCCCCCCACCCTGTACCCTACATATGGCGGTGCTCACTGAAATCTTCCCAGAATCTAACCATCATTTCTTTGATGCTGACAGAACAAGGTGAGAGCTGATAAGCAGAAAAGTGCATCTGTGATTGAAGAGCAGACACTGAACCGGAGAGTGGTGGAGATGGAGAAGAGAATTACCATGGTAGAAAATGCAAATATCTCCAAATTGCCCAATCAAATCACCTCTCTTAATGCTCTGATAACAGATCTAGAGAAGAAATGTGAGGAATCAGCGTTGGACCTCCTGAAGGTGAGACACTGCTTGGTAAATACAAGACAATACCGAAGAGCTATATTCATATGGTATGTGAGGCATTGAATGTAAGTGGAGAACATGCATGATCAACAGACAGGGTTAATTTACACTGAGCTCCTGTATTCTGCAACTCAACAAAATATACAGACCAGTTAAACTAACGGCAAATCATTCTGCTCTGACAGCCCAAAGCAATGTACAGACTGAGAGCCCAACATGGTTCAAGGAACAGCTGTACTACGTCAAACGATCCCATTCAGAATATCACACTGCGATGTGTTGCATGACCGCATTCAGAATGTGGTTATGGATTATTGCTAAAAATCTCCTATGGAGGTCAACAATGAACATCCTTAAAACAGTGTAAAATATAAATACATTTAAATGTTATTCTTCTACTAAAATATCATAATACATTTGATAATTAACTAATAAATGCTATTATCGATGGAATTTAAATAAATAGAGTGAGCTCTGGTTACGTTCATTGAGTGGTTGAGACTCTACAAATAATTACTGCAGTGTGTGCAGTTTTGGTCAGTCCCGCTAGCACTGTCCCATCTCCCCTTATTTACATTTACCGACAAACCATGTGTGCAAAGATGAAGAAAGAAGGTTCTCGTAGAAAGGTCACATTGTGAAATATGGCTGCATACTTTGGTTTCATGCAAAGAGTGTCCTGTGAACATGATTCTCTTAAAATGTTGTTCTCAAGTGAGAACTCACGAAAACCTGGTAAACGTTCAATATGTGATTTCAGAGTCCATTGTCATAGAGTAAGTGTATTTAATGGTACAGTCTTGATCAGTATATACAAGAGAAGATAGTCAACACGTGTTTCGTCACACCGTGTTGGGGCTGTGACTCTTCAGGGCTGGAAAGGACATAATGTATGCATGAATTAGAAACGTGGAAATATAAATAGTGACTTGAGTGAGCAGAATGGAACACCTAGAACTTGGTGGAAACCCTATTTGGTGGAAAGACAACGTAATAAGTGACCGAAAAGAAACCTCCTGCAATGCCATTCTCCATGCATCAAGTCTCCATCCTGTTCATCAGATACAATCTGTCCCCTATGGGGAATTCACGAGAGCCAGACGAAACTACAGTGAACAGTCAGAATTCGACAAAGAAATCTTTAACATGAGTCAAAGGTTCCATAGGCGAGGATATAAACCCGATACCATCAGAAAAGCCACAATGAGAATACATACCCTTGAGAGAAGAACCACTCTGTCTAACACCAAAAATCCTAAAACCACTAAACAAACATCAAGACTAATAACCGATTACAACGACATCAGCAACACGATGAGACAAAGTCTGAACAAACATTGGAAGACCCTTCAGAAGGATAACATACTTAAGAAACTCCTACCGGTCAAATCTCAAATCACTTTCAGAAAAGGTCAGACACTCAGAAACAGACTGAGCCCAACTGTCCCAGTCAAGAGCTCTACTTCCAACTGGATGACCAACATATCCTGTGGTTTCCATAAATGTAGCTGCTGTGGAGCATGTAAATGGGTGCGCAGTGGTACCAAGGAATTCGAAGATTGGAACAACCGGAGTTACAAAATCAAGAGAAACATAAACTGCAACACAAAATTTGTTGTCTACATACTGGAAGAGACACTACGTGGGCAGCTCCATAAGGGCCCTGAAAGAACTCATCATGGAACACATCAGGGCCATGCTTAACAATGATGCGAGATCTCCTGTGGCCTACCACATCAACACATGCCCCTCACAAGGACCAAAGAAGATCCTCACGTTCTTTGGCATTGATGTCACAGACCCTAGCACAAGAGGGGGCAACCGTGAACTGAAGCTGAGGAGACTGGAAGCCACCTGGATTATGCGCTTGCACTCTGTAAGAGAGGGGCTCAATATCGACCATGTGCTGCAATATTTCCTGGGCTCATGAGACCTACCAACTAGCCATTACCCTTTTTTTTTCTACACTCTTGTCGTATATGTTGTGTTGCTGAACACGATGACTGTAACCTTTGACAATCCACTTTTGTTTAAACGTTTATGTTTTCCTTATTTACTGTAAATCGCGATTTCCTTGGACCAGGTTTGCTGACTTCACACAGTTATAATTATACCAATGTCACTAAACAGCCGATCATTTAAGATTGTACACTTAACCGATGTCTAAATATATTATCATTGATAATGCCTACACCTCCAGCCTACCTACCTACTGACTCTCTTCTGAACTCACCATCCTGTATATATGTACCTATAATAATTTTTCCTTGGCACTTGCCAACATTTCTTTTCCGTGTTAATTAAAAATTTGCAAACATTCGTGACAAGAATTTTCAATTCTATTAAGGACTAGGAGGCGAGGATTATGCTTAGTCTCATTTCTTTACTGACACATAGCAGCCAATCACATTACAGTAAAGAAAAAACAGAAATAGGGCAACCATAGAGTACACCCCTAGTATATAAACAGTCTCAGAGGTAACCACTTCCTCTTTCTTTGTCCAAAATCCAATATGAAGAACCAAGTAACATCAGAAAAAACCAAGGAGAACATCATCCAAAAGGACCAAAATCCGAAGGAGGAGGCGGAGGAATTTCCAAAATCCATAGGAACAGGAGCAGGCCAACGAGGAGTAGAAACTCGCAGCAGAACTTCCACAAGGACGGAGCCGGAGGAACCTCACTTGGGATCAGAGCCTGAAAAGAGACACAAAGCCGTAATACACATCCTGTGTAATCATGAGCAAATAAGGGTGGGTAAAGAAAAAATCAAAGCATTCATCACATATCATCATGAAAGATTTTTGAAGTATTGCATAGTAACAATATAATCGATACATGCATAGACAACGGGTGGGATAATCCTCGCCTCCTAGTCCTTAATAGAATTGAAAATTCTTGTCACGAATGTTTGCAAATTTTTAATTCTATGTCAGGACAGGAGGCTCCGATTATGCTTGTTTAAAGCTGATCCACCACGACAGAAGCAACACTATCGATAGGTTTAAAATAAAAAGTCTTAAACACAGAAGCAGATGACCAATCTGCAGCCTTCATTATATCAAACAGAGTAACACCCATGGAATAGGCTTTGGACGCCATCGCTCCCCGTGCAGAGTGTGCGCCAAAAACAGAAACATCAATTCCAGCTTCAGACATAAGACCCCGCACCCAGCGCGCCAAGGTAGCTGGAGAGACAGGGCGGAAAGGCTTTTGTAATGCAATAAAAAGTGGACCCTGCATGTCAGAGCGCAAAGAAGCGGTACTCACCTCATAATCCTTCAGGCATTGAACCACACAGAGGTTGGGGTGAGAAGGAAAAGAAGGATAAGAAATAGAAGGCGTATTAGATTTGGTACGTCTGGAGAGACGAAAGGAAACTCCTTCAGGAGTAAAGCTGCGACCCGCCAGGTCCAAAGCGTGTACGTCCGACACGCGCTTGCAGGAGACCAAACATAACAACATAGTTAGTTTTGCAGATAGTTGTTTGCGAGATAAGGAAGCATTGGGAGGCCAGGCCTCCAAAAATCTGAGTACAACCGACACATCCCACAAGGTAACATACTTAGGAGTGGGAGGTTTCGCGAAACGAACTCCCTTAAGTAACCTGGAAACAAAAGGATGTTCACCTGCGGGTTTCCCATCTATGTGGGCATGACCCGCCGAAATAGCCGATCGAAAACCGTTGATAGTTGAATAAGCCAGACCAGAGGTGGCTAAGGAGGCCAAGAAATTAACAATCATGCTGATATCTGCTGAAACGGGATCAACTTGGTGTTGTGAACACCAATCACACCAACGCTTCCAAGACCCCTTATACCGTTTGTGAGTATTGGGAGCCCATGCTTCACTAAGGAGCTTGGAAGCGTCGCTTGAAAGGCCTGGGAGTGACCAGCGATCCCCGAGATCCTCCACGCGAGAAGTGGGAGGGAGCCTGAGAGGATCAGGGGATGAGGATCTCCGAGAGGGTCCAACAGGAGATTCCACAAAGGGGGAAGGAGAAACGGTGGAGCCGAACACATTTCTAGAAGGACCGGAAACCACGCTTGAGCCCTCCAGAGAGGGGCAATCAGAATCAGATCCGTCTGAAATCGCTTGGAGTAGGCCAATACCCTGGGAATCATCAGAAATGGAGGGAAGGCATAACAGAGGGTCGATGGCCACTGCTGGAGAAAGGCATCCGTGGCCAGAGCTTGAGGGTCCGGCCTCCAACTGTAAAAATGCGGAAGTTGCGCATTGAGGCGTGAGGCAAAGAGATCTAGTTGGCAAGGACCCCAACGCCGATGGAGAGCACGGAAGACCCGAGGATGCAGCCTCCAATCGCTGTAATCCCGGAGATGTCTGGAGTGCCAGTCCGCTATCTGATTGTGGCATCCCGGAAGGTACTCCGCAATAACAGTGATCTTCTTCTGCAGACAGAAGTGCCAAAAATCTTTGGCAATCTCCGCCAGGATTCTGGACCTGGTCCCGCCTAGTTTGTTGACATAGCGGACCGCTGAAACATTGTCCATCCGGAGAAGGACACAACAACTGGTTTGCAGAGGGGAAAAACATTTGATCGCAAAGGAACCCGCTAGAAGTTCCAGACAGTTGATATGAAGTGTCAATTCCTGAGGGGACCAACGACCCCCTGTCGAGACCGAGCCGCAACGGGCACCCCAGCCCCACCGACTGGCATCGGACTCTATCACTAGATCCGGAGACACACCGAAGAGGGCTCGGCCATTCCAGGCCTCCATGTGGTCCAACCACCACTGCATCTCCCACCGGACCTCCTCCGTAAGAGGAATCTGATCGGAATATCCGAGGCCTTTCCGGAGATGAAGAATTTTCAGGTGCTGCATTGCCCTGTAATGTAGGGGACCCGGAAAAATCGCCTGGATGGAAGATGCCAGCAGACCGACTACACGTGCCAATGACCTCAACGACACAGTCGGTCTGGAAATAACAGATGTCAACTCTCTCTTGATATAACGCATCTTTTGGTTGGGCAAGAGAAGCTGACAAGTTACCGAGTCGATCTGAAAGCCCAGGAAATCTATACGCTGGGACGGGACCAACACCGATTTCTGAACATTGATCAGAAACCCCAGAGACTGCAAAAGAGTGATGGACAATTCCAGATGTTGAATAAGTTTGAGTGGACAATCCGCCATAAGGAGAATATCGTCCAGATAAATAATCAACCTGACACCCAGAGACCGAAGATGTTCCACAACTGGTCGTAACAGCTTCGTGAAACACCATGGTGCCGACGAAAGACCGAACGGGAGAACCTGATACTCGTACCAGACTCCCTGCCAGCGAAACTGAAGAAAACGGCGATGTGGTTTGTAAATCGGAACCGAGAGATATGCATCTTTGAGGTCCAGCCTGACCATCCAATCCTTTTCTCGAAGGAGATCCCTCAAGAGATGGATTCCCTCCATCTTGAAATGTCGATAGACGACTCCCCCGTTGAATTCTTTCAGGTTGAGAACAAGGCGAGCACCGCCTCCTTTTTTCTCGACCAGAAAGACAGAGCTGGCAAACCCCTTTGGATGACGGGTGGTTGGAATCACCGCCCCTTTCTTGAGAAGAGAGTCTATCTCCTCGGAAAGACAAACCTGATCCTGAAGAGAAAAACTCAGACAAGGAGGGGGACAAGACTGATGCATCGGGTGATAGAATTCTATTCTGAACCCTTGAACAGTTTGTAGCACCCAAGCATCGCCGGAGAGCATGCGCCAATTCTGCAGGAAAAACTGAATGCGACCCCCCAACATCACATTGCATGCAGGAATCAGCCTCACCTGTAGAGTGGGAATCCTGGTACTGTCCCTGATGACCACCGGAACGTCCTTTGCCGTACTGGCCTTTTCCCTTTCTGGAAGGAT
Organism: Lissotriton vulgaris; assembly: GCF_964263255.1. Taxonomy (NCBI): domain Eukaryota; kingdom Metazoa; phylum Chordata; class Amphibia; order Caudata; family Salamandridae; genus Lissotriton; species Lissotriton vulgaris. The sequence goes on from NW_028241815.1 coordinate 666,621, forward strand.
AAAAGTTGGCTCTTGAGGATTAACCTGCGTCGTAGGAGCCTCTGTGCTGAGATGAATTGCCCCTCTGGGACTGACTGGCAGAACCACGGCCGAACGAGCGTCCCCTACCTCGTCCGGCCTTCCCAAAAACCGGACGCATGGCTCTCCGCAAGGAGGCCTGCGCCTTGTCGATACCACTGAAGGTTGATACAAAGCGCGTGAGTTCCTTAAGGAATGGCTGGCCAAACAGGAGGCCGTCCGCCTCAGGGCCCGATTCAGAAGTGGCCAATTCAGAGAGTCTAGGGTCAAGCTTCAATAAGATGGACCTGCGACGTTCCGCAGATATCGCACAATTCGCATTACCTAACTGGCAAATTGCCCGTTGCGCCCATTCTATCATTTCCTTAGGGTTCACAAGGGCAGAAGCTTCCTGGGCCCTGTAACCTAGGTCCAAAATTTTTGTGAGAGGCCCAAGGACGTCCAACATCTTATCTTGACAGGCCCGCCAAGATCTATCCAGGCCCTTCTTTGGGTCCTTGGCATATTTTTTCAAATATGTGACCATCATGGGGTCAACTTCAGGGGTCTCAGCTAAATGGGCAGACAAATCAGGCCTCGGGCATTCCGAGCGCAGCCTGGCACGAACCGAAGCCTCAAAAGGCTGACGGATATGTGCCTCAATGTAGGCAGCTACAGCCGGAGAAGGCCCCCATGATGAAGAGTTGGGATGAACGATGTCTGCCGGCTCGAAATTAAGCACCGGAGGACGCTCAGGGGCGTCCACAAAATGCTCCTTACAGACCCGTTTTTTAGGTGGAGGAGAAACATGGTCTGAAGAAGCGGAGGATAACACATTGTCCGAATCGGCCTCCTGAAGACCTGCAGTCGTGGATGGCGCAGATGCTAAACTTTTCGCCAGACGCTGAAAATCTGATCTGTGAGGGTTAACAGGCGACTTCGCCGATTTCTTGGCAGCCGGCAACCAGCCCTGCTGTTGAGCATATAGATTGAGGTGACGCTTCAAAGGATTAATAGCACGTACAAGTGCCTTGTTAACGGATTGCTGAACGCCTTTGTCCAGCTGTTCAACCAAATCCTGTTCCAAGGAGCCTTCCTCCTCATCAGCATAGTAATAATAGTCGTCTTCAGCGTCATCATAATACTCAGCCATTCTACAGCAAGTAGAGGTAAGTGCCCACAAGACGACTGAAATAATATGGAGTGTTGACAATAAACACAAGTCAAGGGGGAGTGTTGAGACCCCAAAACAGGCTTCGAAGAAGCAGGAAACAAACCTGACTCGAAAAACAATTAAAATGTGGAGGGAGCCAAAGCCTGTATCAAATAGCACACTCTAGGCAGAGCCTATGCGAAGAAATAACAACCAAAGCCCTCAAAAGACCTCGGCGTCTGACGGGGTTAATTCCAGTGACAGGCCGTGGGCAAAACGTCAAACGCCGTCGCTCAACCAGCTGAGGAAACACCAACAACCGGAAATGGGACAGCGCGCATGCGCGACTGTCGCCTGGCCACAAAGACCGTCGCAAGAGCGCTCGCGCTCCTAAGCCAACGGAACCCCTGCTCCCGCTCCACTAACAGCGCGCGAGCAGCTAGGAAGCGCTCGTGCAAGGAAAAACGGAGGTGAGGCACACGCTCCGACAATGAACGAAATAACTGCACGCCGGCAGTAAACAATACGCGCGAAGAGTAAACGGAGACACAGCCCCAGACGCGCGGCAACAAAGCGCAAAGGTCAGCACAAAGCATATAATAATAACGATGCGCAAGTCAATAGTAAAGATAAAGCACTTAACTGGCTGCGGAGCAGCAAAGAAAGAGGAAGTGGTTACCTCTGAGGCTGTTTATATACTAGGGGTGTACTCTATGGTTGCCCTATTTCTGTTTTTTCTTTACTGTAATGTGATTGGCTGCTATGTGTCAGTAAAGAAATGAGACTAAGCATAATCGGAGCCTCCTGTCCTGACATAGAATTACCACCACTTTCTGAACATACTTCACTCCAACGGGTTACACCTTTATTTCCTTTCTACTCTACTTTTCGTTTTGTGCTTCATTAGGCCACAATCTCCACACACTTCCGGTTTTCCACGTAGATGCGTTTCGCATCACGCTCACATAGCTTAGTTGGGTCACACTCCACCCCACATGTCTGGTCGGGACAATCTGAGTGCGCGAGCACTTCTCCACTTCTGTTCCTCTGGAGCCTGCTAGTTCACGCTCCAGTGTTTGTCTGCAGGACGCCAGGCTTTTGCCCGGCCTGCCTCTGGACAACACCAATCACAGCCCACCTCTCTTCTTCATATACGCTTACGAGGCAAGCCGACATCATCCACAACCCGGATAATGAGCTTGCTGATTGCACACACCAGTGCAAGATACCTCACTCCTACAGGTAAGGGGCCGTGTATTTGCCATCCTCCCTCCCTCCAACTGTTCTTAACACCTCTAGTAATGGGACTCTCGCCTCCACCCTCTCGCCCACAGCATGCTGATCAGGACATACTCGCCCTGAAACGTGCATCACATCGACAGAAGTTCCCTTGACGCTGCCAGACCGTGATCCGTCCATCTCTGGTGGTAAGCCTCCCAGTGACCGCGATCATTGCCTTGTTTGTTTTAGTACTGCACCGGCACCGAGTCTTACTTGACCCAGTTAACTCATTTCTTCTCCATCCCTTTCCCGACACAGCTCCACTTCATAATACCAGATGCCCCACTACCATCCACAGGTAAACTCCCTCCTCCATGTTTTAGACATCTCCTCTTTTTCATCCACTTGGAGCTTCACATACCTGTGCCTCTTTCTCTTTTTTATATCTTGTTTCCCACATGTTGTCTTTTGATTCCGGTCACGCAGTCGCTATGCGAACTTTTCGCTGTTTCCGTGTTTTTCCCACCCGTTTCATATCGCTCCTTTTCCATGTGTACTCAACTCCGTTTATTACAGACTGTATGTTTCAATCCGATGTGATTCTAGACCTTCGAGAATGTTATTTCATGTTAAGGCTTAGCACAAACGTTATTTCGGCTTAAATATGAAAACAGTTTAAATGTGGTTTTTCACTATGTTCCCATATTATGTTGCCGTGGTCACCAAGAGTAAACGTCAGTATCCTATTGCGTTCCTCTACATGTGACCCAAAAACGGCACTTATTCTCAAAGTTCTCTCGACTGTTGGTCGTACCGCACAGCTAGGCGACATGATTTTGTCTTCTCTTAGTTGCGTCCCACAACTGATACCTCCCAGGTTAACTACGATGTCCAATTATCATGTTTTTCGAGTCTGAGTTACATTCGATGCATCTAGGTTCTCCTTTTGTCTTCTTTTAGGTACCGCACCTCACCAGACCATTCCTACATGAACGTCACTGTTAATACACACATGGTTTCTAACAAATCTTCATTTAGAAACATGTGCACTAAACTTGATCATGTACTCTGATGTTCCTCATGCTCACATCGTGCAAGCACCCTAATACCATTATATAGTAATGTCAAATAACTGCCTATAGTTCTTGTTCTTAGATACAGCAAACGCTAAACTTTCATATTTTCATTTGACATTACTAATTAGAGTCTGCTAGATTAGGAAGTTTTTACTTTTACTTAAAACCACCTTGTCACAACACAATTCGGGACTTTGTTGACTATGTACTCCCAGTCACTTATTGCGTTTGTCTTTCCACCAAATAGGGTCTCCACCAAGTTCTAGGTGTTCCATTCCGCTCACTCAAGTCACTATTTATATTTCCACGTTTCTAATTCATGCATACATTATGTCCTTCCCAGCCCTGAAGAGTCACAGCCCCAACATGGTGTGACGAAACACGTGTCGGCTATCTTCTCTTGTATGTACTGATCAAGACTGTACCATTAAATACACTTTCTCTATGACAATGGACTTTGAAATCACATATTGAACGTTTACCAAGTTTTCATGAGTTCTCACTTGAGAACAAGATTTTAAGAGAATCGTGTGCACAGGACACTCTTTGCATTTGTTAGGTAGGAGACACGTTTCTCTATCTTAGCAGGGGCTGTTTTTGCTGGGTTTGTTCCCCTGACCTGTCGGCATCAAACATACTTTATCTACGTACACTAACCATTAAGTAATCGCTGAGCGACATTTCTTCCTGACCCTCATCCAAACCCTTTCTCTCCCTCTATACTTTGGTTTCATGCTTTTTAATCAGGTTCAGTGCTGTTTATCCAAACAGTTATTAAGCTCCGGTGCCCGAGGTCTTACATTTATTTATTTATATTATAGAGCTCAGTGTGACCAGACTGATAGCCTGAACTGTAGCAGCAATTGTATACATGGGTGGAAAAAAGAACCAAGTCAGTCCAGTTTCACAGACTTCCATTATTTAGGAAACAGCCGGGTCTTCAAGGCTTTCCTGAATTTCCGCAAATCTGTCAAGGGTCTCAATTCAGATGGTATCCTATTCCAAATAAAAACATCCGAATCTAGCAGCCCTCACTGGGAAGGCACGACCCCCTTGTCGAATCTCCGGAACTCGTGTACCTTTATAAGATTAGTGGTTGCAGACCATGGTGCCCTCCCCGGAGCATATCATTTAAGTCTACGCTGCAGATGGGTAGGGCCCTTATCCTGAAGGGCCTGAAACACAATACACATCGCCTTGAAGAAAATCCTCTGCTCCACAGGAGCCAATAAAGTTCCCTTAGAGCTTTGGGAAGCCGAGGATCTTTCTGGCCAGTTTAATACCTGGTTTGCTGCAGCCCCCTGACCTCTATGCAGTCTCTTGATCGAGTAGTCAGGGGCTCCTAATAGGAGAGCATTACAGTCGTCTAATCTACTGAGTATGACACTTCACACAATTATTGCTTTAGCCTGATCAGGTAAGGCAGGGAACAGTTTTGTTAGTCCTTGAAGCAGTGCAAAACAAACTCCAGTCACCTTGTTTACATACTTTTCCAAGGAAAGAGGATCATCAAAAGTGACTCCAAGATTGTGTACTGCTTCTGAGAAGTAGTAAGTAAGTAAGTACGTTTTTATTAATTAATTAAAATCATTGCAATATACACACACTAGAATGACTGTTGCGTATTGAGGGTGAAAAAATGCACTGAACACTTAAAAACAGAAAAATTATTAATTAATGGAAAAAACGTGCAATAATATCAATGGGAGATGAAAAAACTCAAGCTGGGTCAGAAAGCGAGTTAAGAGAATTAATTTCTAAAATAAACTTGACAAAACGAGCCGCCAACTGCGGAAAGTCTCCCCTCATGCAAGCTTTGAGTGCTTCCTGACAAGTCCTAACGTTAAGAAGAAGCCAAATGGGACGCAACCAGAAGTTTCTTTGGGCTCGAAGTTTTTGGCAAATGCACAGTATGTGGATAAAATTTTCCTCCTCCTGCTTGCAAAAGCGGCATTGAGGCGATGCCTCTTTCCTATACCCCTGGCCAAATTTGTATGCCATCAGCGGGATTAAACCAAAGCGGAATCGCATTTATTGAAGTTTTATGTATACTTTCATAGGAGCTGCCAGATATAACGGAAGAGTTTTCTGGGTGTATAATTTAGAGGCCCAGGGGCCATGAAAGAGCTGGGAGACCCGTTGCTCATCGTGGTCGCTTGATAGAATTTTTGCTTGTTTGGTTAGAAGTTTTGTTTTTGCCGCAATGGGCAAAGGTGATGACCATATGTCCTTTGCTTTGAGGGATTCTAAACATGATGTCAGATATTTTTTCCACAATTTGTAACCATAGACAGCTCTTTAGGGAGCGGGGGCAAGCGTGCTTTGTTTTTAAACAATAGTTAATGTAGCGTGCACTCATTATCCACCTCTGGGAGGACAACGAAAATTCTTTCCGAATTTGGGCATGGGCAGTTGAGTTTGGCAGCCGAAACACCCTACGGTAGCAAGACGATTGGGCTCTGTCCAACCAATTATTCATTTTGTTCTTGAATATTATTGCACCAAAGGAGATAGTGGGGAGTAATGTTGCGGCAATCAGTTTTATTAATGGTACTAGGTTTTGAGAGTGCAGAGCACTTTTCGTTCTTATAAAGGCCCCTTCCAGACTACGGGCAACTGCCTGCATTTCGGTTGTATGCACAGAGGGTCTCCCTTTGTGGTCGATCCACACCCCCAAATACTTGTAGGCAGTGACGGTTTCCAATCTTTTCCCTTCGATGAACCACATGGTCTTTTTGGTTTTACCAGGAGATATTATCATTGCTTTGGTTTTTGTCACGTTTATCTCAAGCATGTTCGTATTGCAGTACTGGGCGAGGGAGTCGAACAATCTCTGGAGACCAACCTGGGTTTGGTCTAACAGGATGGTGTTGTCTGCATATTGAAGAGTTTGGATCTTTCTTAACTCTATTCCTGGAGGGAAAGCACGAGTGTGTGACAACCATTCGGGAAGCTCCGCGAGGTACAGATTGAAAAGCATTGGTGCAAGGGTACACCCTTGCTTTAAACCTCTGGTGGTATAGATTTTATTGGAGGTCGACCAACTCGATGTAACTCGCACTTTGACCCAGTTGTCAGTATGTAAGTATGTAAAGCGATTAATGCTTTAAGTAACGACTGTGGAATGCCCCATCTTGCAAGTTTTTCCCATAATTTTGGACGACTTACACTATCAAAGGCTTTTCGGAAATCGATAAAACCAAGGTGTAAGGTTTTACCTTTTACGGCTAAGGTGGATTCCATCAAATGAGCAATGCATATCAAGTTGTCTTCAATGTGGCATCCTCTTTGGAAACCGGTTTGAGTGAAGGGAACTAGGTTATTGGTTTCCGCCCACGTAGTAAGTGCAGTTAGAAGAGTGCTGGCATATGCCTTCCCGTCCACGTCTAAGAGAGCTATCATCCGATAGTTATCGGGGTTGGAACGCGATCCTTTCTTATGAAAGGGGACAAGAAGCGATCCTTGCCAAGACGCCGGAATGGGGCCGCCCAGTATTCCGACCTCGAAGAGGGGTGTCAGTATCCGGGCCCATTTTCCAGCAGAAGCTTTAAAAACTTGGGTCGGAATTCCGTTGGGTCCGGGGGCGCCACCCGAGCGCATTTTCTTTATTATTCCAGTTATGTCGTCCGTTAGTGTATTGATGAGAGTGGTGATTTCGTCCTGGTTGACTGGTTGATCAGAGAAGCATAACTCTGTCTCTATCGGGAGGGGCCAGAAATTCATTGATAGTGGCATCGAAATCTTGTTTGCCGAGCAGCATAAAATTTGGTCTTGTTCCTGTTTAGTTTAAGGGAGTTTGTACTCATCCCATGTACAACATCTATTAAACAGGCCTGGAAAGATTTTACAGCATCTAGCGGATTATTATTGAAAGACAGAATCAGCTGCTTATCATCTGCATAATTAACCACAGAAATTTAGTGAGTCTTTATCAGAGAAATTAAAAGCTGCATATAAATGTTAAACAGCACCAGGCCCAGTGCTAAACCCCCCCCCTGTTTCATATGTCTCAAAACTGATTGATAAGGGAATAGCGACACCACATGACAGTGATCTTGCAAATAGGATTTTATCCACTTCCATACGGTCCCACCAACACCAAGTCCGCCAGCCTTGTCAGCAGGGGTGTGGTGGTTGGCCGTATCGAAAGTGGACGACAAATCGAAATGGGCAAGAACTGTAGATTGACCACTTTCTGCTCTAATATGGATCTCAAACTGTGCGGTCTCTGTACCATGGCCCGGTCTAAAGCTGAACTGTTCCTCCTCTACAAGAGGTAAGACTCTAAGAAGGAAGTCAAGATCTTACTCACATGACGCTCCAGAATTTTCACCAGGAAAGGAAGGTGAGAAATTGGCCTACAATTATTTTAAACCACTGGGTTTTGTGATGGCTTCTTCATCAGAGGCAGAACCACAGCCTTCTCCTGGCTGCGAGGTACTAGTCTTTTAGTGATTGATTACATAGTAATGTTAGTGGCGGCACCAACTCATCCATCCATTTTTTACGCTGTTTAGAAGGAAGAGGGTCTAATGGAGAGTTCAGACATTGTGGACAAAGCAATTGTTAACAAGATTTCCTCTGTAATTGGCTTAAAGAATTCAATCCTCCAATGGGTGCCCTCACCACTCCCAAGCCTCGAAATTTCTAAAGCATCTCCATTACAGTAAGAAGCAAGAGTCATGGTGGTGCTATCACTGGAAGGTGCACCTTCCACCTCAGAAGAATTACCAATGTCCTTTAAGATCTTGTTGGCTTTTTCAAAGAAGACCTCAAGATCATCACACGGCTGCTGCGTAGGAATAATATCATGTTTTAAGCACTGCAGATTAGATGAGCCCCGGAAGATCTCAAAGCCTTCTTTGTGCTATTAAGGGCAGTTTAAATGGCGTTAAAGCCAGCTTTTGCTGTGCGTATCTTCTTTTTATACTTATTTAATGTTGTTTGTCTTCTTCCATGTAAGACCGACGGGATTTCCTTTCTAATTGTCTGCATTCTAGTTTTGTTGCTTTTAATGACTCATTATACCATGGGGCAGATAGATGGTTACAGGGTTTTAACTTAATAAGGGGAGTATTTTATCAAAGGTTGCTGTAATCTCTTCATTAAACTTTCTGCAATTAGATTCAATTGAATCGTTAGGATCAAGACTGTTAGAAAAGTAAAGGACATGCCCACAAGAGTACTTTGGGAGATTATTCCAAGTTCTCCCCTAAAGATTTTCCGACCCGAATTATGTAAATGTATTCACTTCATAATTTGTTGTTCAAACTGAAACAATTCAGAACGAAGTCCAATTTTTTACATAGAAAATAATTTAATGACTGAGGCTGTTCCAGTTCAAGTGTCACCAATTCTCATCAGAGTATTAAGAGCCTCCTGTTTCCAACAAAAACACCCTGGTTTAGGAGACAGTGGTGCATTTTCCTGAGTACGGGTTGTACCCAGTTCTCGTTTTGCAGCTTGTATGGATAGACGTTTTCTAACAGAAACAAGAGGCTTAAAGGTCTTATCCTTTGCTTTATCCAAAATCCTTGTTTATTTACAGGTGTACATTTACTTCTGTATAAAAGGGTTATAAGTATTTTGGTGTGGTGTATTTTGAGCATGGATACTAGATGTTTCTCTGGTTTGTCAGCAAATATTTCTAGTGATGCAGGAGTTTTAGCAGGATATGTCAACTGATCTCAGGAACTCTAGACTATAATACATGACGCATTCAGAATATATCAGACTGTACTCCATCTGCCCTCACTCAGAATTTAAAAGCTCTGCTGTCTTGAGGGGCAATTTGCGATATCACAAACTGTGCTGTGTCATGAGACCCTATTCAGAATATCACAGACTGTGTGTGTTGAGTTGTGAGGCCGGCCCCTTGTGTCTCCTTAGATGAGATCCTTGCATTAACCTGAATTGCACAACTAATACCTAAACGTCTGCGAGAATTTAAAATTGGCTGTGGAAACTGATGTCTTTTTTTTGTTCTGCAGGATGTCAGAAGCACCCTGAACAGGTAAGGTTGGTTTATTGTCCTCCTATCAGTGTGTAAGGAGCAGGTCTGGCTACAGTGTGGAAATGTCAGTCCTGAGCTCACACAAACCCACTCTGCTGCCAGAGCAATGCAACCTCACACAATTATGATATGTAGATCACCTCATACCTACTCTCCTACCTTACAAACAGTGTTGAGGCCACCTGGCTTCTTCTCAAAACATCCACAGTCTTTAAAAACTCCTTTTAATTCTAAGAAACATTAATTGAGTTTTCAAAAAAATACTTTGAGACTCCACAAACTCCTAGTCTTATGAAAATACCCCCTTACTCCAGGGAAACTCTCTTGTGTCCAGGAAAAGCCCCTCTGTCCACAGAAACGACCTCAAGTTTTCCACAGTCACAGAGAACTCAAAACCTCCTTCAGTACTTTCCGGCTCCACTGCTCATCCTCAAATGTCCCGCTAATGCTTTAAAACATCTTTGGAAATGTCTAAAACCCACACATTCTATCTCATCTTTTAGTAAGGAGCCTGTGTAGGGCCGTAGATGGCTGCATCCCTAGTTTAATGTCCTAGTTTAAGGAACATACATAATGTATTGCTGGTGCCTATCTGACTGCAAGTGGCCCCATTACCCTGAGTTAAAGTACCAATAGAAACGAGTGGGAACAATTTACAAACTTTTCTGGGCATTTAGCAGCTAAATGAAAGCACTAATTCTGAGATGATGACAGGTATAGTAGAGAAACACATGCTCCATTTGTTCAAACTGAGGCAAAGTGATGTGGTTGCTAAGTTACAATATTATAATACATTTGTTATTCAGGCTTAATATTTCACATTCAGAGGTTTATACAGAATGGTGCATTTCGCACAAATACTTTATGTTCAGAAGGCTGTGCCGAAACCCGTCTCACCCACTTGTGATTAACACTAGGGCTTTCCCAAGGGAAAAGCTTTAGAGCAGTTATTACATTTTAAAGCAAACCTCTACTCTTTTCAACCTGATATGCGTAACACACTGCACATCAATCCATCGGTTTCAGCCCAGCTGAGGGCTTCAAAAGAAAATAGTTTATGAAAACGAGAAGTGTTTGGAGTGCAGCAGTTTTTGAAAATAAAAGACACAACTTAAAATAGGCATGGATTATGCTGATATCATTCCCACTTGTGGGACACCCCCGCGCCGCACGGCCACCAGCTGCTGCGTGTGCCCCTGCCTGCCCTCTACCTCGCTGCTGCCTCGTTTTGCCGGTTGCCGGCTGCCGCTGCTACGGGGATTGTTTTTGCCGTGTTTTTGCCGTGTTTTGTCAAATATTTGTGCCTGCTGTGTTTAACTTCTTTTTTTTCCCTTGTTTTGTCGAATTTTTGTGCCTGTATTGCCTAATTTCTTTTGACCCGTGATTTGACTTTCCTTCCTTGTTGTCCGCCTACCTCGCCGCCCTCTGCCCTCCTTTCCCGCCACCGCCGCTTGTCCCCGCCCCTTTTTTCTCTTCTGTAACCCTCCCCGCTCCCGCCTCCCAGCTGCTCCGCCCACCCGCGCACTTCGCCTTAAATGGCGAACGCGCAGCGGGCGCACCGTTTGTGCGCCGAAGGCGCGCCAAAGGTAAGCCCGTCTACGCCCGTCCGCGCCTGGACCGCGCCCAGTGCCAGGACCTCTGGCCCACGAGGACCCCGACCGACCCGCCTGACGTACTCCGCCGCCACCCTCACCGCTCTCAACACCGGCCGACTCCCAGAATGCCACCTAGCCGCTCCACGAGGTACCCACGGACCTTTCAGCTGCCACGCCTGCAAGTTCTCCTGCATCCGGACCAGCCTCGCACCAGCACCCGCCAAGTCGAACACCAGCAGCACCCACCTCAAGTGCATCCTGCTCAACACCCGCTCCGTCCACAGACACGCCATCGAACTCTGGAACCTCCTAGACGCCACAGCCCCTGACGTTGCCTTCCTCACGGAGACCTGGATGAACGCCTCTTCAGCTCCCGACATCGCCATCGCTATCCCAGAGGGCTACAAGATCGTCCGGAGGGACCGAAACGCCAACCAGATGGGAGGAGGCATCGCCATCATCCACAGGAGCACCATCCGTCTCACGACCAGCACCGACAACACCCTGACCAGCGCCGAACACCTGCATTTCCAGATCCACACCAACCCGAACACCACCCTCAGAGGCACCCTGATCTACCGACCCCCTGGACCACGCACGCAATTCAGCGAGGACATCGCCGACTTCGTCAGCCCGCATGCCCTCCCCTCCGCCGACTACATCCTCCTGGGAGACCTCAACTTCCATCTGGAGAACAACAACGACCGCAACACCAGCACCCTGCTCGACAACCTCGCCAACCTGGGACTCAAGCAACTGGTGTCCACCCCCACCCACCTCGCCGGACACACACTCGACGCAGTCTTCTCTTCCAGCACAGACATCAACTTCAGCCACGCCACAGAGCTTCAATGGACGGACCACAGCTGCGTCCACTTCACCTTCAAGAGAACGACGACCCACCACCACCAGAAACAGGCCGCCCGCAGAAGCTGGAACAAGATCACAGCAGACCAGCTCGCCACCTCCCTGAGCCAGCACCCTCCTGCCAGCTCAGCGAACCCCAGCCAGGCCGCAGACAACCTCACGAAGTGGATCAACAACTGCGCGGACGAACTCGCCCCACTGAGGACCCCGCCTAGCATACCCGGCAGCAAGAAGGCCCCATGGTTCACCGACGAACTCAAGAGCTCCAAGAAGAACTGCCGAGCCCTCGAGAGTCTGGAGAAGGGAACCGACACCGGACAACAGGACCTCCTTCAAACTTGCCACCCGGAAACACCACCAGCTGATCCGCGCCGCCAAGAAAACAGCTTTCAAGGACCGGTTGGACAACAACGCACACAACTGCAAGGAACTCTTCAACATCGTGAAAGAGCTTTCCAACCCCAGCGCAGGAAACAACGACATCACCCCATCGCAAGACCTCTGCAACTCCCTCGCTTCATACTTCCACAACAAGATCGCGGACATACACAACAGCTTCAACAACCAACCAACGCACACCATGACCGAACAACCACCCCCCACCACCACCCTCCACGCCTGGACCCCGATCAGCACCGAAGACACCATCCGCACGATGAACTCCATCCACTCCGGATCACCGACCGACCCCTGCCCTCACCACGTCTTCAACAAGGCCGACGCTGTCATCGCACCCCACCTGCGAGACATCATCAACAATCCTTCGACACCGCCACCTTCCCCGAGAGCTGGAAGCACGCCGAACTCAGCGCTCTTCTCAAGAAACCCACAGCGGACCCCACCGAACTCAAGAATTACCGCCCCATCTCGCTCCTCCCGTTTCCAGCCAAAGTCATCGAGAAGACCGTCAACAAGCAGATGGCCGCCTTCCTCGAGACGAACGGATCCCTCAACCCCTCACAGTCCGGCTTCCGAGCCAACCACAGCACCGAGACCGCCCTCATCGCCGCCACCGATGACATCCGAGCCCTGATGGACAATGGAGAAACAGCGGCCCTCATCCTCCTAGACCTCTCCGCGGCATTCGACACGGTCTGCCATCGCACCCTAGTACGGCACCTCAGCAACATCGGCATCCAGGACAAGGCGCTGGAATGGATCATCTCCTTCCTCGACGGAAGAACACAGAGAGTCCGCCTACCACCGTACAAGTCAGAGGCCTCCGAAGTCATCTGCGGCGTCCCCCAAGGATCATCTCTGAGCCCCACCCTCTTCAACGTCTACATGAGCCCCCTCGCGGCCATCGTATGCAAACACAACCTCAGCATAATCTCCTACGCCGACGACACCCAGCTGATCCTCTCCCTGACCAACGACCCCGCCGCCGCCAGAGCCAACCTGCACGAAGGGATGAAAGAGGTAGCCGAGTGGATGACGACCAGCCGCCTGAAACTGAACTCGGACAAGATGGAGGTCCTCATCCTGGGCTCCTCACCCTCCGCCTGGGACGACTCCTGGTGGCCTCCCGCCCTGGGCACCGCACCCAAACCGACAGACCATGCACGAAACCTGGGCGTCATCCTGGACTCCTCCCTCTCCATGACCAGGCAAGTCAACAACGTCTCCTCGGCGTGCTTCAACATCCTACGCATGCTACGGAAGATCTTCTGGTGGATCCCCACCGAGACCAGGAAGACCGTCACCCAGGCCCTCGTCACCAGCCGACTGGACTACGGCAACGCCCTCTACGCCGGTACCACCGCCAAGCTCCAGAAGAGACTCCAGCGGATCCAGAACGCCTCAGCCAGACTCATCCTCGACATCCCACGAACCAGTCACATCTCCGGACATCTGAGAGACCTTCACTGGCTCCCCGTCAACAAAAGAATCACCTTCCGCCTCCTCACCCACGCACACAAAGCCCTACACGACCAAGGCCCGAGCTACCTCAACAGCCGAGTCAACTTCTACGCTCCCAAACGCCACCTCCGATCAGCCAACCACGCCCTCGCCGCCGTCCCCCGCATCCGAAGAGCGACTACAGGAGGAAGGTCCTTCTCCTACCTGGCCGCCAAGACCTGGAACTCCCTCCCGACCGACCTGCGCCTGACCCAAGACCACCTCTCCTTCAGGAAGAAGCTGAAGACCTGGCTGTTCGAGCAGTAGCGGAACCCCCCACCCCCCCCCAGCGCCTTGAGACCCTACGGGTATGTAGCGCGCTTTATAAGTGTCAATGATTGATTGATTGATTGATTGATTGGCATAAAGATGCACATGAAGGAACGGCACTCATAGATTTTGCCCTGGGCTAGTGAAAGTCGCAGTTGAATTAAGATGTTGTGAGTGCACTAGACACTAAGCACAGAAATGGGCTTGTACCTTTGTCTGAGCCACAATGGCATGTATTGTCCAAAATATGGGTATAAATAAATCCACTGGTCATTCTACAAAAAAATACACTTTATGCTTTCCCTTCTGTTCCACTTGTTAGATTTAGTTCCATTATTCTGGATATTAATTCCTCAAAATACTTTTATTTTTACTCATTCTTTAGTAATATCGCTCCAGTCTTCAAAGGGCTCCTCCAAGTCCTCATGAACCCAACCCTGTTCCTCAAATCTGCTTTTTGTGGAAAGTACCCTTTTTTTGCCATTCAGTGACTTCCCTTCAGCCTACAGCACCCTCTGGAGTTAGCATCAAATAAATCCTCAAACCTATGAAAGTATTCTAGAACCCTCACTTAAGTAAACAAGGATGGGGAGGGATAGAGACTAACATTTTGAGAAATAGAGAGAAGGTGGAAGAAGAAAGAGGTAGAAGAAGAGACCAAGGCGATTCACCAGGAAGGGAGTGGGAAGGGAGGAGAAATGCAGAGGGAGGTCGAGAAGAGGAGACCGATAGAGACACGTGCAGGAATTGGAGAGAAAAGCACCTGCTTGCTAGTGGCAGCATTTCACTTTTGGAGCTGCCCAGGAGCGAATATAGGGTGTATATGGTTTAGTGGTGGACTTGGCCTTTTTTGCAGGATCATCCCTGAACTTTTTGCCTTCCTCCTGTATTTTTTCTGACCTGTTGGCTGTTTTATGACTCTGGGAACTTTACCACTGCTGATCAGTGCTAAAGTGCATATGCTCTCCATATGGTAACTTGATGTGTGGATTTGTGATTCCATGATTGGCTGGTTTGGTTTACTTGTCAGACCCTAGTACAGTGCACTGAGTGTGCCCAGGGCTTGTAGATCAAATGCTGCTGGTGGGCTTGCAGCACTGGTTGTGCCACCCACAGAAGCAGCCTGTAAACGTGTGTCTCAGGTCTGCCATTGCAGAGCCTGTGTGCAGTCTGGTACTGCCATGTTGACTGGGCAAGTGCACCCACTTGCCAGTCCCTAAACCTTCTCTTTTCTGCATATTAGTCTCCCCTATGGTAGGCCCAAGGTCAGGGTGCATTGAAGGTAAAAGGTAGGACATGCCCTGATGTGTGTGGCATGTCCTGATAGTGAATTACAGCCATTTTTGTTTTTTCACTATTGCAAGGTTACCTGTTCCCCATAGGCCGGAATGGGCACTTTGATTAGAACATCTTATAATCCTAACTGACTGATGGAACTAGGTAGAAATTTGAGTTTAGTATGCCTGAACTCAGAATAATAAAATACATCTTTTAGTGAAGTTGGTTTTAACATTCTGTGTTTGAAAATACCACTTTTAGAAAGTAGGTATTTTCTTGCCTATTTATCCAAGCCTGCCTCTGCTAGGTTGTGTATTCCTTGTCTGGAGTTTGAGTGACAGGGGCTGGGGGATTCCAGGAGACAGAGTGATTTAGCACAGGGCTGAATAGACCCATCTGCATGTAGAGTGGTGGGAAGAGTTGCGCCTGGGACCTGAATAGGGCTGTGCCTGCCTTCCACAATGCTGGCTCCACCTCCTGTGGTGCATCTGATATCCTAGGCCCACACTGTCAAAGGAAAGCAGGAGTCTTGTCAATAAAGTGCTCCAGGACTGACCAGAATTGGTATGGAACAGGTACAGATACTCTCTGCCTTCAGAGAACAAAGAGAATAGGTGTATAAAAGGGGGGACCCAGACCCCAGAACTTTAGATCACTTTTGGGAAACAAGAAGAAACATTTGCCGAGTAGAGGAACCAGAAAGACTGAGGAGAGACTATCCCTAAGCTGAAGTGATGCTTCGGGGATTGGCCTGCAGTGGTTGCCTGACTGCCAAAGAAAGGAGACTTTGTTTGTACTTTCATCAACTTGTGAATGATCTCCAATGGCTTGAGAAAGAGCTTGCCTCCTGCTGAAGTCTCAGGGACAACAGACTTCAACCCCCAGCTCCCCAAAAGTTCTTTGGAAGTGCCTGCAGTTGTGTTGGGCTTTCTGAGGGACTGTCTGTCGCAAGGGGCTGGAAGCGCGACTCCCGGAGAAGAAGCGTGTCGCTGCCACAGACGCTGTTGTTGCATCACTGGAGAGGGTGTCACCGCTTTGCCTAGCCGAAGCGCCTCGCAGAAGTGCCTCGCATCGCTGTATAAGAGTGTCGATGTCGCATCAGACGCCATCGCATCATCGGAGAACCGTGTCGCCGCTGTTGTCTTATCACTGAAGAAAGGTGTCAAAGCTGTTGCAGTCGCTTCGCATCACCGAATCGTCTCGCATTACCGGAGAAGAGTGTCTGCATCGCATCAGACACCGTTGCATCACCGGAGAAGCGTGTCGCAGGGCCTGTCCCGGCTCAGAAGAATCGCTGAGTCACCGCGCGGCCATCGGGCGGGCCGCAATCGTGTCGCATCAAGGAGAAGACGTCATTTTTGTTACATTGCATCGGATCTTCATCGCATTACAGCACTGCTGGTCGCATCGCCACGGAAGCGCAGTAAGAAACTGATGCATCACCTCCCCACGCCGAGAAGAACCAACACATTCCCAACGCATCACCGTTCTTGCGTGTAAGGTACCAACGCATCACCTTCCCTGCAACACTTTCGGTATATAGCGTTACACATCCAAAGGTACATTGAACTTAAAGTATTGCATTTACTATCTAAAGAGCTATTTCTACCATTTTTAAAGTACAATTTTGTGGATTTTTGTTGTCTGTGGTCTTGTGTTAAGTCTATATAAAAATACTTATTTTTATACTACAACTTGTGTGGTGTCCATCTGTAGTTTGTCACTAGGTTACTGTATGTGTTCACAAATGCTTTACACACTGCCTCGGAGATAAGCCTGCCTGCTCGTGCCATGCTACAAAGAGGGTGAGCAAGGGTTATTTGAGGCGTGTACCCCCTTACCCTGTCTATATGCGAGGGTCCCTATTTGGTCAAAGATACCTACCTCTGCCAACTAGAGACCCCCAAATCTAAAATTTATTGTAAATTGACTGTATGAATTGGTATAATCCTAATTGACCCAAGGAACATGATAGGAAAGTCAAATTTAGTATGCCTGAGCCCCAAATATTAAAGTGCATCTTTTAGTGACGGTTATTTTTATATTCTGTGTTTAAAACTACCACTTTTGGGAAATAGGTATTTTCTTGCCTAAGCCTTCCCGTGGGCTCTGCTGTTATGTGTATTGGCTGTCTGGTTTTGAAAGGTCAGGGCAGGCTGAGGCTGACCTGGATTGAATAGAGAGATCTGCAGTTGGAGTATGGGGAGGGGTGACCCTTTGATCTGAGCAGAGCTATGCCTGGCAAGGTGAATGATGGCTCCACCTCCCACTGGGCTTCTGATGGCAGACCCCCTCTTCCTGAAAGGCAGGATGCAGCCTCATAAATAAAGTGCTCCAGGACAACACCAAACTGGTTCTGGCTGGGTTCAGTGACTTGTGACTTTTTGGAGAACAAAGACTTTTGAGGTATAAAGATCTGTGCTGAAACCCCTACAGGGTGTGTTACTTCTGGATGTCAAGACATACCTCTGTCCATGTAACTAGAGGGAAAGGACTCTGAAACTTTCATCCATCTTGCTGAAGCAAGTACCCAAGGGCCTGATTTGATTTTGCCTCCTGCTGAAGTCTCAGGGACATTAGACTTCACCCATCAGCCGTCTGGATTCCTATTTGAGACGGATTCTACTCGCAGGTGAGCCCTTTGTCGAGAATTCCAGAGCCTCTGGTTCTACTGTGGGGAACGCGGGCTGAAAGTCATTGCATCGCTATTGTGGGCTGCCGCAACTGCGGAGCTGTTGCTGCTGAGAGCCCGCATTTGCCTCTGTTACCAAAGTCATCGTGATCGCTATTGTGGGCCGCTGCAGCTGAGGAACTGTTGCCGCTGAGAACCCGCATTTGCCTGTGTTACCCAAGTCATCTTTATCGCTATTGTGGGCCGCCGCAGCTGAGGAGCAGTTACCGTCGAGAGCCCCCATTTGCCTGTGTTAGCAAAATTATCGTTATCGCTATTGTGGGCCGCCACTGCTGAGGAGCTGTTGCATCCGAGAGTCCACATTTGCCTGTGTTACCAAAGTCATCTTGATCGCTATTGTGGGCCGCTGCAGCTGAGGAGCTGCCCGCTGAGTGCCTGCATTTGCTGTCCTATGAGAATCATCGCTATCGCTAATGTGGGCCGCTGCAGCTGAGGAGCTGTACCGCTGAGGGCCAGCCCTAGTCACCCCTTCGAGGATCTTGTTATCACCTGCGTGTGCTGCCGG
Source organism: Lissotriton vulgaris (assembly GCF_964263255.1). Classification (NCBI taxonomy): domain Eukaryota; kingdom Metazoa; phylum Chordata; class Amphibia; order Caudata; family Salamandridae; genus Lissotriton; species Lissotriton vulgaris. Next base: position 685,187 of record NW_028241815.1, read on the forward strand.
GTGCCCACCTTTAAGTCCCGTCCCAGGATTATCGTGAGGGCAGGCTGCGGACCGCTACAGCGAGGAGCTGTGGCCGCTGTGAGTCCGCATGTCATCATCGTGGCTTCCTTGTGAAGCTGCGTGTCGTGCCCCTTTAAACCTCAGGTACATTGTGCATCCCTGGGTCGCGGAGACCCCGGCCTCGAACTAAGTTCGTTCCACACACTTTTGAGTGCTTTTATTGATTTTTAAGTGAATCTGTATTTATGTGCATTGTGGCTTCTTGATCCTGTTTAATAATAAACAAGTTTGTAAAGCGCATGGCTACACTAGCTAGTGTATCCCTGCGCAGCGGCAAAATAGGCCCAGTCCAGGCAGAGTAGGGATACAGAATTAGAATTAGACTGGAAGGCTTAAACACGAAAAGAGCCTGGTCTTGAGTTTTTTCCAAAAGATTGTCTCAGAGGACTCTAGCCGGAGACACAGGGAAAGTTAATTCCAGTCTTTGGCCACCAAAAAACAGAAGGAATGGCCACCCATTCTTACTCCTTGAGCCTTGTGTTAAGCTTATATAAAGAAAACTATTTTTCTATACCTACATTTGGTGTCCGTTTGTAGCGTCTTTCCTGCGTTATTATGTTTGCTCCTAAATGCTTCACACACTGCCTCTGAGATAGGCCTGTCTGCTCATGCTACTTTACCACAGGGTTGAGCAGGGGCTATCAAAGGGTGTAGCCCCCTTACTCTGACTTAGGAAGAAGGATCCCTATTTGGACCTCGGCATCAGCCGCTGCCAACTAGATATCCCCATTTCTAACAGCAAGACATATAAGAGGGAGAGAGAAAAGCAAGAAATATACAGTGACACAGAAAAAAGAGAGAGACAGACACAGGAGATTGTGAGATCGAGTACAAGATCAGAAGGCATATATGGAGAGTGAAAGAGGGAGTGAGAGAGAGTGTGTGTGATTATTCACAGCTGCTTTTGAGATCTCAAGAACTTTGATAGAAAGAGACAGAGTGGGAGTGAGAAAAAAAGAGTGTGTGTATTTGTGTATGTGTGTGTGCATGTGCGTGCATGAGTGTGTGGTGACAAGTGTTATTTGGTTAAACAGTGAAGCAACGAGGAGCAGAGAGAGCGAGACAGAGATAGAAAGAGAGTGTGAGTGTAGTAACAGCAATTGTTCACAATGATCTTAGTGTTGTTAGAGTCACAGAGAGAGACAAAGTAGGGGAATGAGAGAGAGAGTGAAACAAAGTAGAGTGTGGCATATAGAGTGAGTGAGTGTTTGCAGTAACAAGGAATGTTCACAGTTTCCTTTGAGATCCCTGGAGCTTTCTGAAAGAGAGGGAGTTAGGAAGAGACACTCATAGAGGCAGCAAGAGAGAGAAACGCAAAGGGGTGTGACAAAGGGAGAGAGAGTGACACAGATAATCAGATAAATAGATAGAAACAGAGATGGAGAGAGAGTGTTCATGTGTTGGTAGCTGAGTTTTTCACTGTTTCCTCTGAGATCCTGAAGCTTGTATTATCAGGTGCGAATCGCTGCAAGGTTTGAAGCAGAGGAGCGTTCAGAGTGGAAGGCAGAGTGTGTGACACTTTCGGAGGCCCCCTAGAGGTACGGGTGTTGTGAGTGTGTGTGTGTGAGTGCGTGGGAGTGTAGAAAGACACTCCAAGTGCTGTCCTACAGGCGCTCCTGTGATTACAGTATTTTATTTCTAATTCTAGGGTGTTTGTGCTATTCCTTTTCATATCCCTTTGCCTCTGAGTGTTAATTAACACTAGCATGATTTGTGTCCCTTCAGGTGTGAGGAGGTGACGTTTCAGGATCCACAATATTTCACGAAATATCAAGATAAATGGACTTGAGCTGACAGGTCCCCTTCACCCCCACCCTCAGATCTGTGATAAGACCCCTTCTAAGTCAAGAACTTCTGGCAATGCCCAGGACAGGAGCCATGAAAATGACTAACAATCCAGAGGGGTCCCTTCAGGGGGAGCTTGATCATGGACACAATGACGCTAAAGTGTGTCTCTCCCTGGAGCCTGTATAAGCTGCAGTGCAGGCCTCTCACGGGGAGAGGCTGCATAGTGTGAACTTTTAATTAAAAGCAGTCCTACTTTACTCCTTGTACTGTAGTTTGCAGTGTAATCTCTAGTATAGTGTAGTGTTTAGTGCAGTGTGATGTCTGATGCTCTTTCTAGAACAGTGGGTGTTTTACACTATGTGCACGGTATGCAGTCTGGTGTAGTGTGCTATCTAGGACAGTATAGTACTGTGTTTGCAGTTTTGTAGAGTGTGCTGTTTAATGTATACCAATACTGTGTGTGTTGTAGTGTTTTTTTGGCCTAGGTGCAAGCTTCCATGACTCTGAAGATTCAGAAGTGCAAGTGTCTGTCGTTCAGAACGGGTCTAACACATTCAGAAAGTGCACATTTTCCACACTCAGACCAGGTATACATACATGGAAGTGCAAGCTTCCCTCTCTCAGAACAGGCCCTCCATTTTCAAAAGTGGTGCAAGCTTCTCTCACTGTGCACATGTCCATGAGAAGCAGACGTACAAGCTTCCGTGTGGCTCACTGGTTAGAGGCGGCAGACCTGGGAGCAGAGGACGGCCCGGGACCAGGGTTTAATTCCTGACGCGGCAGGGTCGTGGACCAGGGTCAAAACGGACTCGATAATTCTTGCCTCGGTGCCTACTCTAACCAGGGAACACACTCGGCAACTCTGGGCATTAAGCTTGCCTCATCTCTACAACGGCCCCCCACAGACGACGGGGATGCCTGGTTTCACCTTTGAGATACCCAGAAAGGGACCATCTCACAGGGAAAACCAGGACGGGTTCCCCAGCGGTCTTCAGCGCCAGGATACTCCATGGAGTCGCAGTGCGCTTTACAAGTACACCCACATAATAGTTAACACACACAGAGATGCAAGCTTCCCTTCTTCAGAGCTTGTCTAGGACATACAGGGGTAGGTGAACAGGAGGAATAAGCAGACATACAAGCTTCCTACACTCAGAACATTCCAGATATACACATACAGAAGAGCAAGCTTCTCTCACTCAGAACACAGATGCACAGGTGCAAGCTTGAAGGGAATGAAGTAATCTATGCACGTTTTCCTTTATGTTTTTAGCACTTTTGGAGTACAGTTCTCTGTCTATTGAAACGCGCACAGTGTGTATCTATCGAGGTATGTCATGATTATTGAGACACCAACCTTGGGGCTGATAAGAGGTTTATTAATTTTGAAGCGTCTGCAATAATTAGTGCACGTTTCTTTGATTTCTTTAGCACTTCCTGAATCCAGGTTTTCAGTTTGTGGAAACACGCACAATGTGTATCCATCAAGGTATGTTGTGGAAATTTGGAGACTTAAACGTATCTGCTTTCTCTCATTGACATATAGCTAAGATTCTTATGTTACTTTTTGTAGATTGTTGAGCTCCTCTTTTGAGTTGGGAGGCCATCTTTGATATTTAGTAAGCAAAAATACATTTGATTTTGATGTTGTTGGTGACGGTTACTTTGGTGGTTTTCACACACAGGACTGTTTGTTTTGTGCCCTTCATGCTGTCGGGATTGCATGCTTTTGGCTGACTCGCACATTGAGACACTTGGAGGCAGGCACGCGTAAGGGTGCTGGCACAAGATGGAAATTGAGTTTTATGACGGTTATGATTGATATTGTGACATGTATGGTTATTCCTCTGTGCATTGAACATGACGCATATTTATATGTTCTTGCAGATTCGCCCCTGACGAAGGGACAGATGTCCCGAAATGCATTGGGCTTGATTTATTTTGGATTTACGTATTAATCTTCATTATTGAACTTGTTGATTATAATGCATATGACAATGTTTACCATTTGAATACATCTTTTTTCAATTGACCTATGATATCAAGCAATGATTAAAATTGTATGAGATGAATGACAAAATGTGTTTGTATTTCAACACTGTTAATTGTGAATACATGGATTCTTATTAGTATTAACCTCCCCTACTGTGCCCGTGTGAGTCCAGGCCGCCTTTCTGGGACCTGGACACTTTTTTCTCTAGGGTAGTGTGCCATTCAGTGCAGTGTTCTCATTAATGCTGTATTGTGCACTGTACTGTCTTTCACAGTGTTTCGCACACACATAGTGCTCTTGCTAGTTGTACTGTCTTGTACAGTGTGCCCTCTGGGGCAGTGTGATGTCTACTGCAGCGAACCTTTCAACAGAGTGTGACACCTTGTACAGTGCACTGCATAATACAGATTTCTGTCTAATACAATGCATCCACTCCTGTCTAATGCATTGTACTTTCTAATATAGTAAACTGTCTATTACTATGTGTCATCTGGTGCAATGAGCTCCCTAGCACTGTGTATGTCTAGTGCAGCACTGTGGTCAGTGTAGTATAGTGTACTGTGTAGTGCAGTGTGCTATCTAGAGCAATGTGTCATCTATGGCAGTGTGACACAGTGTGCTGTCTGGTGCAGTGTTTTGTGAAATAGTGTATTGTCTATTGTGTTGTGCTCTCCAGTGCTCTATGCGACCTAAAACTATGTGCTGTCTAGTACAGTGTGTTTTCTTGTGCAGTGGGCTAATGTAGTGTTAGTTCAGTGCAGTTTATTGTGCAGCACTTTGGGTTGCCTATTGAAGTGAGTGATCTCATGCAGTGTGCTAATTGGTGCAGTGTGCTGTCTGGTACGCTGCACTATTTTAGGATTCATTTGAATGGATTGTATGGTCTAGTACAGAATGCTTAATAGTGCAGTGTGCATCTAGGACTGTGTGCTCTCTACTGCACTGTACAATCTAGGATAGTGGGTGCTTTAGAAGCGTGTACTCTGCAGTGTGCTCTGTAGTATATTGTGCTGTCTCGCAGCCTCTGAACTGGGAATCCCTTGCTGGTGCCTGGATTTTAAAAGCACTTTTAAGGACTGCTCCATGTTTGTATTCCTGATTTCCAAAGACCTCTTCACTCGGGGCTTTTACTGCCGACGCTGCCGGGGCAGGGACTGCGAGACCCAGGGTGCCTAGCGCTTCAACATCACAGCGCACCTGGTGTCACTTCCCGCCCCCAGCTCCCTTATTTAGACCTATTTGTGTCCGTGCACGCGGGATGCGCGCGGGACTTAGCTCGGGGCTAAGCCCGGGCAAAGGGCGGGCCCTCTGAGGCCCTCCGAGGACCGTAAGGACTGGACTGGCTTGTGTCCCATTGCATGTTTTATTAATTATTCACCGGTCTTTGGCAATTAACTTGTTCTATTTCGCTCAGGGCTGTTATGGCTCTCTTTTTTTACCTTATCAAGTTTAGTTGCCTCCCGTTTTACCTTAGAATACTGAGGCTCTTGCTTTTATGTGTATTGCATTTGTTTGTGCTCCTCACTGTTAGTCGTTATTGTTTTTCCCATAAAGTATGTCGACACGTAAAACCCGCAGTCAGGCAGCGGTTGGAGTGAAAAACAAAACCAAATAACTTACTAGGACTGTGGAATTTTAGTTTGCGAACTGAAAATCATCTGCGCCATCTTGTCATCCATGTACAATATGCATGGCAGCTATTTTAGGTACCATGGTCTCCCTGTTCACGATCGATCGCCAGCGCGCTCCCCTGACCCTGCGAGCATCCCCTGCACACCCTGGCTGCCCCCGCTCTCACATGCACAAGTCATAAACCCTCTCCTTCCGCATGACTCTGTCCTTGGGAGTTGCGCCCACGCCTGACCAACACTTCCTTTCATGAATACCCCTCTTTTGATAAACTCTTCCTCTGCGCTCGATTGTCCATGCAGACCATTCCTTTCATGAATACCTCTCCTTTGATGACCCCTTCCTCTGAATCCGATTGTCCGCACGGGTCCCAGGCCATCCCCTAGCCGGGGGATGCAGTTTATTGCCCCCCTATTGTATGGAGTCGCTCCTCTTCAAAAGAGCTACTATTGATCATGGCTTCCCCACCCCCTGGGATACGATCAGGCGCACACATCCTAAGAATCGGCGGAACACTCGGCTGCGTGATAGCCCCCTCCTATTGTATGTAGGGTGAGGACCTCTATTGTGGATACGTGCGGGGGTGGGTCTGAAACGGGAATTTCAAAGAGTCTTTTCTGCAATAAAGAATGTTCACATGTCATAAACCAGGGTATAAAAGGCCAGGCCTCAGAGAGGCTGTTAGAGCACCTCGAAATGATACCTTGTTGTCTGATCTGATGTGTTCTGCTCCGTCGGAATAAAAACTTCTGTTTCCTGCCGTCCAGTCTCCAGCGCCTGCCTCTTTGTTTGGTAAATAGAATGGTATAGAGGCGGTTAGCGCCGGGCAACTATATAAAAGACCATCAGCTCTACCTTTTTCCTCAATTGGCGTCCCAAACGTGGGGCCCATCAGTGACTCGTGGCTCCAGTGGGAGAGGTCCTGAAGATAGAGGAACGACTGCAACGATCGGGAGAGCTCCTGTCCGATAGACCCTCGTCTGACAGCCGATCATCCGAACTTCACTGATTCCGAACAAACCTCTCTCGTGTGATCTACGGTCCTGACTGGGAACCATCAGGAGTGCCGCGAAGATCACGAAGAATAGAGGACGATCGGGCGCTGGATTCGGAAGACAGGAAACTGTCCATGCGGTCCGGGTAAGATCGTGTAAATGCGACAAATTGCGAAATGATTGTTTGATTTGGATAATACTAGTATTACTCTTTTGTTGATTTGTTTGGAGATTCGCTGACTGCAAACAGAGAAATAACAGGCTCTCTCTTTGCAAGCAGTGAAGGATAGGTAACGCAGACTTTTGTCCCCGTTGTAATCCGTCGTGCCTATCTTCCTCCCCCACTGATTGATTGTTTGGCCCGAACTGTTGTTCGCGGATTGTTTTCTGGAGATTCTCTGTCTGCAAACAGGGAAGAACAAGTTCTCTCTTTGCAGGTACTGAAAGGGTAGGTAACACAGACTTTTGTCCCCGTTGTAACCCGTCGTGCCTACTTATTCTCCCCATTGATTGTTTGATTGACCGAACATTGATTGTTCGATATTGGTTCTTTTGAGGTATTCACCGCCTGCAAACAACGAAGAATAGAAATATTCTGTCTAGTCTTTGCACGCAGTGATAAGATAGGTAGTGCAGACTTTTGTCCCCGTTGTAATCCGTCATGCCTATCTTCTCCCCACTGATTGGTAGCCTGTTTAACCCGGACCGCTTATTAGAGATGAACCATCCAGCTCCACTGGAGGGCACCCCTAATAAGGACATGTTCATTAAGCATGGATTAGTCACTATAGCTTATAACAAGTTATGGCATAAATATACAAAGAAGGACCCCGAAAGTCAGTGGCCACTGATAGGTTCCTTTGATGATCATAAAATAGAAACATTAGAAGCAGCGCTCCAGAAAAATAAGACTACGCCCACCATGCTCGATAGTATCGGCATGTGGCGCAAAGAAACGGAACAACGAAAGAAAAGAGAAGAAGCAAAAATAGGGAAAGAATTACGAAAGGCAGCCCACCTAGCCGCTAAGCAACTAGAAGAAGAAATAAAAGAAAGAAAGGAAGCTACACAAAAGCAAGAATCAGGGTTGACAGGCCAATGCCCTGTTAGGACCCCCTCTACGCTCTACCCTGAACTGCCCTCTAAACAACGGGCAAACGATGAGTTACTGCTAGGTCCTCCAATCATCTACATGCCCCCTCCATATGCCCCCTGCCAACCTCTGATACAACACCTACCAGCTCCAAATACAAGCGAGAGTGACCTTAGCGCTAGTGCCCCGGCCCTTGCGGCCTCTGCACCGGCTGCATTAGTAACGACACCAGATGATCCCGAGGCTAGCAAGCAATCACCAGCCAGACCAAATAGATCGAGCAAAGATGAGCGGGATGGGATTGACAAGATAGTGAAGACACTAGTAGAACGGAAGGAGAGCGAAGAATACACAATGGATATGCACAATTCACATGCCGGTAGCCACAGACGGCATTTCATTTTACGATTCAGCTACCACACCCTGAACGCATATGAGGATAGGTATCAGAATAAGGGCCCCGCTAAATTGACAATTCTATATAGAAAGGTTGATGTCGGAGATGGGACTGAACACGATGTGACGGACCTCTTCATGCAAACGCTTGAAGTCTTCCGCCACCTCACGGAACAGAAACCAGAAGTCAAGGTTACAGTCCCTGAAACGAATGAGTCCTCATTAGAAGTAGCCAACACTATGATGCCTATCAGAGAAGTGGCCCCTTACTGGGTTCCGCCACGAGGTCAGGGAACAAACGACGATATCAACCACACAGATGCAATGGGGAGGGTTGTGTACAATTGGGTTTATCAACCTTGGGATCGACAAGATATCTTAACTTTTAGGCAAACCCTGCCCGATTTAAGAAAGAACCCAACAGCATTTTATACCGAATTAGGCACAGCCTTGGGTTCGACGATAATGACTTTAGCGGACATTGACTTGTTTTTCGGGTTATGTCTGCCGGCTGACGTGTGGAAGCAAATCCGGAAAGCTGACCACACAGATCTGTTCGGACATACCTGGAATCAACTCGGTGAGCTAGATAGACAGCGAGAGCCCGGAAGGAAACCTGTAAAAGACGTACTGGAACTCCCAGACAAAATAGTTCAGAAGCTAAAGACATTAATCCCAGAGAAAAAGGTAGATTGGTCGATAGTCACGGCTTGCCGTCAGAAACCCCAGGAAGACGTATCGGAATACTTCTCCCGATTTGAGACGGTGTTCTCCGACTACAGTGGCCAAGACATGACCACCGCCACCGGGCAACACCTGTTTGTGCAAAATTATGTAAAGGGTCTATCACAAGAGGTCTCCCAAAAGTTACAGACGAGCGAGAGTAGTTGGGGGGCCTCCAAACCCGCAGCTATCCTTCAGATGGCTCAGTATTACGAACATCAAAAGAATGAGAGTGATAGGGCATCCGAGAGAAAGAAGAAAGATTTGAAAGAAAGGGTGATGATAGCCCAGATACAAGGGGTAGCGGTCAGAAGAGAACCCCACAGGGGGGAACTACCAATCAACCACCCCTAGAAATCCACCTCCGAAAGATTGCACCCCAACGCCCCACACTGGACGTAGAGACATTAGCGAGGACCAGTGTGCCTTCTGCAAAGGATTCGGCCATTGGAAATCCCAGTGTCCGGTTCTGTTAGAAATGAACAGAAATAGGGACCCCAAGGACGTAGCGGGTGGACCGAGAAATAGGGGACAGGGACGAGGGTACACAAATGACACCAACAACGACAGACCAGGGAGATCGAACACGTTTGACCGTCCCCGACAGAACCAGTATCAACTATCCGACAGCGAGAATGCCCCCGACTTTGCATAGGACTGCCAGGGGCAAGGAGGGATCCAGTCGAGCTCTGTGTTGACCAGCAAGGTCCTTATGTCACCGCTAAGGTCCTGGGTACAAAGTCTCCATTTTTGGTAGACACTGGGGCGACACGTAGTGTGTTATCGAAACGACTGATTCCAAGGACACCCTTGTCTGGCTCACACATTACATCGATAGATTTCGATGTGACGCCCTCCACTAACCCCCTGTCCGTACCTATCTCCTTTGACCTAGAAGGCAACGCCACTGACGCAACATTTTTGCTCTCCTCCAACTCCCCTGACGCCATTATGGGCATTGATTTACTAAAGCATTTTCGAGCTACCATTAGGTGTTCCCCAGATGGAGTCCGAGTCATCCTGTACGACAACCCGAGCATGTCCAAATCCTGCCCAGCACGACACATGTACTCCATAACTGACGCTGACCTGTCCTTGCTCGACACCCTGCCCCCGTACCTATTGGCCAAAAATGACTCTGATGTGGGACGGATGATGATTGACCCTGTACACATAACGATAAGACGAGACTCAATACTCCCGAAACTCCCTCAGTATCGGATATCGCCCGAAGGCGAGAAGGCACTGGTAGCAATCATTCAGTCCCTGGTAGATGCAGGAGTGGTCGAGGAAGTAGTTAGCAATGTCTGCAACAGCCCTATCCTACCCATTGTTAAGAAGCAAGGCGAGGGAGATGAGAAAGCGTACCGCTTCATCATCGACCTGCGGGAGGTTAACAAAGTGGTCGTACCCCAGTACCCTGTAGTCTCAGACATCACCACCATTCTGACCCCCATCCCGCCTACTGCCACCACCTTCACTGTCACTGACCTCAAAAATGCATTTTTCTCTATCCCCATCCACCCAGACAGCCGTTATCTCTTCGGCTTCACCCTAAAATCCCGCTCGTACCAATTTTGTAGAGCTCCCCAGGGCTACACTGAAAGTCCCAGCATTTACAGCCAGGCCCTCAAAAGACAGCTGGACGCCGTCCAGCTGCCAGATGGAGTGGTGTTGATCCAATATGTCGATGATATCCTTTTGGCGGCCGACACCACCCCACTTGCGATCACAGCCACTGTCCAACTCTTACACTTCCTTGCAGAAAATGGTCACAAAGTCTCTAAAAAGAAATTGCAGTTCTGCCAGCCTCAAGTGACATACCTAGGCCATCTCCTGTCCAAAGAAGGGAGGAAACTTACGCCCGATCGAATCCAAACTATCCTAGACACCCCCATCCCAAAAACCCAAAAGCAAGTCCGTTCTTTGGTGGGTCTAACCTCTTTCTGCAGACAGTGGCTACCAAATTTCAGCCTCATAATAAAACCCCTACTTTCCTTGTTGACCAAAGATGTCCCCTTCCCGCTCCCTTGGACCCCCGAATGCCAAACGTCCTTTGAAGAGTTGCGGGATGCCCTTTGTTCAGCACCTGTCCTGGGAACACCAGATTACTCCAAGCCCTTCTCCCTCTTCACTCACGAAAGGGAGGGATGCGCGTTGTCTGTTCTAACTCAGCCCATCAGCCATAAGCAGCGCCCTTGTGCCTACTTCTCCGCTACTCTTGACCCCGTAGCCAGAGCTTTGCCTGCCTGCCTTCGAGCAGTAGCCGCCGCTGCTGTCTCTATCCGTCAGAGCGAGGGAATCGTACTTTCGAACTCCCTCACTGTGTTAGTACCCCATGCGGTCGACACCCTTTTGAACCAGACCAAGACTCAACACCTGACTAGTGCACGACTGACAGGGTACGAATTGACCCTACTTGCCCCCCACATCACTCTGAAGAGATGCACGACTTTGAATCCTGCCACAGTGTTGCCCTTGCCAGAAAGTGACCCCGACGTGCCTCCTATACACGACTGTGTAACCCTCACGGACGAACAAACTAGGAGTAGAATTGACCTCCGAGACACTGCTTTCACAGACCCTGATGGAGAGCTATGGGTAGACGGCTCATGCATCAAACTCCCAGATGGCACCACCTCAGCTGCCTATGTGGTGACGACAGCCCGAACTGTAGTTGAGACAGCCCGCATCACACAATGATCCGCGCAGGCGGCAGAGCTAATAGCCCTCACACGAGCATGCATCATAGCGACAGGGACCACGGCGAACATTTACACAGACAGCAAGTATGCTTTCGGGGTGGTTCATCATTTTGGGCTCTTATGGAGGGAAAGGGGATTCCTCACGTCCCACGGCACACCCATCCTCCACGGGGACCTAGTCTCTGCCCTGATCGAAGCAGTACTACTCCCCGAACGGTTAGCAGTGATCAAGTGTCAGGCACACAAGAAGGTGACAGACCTAGTCGGACAAGGAAACGCGCTGGCCGATATCACTGCACGAACCACAGCTGAAAATAGGACAACGACACGCATGTATGTGACCAGGTCACAAGCAGAGAAATGGACTGATGCTAGGGAAACGATTAGAGACATCCAGTCGGCCAGCACACCTCACGAACTGGCTGAGTGGGCACGGGTGGGTCTGAAGGACGATGAAGGCTGTTGGCGGACAAAGGATGCGAACAAATGGTTGCTGCCTGACTCATACCTGATCCCCATACTGACTATGGCACACTCCCCCGCACACATAGGATCTTCCCCCATGGTCGAACTCATTTCCAAAGTCTGGCACAACGACAAAATCCCCGACTCAGCCAAACGTCTGGTCCAGCAGTGCCTTATCTGCTTGCAACACAACCCCGGGAAAGGAACTGTAATGCCCCGGGGAGGGTTTGGAATCCCCGACCACCCCTTTGAGGTCCTCCAGATGGACTATATTCAGCTAGAGAGATGCCAAGGCTTGAAGTATGTACTGGTCATTGTATGTGCCTTCAGCAAATGGGTGGAAGCCTATCCAACCCGTGATAATACTGCCATGACTACTGCCAAAGTACTACTGAAAGAGTTTTTTCCTCGCTACGGCCTCTGTCGAATTTTATGGAGCGACAACGGCCCCCACTTCATAGCAGAAGTTATCCAGCTAATTTTGAATGGGTTGGGTGTGAGGCAGAGGTTCCATGCGGTCTTCCACCCACAATCTGCTGGTTTGGTGGAGCGACACAACGCTACATTGAAGCTGAAATTGTCAAAAATAGTGGCCACCACAGGACTTAAATGGCCAGATGCCCTCCCACTGGCATTGGTATCAATGCGCTCCACTCCCACTAAGCACCATTTGACCCCCTATGAGGTTGTATTCGGGCGACCAATGAACCTTTGGACTGCCCCCAAACCGACCTCCATTCATGACGTCCCGGACGTCCTACTGTCTGATTACTTGTACAAATTAACAAAAACATTGTCTGTCATTCATCAGCAGGTGCAGCAGGCCATCCCCGATGCTTCCAGGGGTCCGGGCCACGACATCCATCCGGGGGACTATGTATTAGTCCGGAATTTTCAACGGGCGAAGAGTCTGGAACCCCGGTGGACGGGCCCCTGGCAAGTACTAATCACCACCCGGACGGCTCTTCGAGTGGAGGGGAAGCGGCACTGGCTGCACGCACACCACTGCAAGAAGGTCTCCTCGACCCTGGCCACCACCGAAGACATCAACAACCAAGAAGAGCTCCTGAACAAGGATCGACCATCACTGAACTGTTATCCCGATACCGAGGCACTTGAACTTGCAAAATTCCCTGATCCCACTGTGCCAACCAGGGAAGGGTATTTCCTGCGTCGAAAGGAGGGAGCTTCGGCTAAGTAGACCACGGACTAAGTTAAATCTCAGAACGGTGACCCAAACACCACCAAGGGTTACCCGGAGAGAAGCTAAACAAAGTCTGTGGTTCTGCCCGCTACCGAGCACCTTGAAGATGATGGAAGCGCCAGATAAGAAGATGATGGAAGCGCCAGATAAGAAGATGATGGAAGCAGCCGGAAATACCCACTACAGGAACCCAAAGACTGACAATATGCACAAATCAAAGACAATCGCCTTCTTCATTGCTTTCCTCTTTTGCCTCCTCCTCATGACTTCCTTCTGGATCTTGGAGGAAAGCACCCCTGCTCATCAGATATTGCTAACTACTGCACAGCCAACCACTATGAAAGAGCATCACCTGATCTCCCTCTCACCTCAGCTCCGAGAGAGGCGTAAGGAGTTCTGGAACAATTCCTTTGTACAACTGTTGCACCAGCACAACCTTGCTGCAAATGCCGCCAACTGCTGGATCTGCGGACTGCTCCCGCATGCCACTGGTCACTCCATCCCCTTCATCCCTTCTCCTTTCTCAGTTCATGGCTCCTGCCTTGCCTGGTTGATCCTCATGCAAGAAAGCCACAAGGACAACACCATTTCTGGTCAAACAGTGTCACACTTCTACCATGGGTTCTGGCTGAATAAAACCGGAAGGACATCTGCTCCCTTGTGTCCTGTTCCCTCTGGTTCCGCCTTCCTTATGGACATCCCTGCAAAGGAGCGAGTAGAAATGCAGGTGCTCCATAATCCAGCTAGAACCACCTTCTCCCACCTACGGGTGCGAACCGCCGCCACTCTGACTGTGGCCCTGTCTGTCATTAACGTCACTGGCCAGGTGTGCATCGAAGGCCTGGGAAGACAGCTGGTAGGTCACAGTGCCTGCCACATCACAAAGTCACTGGACTCAACTGACCCCCCCTCTTTTGTTGCTTCTCCGAATATGTACTTTGTTTGTGGCACCAAAGCTTACACCTGGCTCCCGAAAGGTTGGAGAGGCACTTGCTACATCGCTTTCGTCCTCCCCCCCCCACGTATGTAGCCCCTGCTGATCATCACCGGCAGAGACGCGCAAGTGACATTGGACAAGCCGACTCCACTGGAGCACAGTTCCTGGATGCAGTGAAGGGACTTGTTCCTCTGTGGGGCCCGATGGCGAACAGCCGCGCCATCCGACATCTGACCCAGGCAATAGAAACAACCATCAACATCACAGCTGGTGCCCTCGCTAACAACACGGCTGAGCTTCAGGCGGTCCGCCTTCTGACCCTTCAAAATCGCCTGGTTCTAGACGTTGTTCTAGCCGATCGTGGAGGAGCATGCCGCATCATCGGATCTAGCTGTTGCACCTACGGGCCAGATAACTCGCCCTCAGTCTACAAGGCAATTGAGCACCTCCATAGACTTTCCTCAGAAGTTCACCAAGAGCAAGAAGGATGGTCGCTTGGGAGCTGGTTTTGGGACACTCTGAAGGGCTGGGGATGGAGGTTGTTTACATTCATATTGATACCGATTGTGATACTATGTGGGTGTTGCCTAGGTATTCAATGCTTGCCATCTTTGTGTGCACTCATTCCTAACTGCATGTGCCCTAAGACTTCGGACTTCCGAACTGAGCACATGAGTCCCCTCTACGAGGTAGAAGTACGTGGCCTTATGGGGATAGACCCGAATTGACAAGTTGGTGAGACATGTTAAAAGGGAGGACTGTGGAATTTTAGTTTGCGAACTGAACATCATCTGTGCCATCTTGTCATCCATGTACAATATGCATGGCAGCTATTTTAGGTACCATGGTCTCCCTGTTCACGATCGATCGCCAGCGTGCTCCCCTGACCCTGCGAGCATCCCGTGCACACCCTGGCTGCCCCCGCTCTCACATGCACAAGTCATAAACCCTCTCCTTCCGCATGACTCTGTCCTTGGGAGTTGCGCCCGCGCCTGACCAACACTTCCTTTCCTTTCATGAATACCCCTCTTTTGATAAACTCTTCCTCTGCGCTCGATTGTCCATGCAGACCATTCCTTTCATGAATACCTCTCCTTTGATGACCCCTTCCTCTGAATCCGATTGTCCGCACGGGTCCCAGGCCATCACCTAGCCGGGGGATACAGTTTATTGCCCCCCTATTGTATGGAGTCGCTCCTCTTCAAAGGAGCTACTATTGATCATGGTTTCCCCACCCCCTGGGATACGATCAGGCACACACATCCTAAGAATCGGCGGAACACTCGGCTGCGTGATAGCCCCCTCCTATTGTATGTAGGGTGAAGACCTCTATTGTGGATACGTGCGGGGGTGGGTCTGAAACGGGAATTTCAAAGAGTCTTTTCTGCAATAAAGAATGTTCACATGTCATAAACCAGGGTATAAAAGGCCAGGCCTCAGAGAGGCTGTTAGAGCACCTCGAAATGATACCTTGTTGTCTGATCTGATGTGTTCTGCTCCGTCGGAATAAAAACTTCTGTTTCCTGCCTTCCAGTCTCCAGCGCCTGCCTCTTTGTTTGGTAAATAGAATGGTATAGAGGCGGTTAGCGCCGGGCAACTATATAAAAGACCATCAGCTCTACCTTTTTCCTCAGGACCTTAGATAATTTTATTTTATGTACTAACACCTTAATTGATGAGGGTATTGTTCTAATGGAAAGGAGGGTTTCACAAGATCTTTTACATGCCAAAAGATCGTCACTAGGGAGTATAGCCTTGGCATGTACCCCGACTAAAGCCCTGAGTAATACTGATCCGCTTCCGACGAAAGCTGTCCCTGTGTCCCCCAAACCTAATGAGCCCCATCATCCCTGCATAGATTCATCTTTTGCACCTGTATTACCATTACCTCCAGTAGCGCCCCCTCTTTCAAACAACCCACTAGTTACATCTGCCATTGTTCACAGAGCGAACTCGCAATCTTAAGGGTGCTCTGTGGAAGGTGTAAACCTTTTCCCTAACCAAATTTCCCCTCAGGTGTCTGGTGTAACTGCAACTAACCAGAACATGTCGGGTTGTTTGGGAAATTTGGCTTGTGTGGGTAACAGCACAGAGGAGGGGAGGGCTACTATGGGAGTCCCAGTAGGGAAAGAAAGGGCTCAGCGCGAATCCCACCCCCTCCCATTAGGTATTCCAGATGAGACCGTCTCAGATACTGGTTTGGTCAGTATTCTCGATAATAGTAGTTGTGATGTATCCCTAGAAGATATAGAGGACCAGAATGCTCCACTCTTGGATTCTTTAGCGGCCCTTATTAGGTCTTTACTTTTGCCCTTGGAGATTAGACTCCAAGGTATAGAATACCATCTTCAGACCATACGCATGGAACTAAACTCTAAGGGGATATACACCTCACGAGGGACCTAGAATACTCCAGCCTCAATTGGTAACTCTTCACCTCTGGTCAAGAAGCACTCTATAGGACCTAATCCTACCTCTAAGAAATGCCCCCCCACAACCACCGTCCACAAGGTTAGAAAAGTTGTTTCTACTCAGCCATCTTCCATTGCCGCCACAAAACCCCATAAAACAGCAGGTTCAACTGCCCCAGCGGTTAATCACCCAACATCCCAGCCGGAGACACCAAGGACACGGCGGAATATTAGTTTAACCCCTGACGCCTGCCCGTATGTGATAGTCCTAACGGGTGTTCCAGAGCTTGCACCTGCCACTTCTGAACCCTTTTGGGCACTTAAAATTAAGTTTGCTATTGGCTGGATAGAAATTTTCCTCCTCCCCCCCCAATATTAATAATAAACTGCTTATGGTGGAGAGAGCACCTTGGGTAGGAGATAATAAGAAAAATCTTCAAGGAGACTGTATTGTGATTACATTTGAAGACCCACGATTAGTAGAGTATATTTGCTCTGGGTCCCGATGTAACAACGATTCGACGATTAAGGTCAAACCCCTGTCATATTTTTATATGCCCTCGGAACGTTATGATAATAGGTGGAGCTGGTTGAGGGCGTACATTCATGACAGTGGTAGGATGAGACCCGAACAATTTGGAAGGCAATACCCTTATAATTGGGGTGGGGATGAAAACGGAGGCTGGAATGTAATACGAAGAGGGGCAGGGAGGCCTCTAATTGGTGGCAACCGGTTAAAGGAGGGATGGTTGGGCCCCCAGCTCAATTACCCTATTCCGTGTTACAATCGCTTCAATGGTCTGGAGGGAGTCAATTGACTCCCATTCCAGTCTTTTGGGCGCTTTAGAAGCAGGGAGGTGCTGGCTACCTCTGGGGATCAACCTAAATTTGCCTCGGTAGGAAGAGACACAACTGGACTTATTAGCGAAGGTGGAGAAGAAATTGAACCTCAGGTTTTAGCTGAAATCATGGTACTTCCACTCCAGCTCTCTGATCGTCTTGGTATTGGAGGATAGTCAGTTACCCCTGGGGAATACTCCAATCCACCTATGGTAGGTTCAGCTAATACAGGATCACATTGTGAAGGCACAGGAGAACTGGTACCTAGTGCTTTAGTGGGACATATGGAACCTACTGTTCCCTCTACTTCTATCAGCACATTATCATGGAATATAGCAGGTTTAAAGAAAAACCTTGTTAACCCAGAATGGAACGACTTTATTAATACCTTTCATATATGTATGTTTCAGGAAACCTGGTGTCATTCCCCGCAATACAAAAATGGTTACTCAACCTTTTTTGTTCCTGCAGTTTCGGCGGGGAAAGGGTGCCCTTCTGGTGGCCTGCTTATTTGGGTAAAGGTATCCCTAAATTGCATTGTTACTTCCCACAAACTTGATTCAAATGACATCATGCACATTACTCTTAAGAACCAATCTGGGGGTCAGAGTTTTGAACTTTTTTGTATTTATGCTAGAGGCCTCCAGGGTGGGCTATCCTCCCCAATAATTGAGTTGTTAGATGTGAGGTTATCACACCTTCCCCCCAGATCTAAAATATTGGTTGGGGGGATTTTAACTGTACATTTGAACCCCTAGACGATGAAGAGGTATTGGGTCTTAATGCAGAGGATTGTAGACAGTTTATATCTCCCCTAGTGCTTGTACTCATTAAGAAATGGACAGCCAGAGCTATCCAGTTGAATGCTTTGGTGTTAGAACACAACCTACGGGCTCTCAATGGCCGGACCAGGTCGGATCGCGATGGGGCAATGACTTTTAACAGGCTAGGCTGCCCATCTCGTATTGACTATATCCTTTTAGATATACAATCATGGCCTGACGTAATTGATATGGAGATTAGGCAGTCTTCTGATAGTGATCACAATCCATTATGTATGGAAATCCATTGGGTAAGAGGGATTGACATTAGAGGGAAACCAGAGATGATCACAAAAGAGGTTTTCCCTAGAAATGATAATAGGAAACTAAAATGGAATGTGGTCAAATGTGATGAGGAAAAGCTCCAAAACATCAAAGAGTTGGTTTTAGAAGAACGTAGCCTGCTGGTTTCTTATAAAAATCTAATAATTAAATTGGGAGCCCATTTCTGTAAGAGGCCTCGGGCTAAATCACATTCTAATTGTGATCCCTCAAAGAGTAACCCCTGGTATATGACAAATTGTAGGAACAAAAGGAAAGCAATTACCCAAGCTATAAAAAGCAAGGACCATGTGGCTGTCCGGCTGGCCAGAAAGGAATAGTCTAATAGTTTAACAACAGCAAAGAAAGATTGGGAGGAAGAGCACTGGCAGCAGCTGAAGGTCGCAGCCTGCGGGAAAAACTCTGTTACTTTTTGGAAATTAATTAATGTATTTGACAGAAGGGTGGCAGCACCTATTTTAAATCATATAACCGAACAGCAATGGTATTCCCATTTTTTCAAATTATATTGTGAGGACAGTCTGAATAGCTCGATACTATCACCAGCTACCGACCCTCAAAGTAAATTTTGTGAGCAGTCAGTTTTTAAGGTAGACCTATTCTCCCAGCGTGAAGTTCAAGACGCCATTTCTAAATTACTACCAGGGAAGGCACCCAGGCCAGAGGGCCTTCCGGGGGATTTGTTAATGTATGATTCCAAAACATGGGCAGAGTTTATAGCATGTCTGATGAATCTGATCCAGTACGGCCACCCAGTTCCAGAATCCTGGAAGGGAGCAGAGGTCATAACCATATATAAAAAGGGAGAAAGAGATGACCCTGCCAAATACAGACCGATAAGTCTGATAGACACTATCCAAAAGGTGGTTGGCAGGGTCATCATAAATCGTACCGAAGCATGGCTTATGGACAAGGACATTCTATCCCACTTCCAGGCTGGATTCAGGCGCAATGTCGGTGCAATAGACCAGGTTTTCCGATTTTGTGCATTTTGTTGGAAGTCAGTATTATTTGCCAAGGGCAGTTTATACTTGGCTTTCATAGACTTGAAGACAGCATTCGATGTCATCCCGCGGGCCAAACTCTGGTCAGTCCTATCTGATATGGGTTTCCCCAGTTATTTACTGCAGTTCATTATCAAACTCCATGAGGGGAACTATGCCAGGATTCGATGGGGAAGTCAGGGCCAACTGACAGTGAAGGTACCGGTCAATAGAGGAGTGCGATAGGGATGCATGATGGCTCCCACCCTGTTCTCCCTCTTTATAAATGGGGTGGTGGACCATTTGAGGGAGGACCCCGCCGATGCCCCTGTCCTCGCAGAAGAGAAAACACCTACACTCCTTTTCGCCGATGACACCCTTCTGATGTCCAAATCCCCCATGGGTCTGCAAAAACTGCTTGATCGTTTTTGTATTTTTTGTAAAGACCGGGGGTTGTCGGTAAACACCACCAAAACAAAGTTGATGGTGTTGTCCGCTAATAAAAAACATAGGAAGGTTAACCTCTTGCTGAATGGCACTCCCCTTGAGGTGATGGAAGAATGTGATTATCTTGGAGTAAGACTTAGTAACAACTTGAGTTGGACTTCCCATATCGCTAAAATGGTTTTAAACCTTAAAAGGGTATCCGGAGCGATAACAAAGAATCAGCGGCTCTCTACCAGCAGACCCGTGGCTCCTACATTGGCAGTTTATGAGGGGAAAGCGTTGGCAGCGGCAGTATACGGTTCTGAACTTTGGGGTGCGGAGAACACTAAAGCATTGGCAGTGGCTGAAAATAAGTTTATAAGAGACATAGTCTCGCTGCCTTTATCGACACCTCTGAAACCTTTATTTTTTGGCCTGGGTAAAAGAAAGATCTCTGATTTAGTCCAAATTCGTCCTTTGTTATATTGGGTTCGGCTTAGAAGGACCCCCGAACTTTTTAATTATGCATTAGTATTGGACGAGCTAATCAGTTTGAATGTAGCTAACAAAATAAAATGGCTCAACAATTTAAAGAAGTTGGTGATATCTATTGGTCTAGGGGACTGTTGGATTTCACAAACCCCCCGCCAAACCTAACTGTTAAAAAACTGTATTGGGAGTGGGTGGTGGCAAAGGAATTAAGGAATCCTAATTGGGGCCCCTTGACTAATATTTTCCTCGACCACAAGCCCCTCAGAAAGTTGGAGCCATTTTTGGACTTCATCCAGACCCCCCGCGACAGAACTTTGTTTCTAAAACTAAGATATGGTATCTTACCCCTTAATTCATTTAAGGAAGGGTGGAAGGGATGGAGAGGAATTGATCTAAAATGCCCAGGTTGCTCTTGTCCGAGAGAATCGCTGGGTCATTTTTTGTTTGCATGTGTTGCATATAAACAGACGAGAGCAAAATGGCTGAAACCTGTTTGTAGGGTGCTTGGGGTTAGGGACCATAGATAAGCAATGCGTGTCTTTCTAACCAATGCTTCTTCAATGTATATTGTTTGTGGGGTAGCCAAATATGTGGCGAATGCTTGGTTTATCAGGTCGAAATTGTTACCCAATGTCTGATTATTTTCTTAAGTAAGAACCATTCATCATGTAATATTTGTAACACTGTTTTATGTATTTCGTATGTTGAATATTTGTACTTTTATGAAATATTTTTTCGAATAAAGTATTACAACATATTGTGCTGTCCAGTGCAGTCTACCATCTAGGACCGTGTGTGCTGCATAACCGTGTGCTCTGTGCATTGTGCTCTATAGTATGTTGTGCTGTCTAGTGCAGTCTCCCATCTAGGACAGTGGGTGCTTTAGAACCATGTACTCTCTGCAGTGTGCTCTGTAGTATATTGTGCTGTGTAGTGTAATCTACCATCAAGTACAGTGGGTGTTGTTGAACTGTGTACTGCAGTGTGCTCTGTAGTATATTCTGCTGTCTGGTGCAGTCTCCCATCTAGGCCAGTGGGGACTTGCTTTATAACCGTGTACTCTCTGCAATGTGCTCTGTAGTATATTGTGCTGCCTAGTGCAGTCTCGCATCTAGGATAGTGAGTGCTTTAGAACGGTGTACTCTCTGCAGTGTGCTCTGTAGTATTTTGTGCTGGCTAGTGTAGTGTTCCATCTAGTACAGTATCCTCTTGGCACAATGGTTGCTCTGGCACAGTATTTAGCACAGCGGTCTGTCAATTAGTGTTCTGTTTTGTACAATTATCTTTTTATTGCAGTCTACCCTCTGGTGCAGTATTTTGTCTGGTGCAGTGTGTGCTGTCTACAGAGTGTTCTCTGGTCCAATTACCATTTGCAGTTTAGTTCACGATCTGACGCAGTGTACTGTTTACGGTGTGTTATGAAGTACACTGAGGTTTTTTAGTGCAGTCTACCATTTGGTGCAGTGCTCTGTCTAGTACAGTGGATGCCTAACACAGTGCACTGGTAGCAATGTGGCGTACAGTGCAATGAGCTGTTGAGTGCACTCTCCCATTTAGGATAATGTACTGTCTGCAGAGCCCTCTGTAGAATAGTGAGCTGTGAAGAGCAGTCTCACCTAGGACAACGAGTGCTGTTGCGCAGTGTTTAGTACACGGCACTCCCTGTATTGTATTCTGTACTGCAGTGTACTGACAGTTTCCTTTTTTGGCCCCATCCACGTCATGTTCCATATCTAGCTCCTCGTGGGTGCGCTGCTCCCTTTACAACAGAACTGTGTATAAAGCACATCTCTGCTCCTCCAGATAGGTCCTGCTAGTGCAGTGTTCAGTGCAGTGCACACCTTCCCGATAGGTGATGTTTAGCACAGTGTACTGTACAGAGCGCTCCTTACTGATAAGTGCTTTTTAGTGCAGTTTATACTACACAGAAGTATGTTTCTTTCAGATTAGGTGGTGTCTAGTGCTGTCCAGTGTATCCTACCAGGTAGGTGCTGCTAGTGCAGTACAGTACAGTGCACTCTTTTCATGTAGGTGCAGTACAGTGCAGTCTGTTGACAGTAGGGTGAGCCCCCTTTCCGATAGGTACTGTCTAGTGCAGTGTAAACTATAGTGTGGTTCTTGGAGATAGCTACTGTACAGTGCACACCTTCCAGATGAGTTCTGTGTAGTACAATTCAGTGCACACCTTCCAGATAGGTGCTCTATATTGTATAGTACAGTGTGCTCCTTCCAGATGGGATCTGTCTAGTGCAGTGTACATTACAAAAGTATGCTCTGTCCAGTTAGGTGCTGTCTAGTGCAGCACTCAACAATGTGCTCTTTCGAAGTAGGTGTAGTATAGTGCATTGTAATGTGCAGTCTGTTTCTTCCAAGTAGGTGCTGTATAGTGTGGTATACTGACAGTTCAGTGTCTTCCTTTCACATATGTCATGAGTAGTGCAGTGTGAGATACATTGTGGTTCTTTCTGATAGGTCCTGTTTAGTGCAGTGTACAGTACACTGTGCTCTTTCCAGGTAGGTACAATGTAATGCAATATATTGCACAGTGCAGTGCTGCCAAATAGATGCTGTTTAGTTCACTTTACAGTACACTGCACTCTGCTCCTTCCAGATTGGTGCTGCTAATGTAGTGTAGTGCACTACGGTATTTTAAAGTTGGCCTTCAAATGTAGGTGCTGTATAATGCAGTCTGTGGTACAGTACAGTGCACTCCTTCCAGGTAGGTGTGGTGTAGGGCAGTGTATTGTACAGTACAGTGCGCTCCTTCCATGTAGTTGCTGCATAGTGCACTCTATTGTACATTGCAGTACAGTGGGTCCCTATGGGATAGGTACTGTCTAGTGCATTACCGTACAGTGTGCTCCTTCCGCGTAGGTACAGTATAGTGCAGTGTATTGTACAGTACAGTGTGCTCCTTCCAGATGGGTGCATTATAGTGCAGTGTATGTGTTGTATTCATTATTTATTAATATGGAATGTACCTTGCATGCGCCTTGCATTCCTTGTTGTGTATTCTTTGTATAGTGTTCTAAGAAGAGTGGTTGGAGGTTGAGATGTAAGCCAGAACCTTGTGCAGAGTGGTTGTTAAGCTGTTTCCTGTCTTATGAATAAATCTATTTCATAACCCACATCAGTTGTAATGTGATACTTACATCATATTTTGGCGACGAGGATGGGATTTACAGGACAGCGTTCACTCGACATTTTCAAGGTATTTTTTTTTAAAGTATGTTTTGTGCGTGAATGCACCAGCGGTGGAGTTGCATTCGATGTGCTTTTGATTGCACCAGCGGCTGATTGTGTGTGTAAAAAACGATTCAAGTTAGTTTTACATATGAATGGAATTAATTTTTTTTTTTCTTCTTAATACGTGGGGTTTTTTTTTTGGAAGCATCTTGCTTTGATTGCAACTGCGGCTGGAAGTAGAAGTATACTGTGTGTTAAACACACTTGCGGCAGTATCTATTGATTTTTACTATTTTATGATGACCACTTGGCGTTATTTGTGCTGATTACTATGATCATCATTACAAGTTGTTTATTTCTAAAACATACAGCCAAGTTACCTGTGTTCGTTAACGGCCCCTCTCTCGAGTTTTCACTTAGTAGGATTCGATCAGTAGAATTATTACGTTGCCAGCTGTCATTGTTTAAGCATTGCTGTGGTTGTCACTGCGCAAAGCATTCTGGATGCCGCTAAGTATTCTGGGAAGTGCAACGTCATACGCACGTAATGGCGGCCATTTTAAGTCATTCTAGGAATTATTGTGAGTGTCACCAAGACAACGAGAGCTCATTAGACATCGAAACTTATTTGTGCGCGGATTACAGTGATTCGCACACTTTATATCGAGTAAGCTTTTCAGGATTTATTGTTGCAAGCCATATTTTTACAAGTTACAGAGTCTGTGCATGATTACAGTGACATTACAGCGTTTTGGTGTGATAACAGTGATTCACACTATATAAACTATTGTAGAAGCTATTTAATTTAGGCAGATAGTATTGATGATTCGCACATCTTTATTACCACTGTATGTAATTTTTATTTCACAAATTTAAAGTGTTTTTATGCAGTTAGAGTATTTATTTTATACGTTACCACATATTTATTGTATTTATTCAAGGTTATTAGTGAATATCAAAATGTCTAATATTGTGGCTCCACCACATTTTTTACCTGTGGCTTGGGAACCTAAAATGGAATGGGATTCATGGTATCCTATGTTTTTAGCATATGAAGAAGTTTTAGAAGAAGATGGCTGCTCTGCAAGAAGAAACTGGATTTGCTACCACATTGTTTAGGTGGTCAAGGAATCAAAGAATTTGGTAACTTACCTCCAATTGAAGGATCTGAGGATGCAGATGTATTTGAGGTTGCTGTCAAACAACTAAGCACAAGGTTTGGGTCGAAAATAAATACAGTGGTCGAGAGGTTTAAATTTTATTCACGAGCTCAAAAAGAAGACGAATCTATTGAAAATTAGGCGTGTTACGTGCCTTAGCTGGGTCCTGTGCTTTTGATACCATTAACTATGAACAAGTACTTAGAGACCAAATTATGATGAAGACGAAAAGCAAGAAAATACAAGAAAGATTATGGATGGGCACAGATTCTTCTTTAAGTGCAGTAGTTAATATTGCTAAAGGTATTGAGCAGTCTGAGAAGTTCGTCAGTGAGATTAGAGGTCAATCTCAAAACTTGTCTGTCAAAATTCAGGATTCTGTGTGTGAAGTATCACTTGTTAAGAGTCAATTTCTTTTTTTAAATGTCGGTTCCTGGTAAGAAGGAATTTTTTGGCCAAAGATAATAGATTTGGTAGTAAACGAAATTTTATAATTTGTTACAGGTGTGGCATTTTTGATCACGTTGGAAATTTCAAAGGTTGTCCAGCATTGAACAAAATTTGTGTGAAATGTAAAAGAACAGGGCATTTTGGGAAAATGTGCATATCCTCCCAAAAAGTGAACTATCTTACCTCCGAGGAAGAGAATATGTCTCAACAGTTTAGTGAATTTAATTGTATCACATGTGTTTATAGTGACAACGGTAAAGGTTTTCTGTCATGTGTAATATTTATTGATCGGAAAAAGGTACAAGTGATGGTGGATTCCTGTGCATGGTATTGCATAATTGGGAAGGATGTTTTTAAGAAACTGTGGGGTACCAAGAAATTACTACCTCTGGATATTAGACCTGGTGGTTATTCGGGACACAAAATTGCCTCAGAAGGGTTTATGTGGGAGGATTTGGACTTTCAAGGGAGAAGAACTAGAGGCAAAGTGTATATAGCGACCAAAGGGGTATCTATACTTGGTTGGCCTCACCAAAAAGAGCTGGGCATGAAACTCAACCCTAATGCGTCTCCTTCAGTGTATATTGTTGCTTCAAATAATGAAGAATTTGTGTCTAGCATTAAAAAAATGTGTCCTAGAGTATTTGATGAGGAACTTGGAAAGTATGTAGATTTCAAACATAAAATCATACGTAAGGATAGTGCAGTTCCTGTGAGACACAGAGTACGTAATGTACCACTAGCATACCGTGATACATTAAAAGGAATGTTAGCAGGATTAGTTGCAAGCAAGGTATTGAACCTATAGAATCATCACCCTGGGTTTCTCCGGCGGTTCTTTCACTTCAAAGTAATGGGGATCGTTGGTTGTGTGTTGATCTCCGCAGCCTGAATACGGAAATTTGGACAGACAGACATCCTCAACCAAATATACACAAATTAGTTTCTACTCTTTCTGGAGCATGTGTTTTTTCAACATTAGATCTGGCTAGTGCCTATCACCAAGTCATGTTGCATGATGATTCAAAGTGCTTAACTGCATTTATAACACCTGAGGGTATGTATCAGTTTGTAAGAATGCCATTTTGGTTTGGAAAGTGCTGCATCCGTTTTTCAAAGGATTATGAAGGATGTGTTAGAGGGTTGTTCGGGGGCAATTGCCTTCCAAGATCACATCTTAATTTTTGGTAAAGACTGGGTGGAACATGACAAGAATTTGGAAGCAGTTTTGAATAATATACAGAAGAAGGGTATGACTCTTAAATATTCTAAATGCAATTTTAGGCAAAACAAAGTTGAATATTTAGGACATCAAATATCTAGCGAGGTTATCAAACCTAAATTCAATCATGTTGCTAATACTTCGGAAGCACCTGCTCCAGGCAACAAAGAACAATAGTATTAATTTCTTGGCCTAACTGAATGCTATAATAAGTTTGTTCAAAACTATGCTTCAAAAGTGTTTGACCTTAGATTGTTGTTAAAAAAAAATGCAAAATTTGAGTGGGGAAAAAATCTGCAGTTAGCCTTTGAAGTATTAACCCCTTCGATGCTCATGACGGAACGGTTCCGTCATGAGCATTGGTTGCGCTGTGCTCATGACGGAACCGTTCCGTCATGACCACACCCGCTATAGGAATTTCAGCACCGGGGGAAAATCGGGGCCGCACCCATGTGGTTAAAGAAAGAAATCAGTTCTGCACCATTTTTAAAACCATTTACTCATGGAAAAGAATGTATTGTGGCTGTGGATGCTAGTGGTACAGGTCTAGGTGCTGTGTTGATGCAGAAGAATGATGAAAGTGAACATATAGTATCATATGCATTTAGGGCACTACGGGGTGCAGAATATAGTTATTCCACCGGTTGTATATTGCTTAGCCTCTCTTCCCTGTTAGCCTTCTAGATTGTCTGTAGGTTCTGCCTATGATGCTCCTGTGTGTTCTATGCTGTGGCAGTTAGAGCTTTGGCCAGAAGGGTGACAGACCTGCTTATTTCTGTGCTGCAATAAATCTTCTATATGCCAACCAGCAACGTGTCAGATTATCTCCTCTACTTACATCATTTGGCGACTTGGTTTGTGGATGTTTCTGCCCATCATTTGAAGTTTGGGAACTGCAGCGGTGTCTACTTTAACAGAAAAGCGGTATTCTGTCTCCCCAACGAATCCGGCGTGACAGACGTTTTCTACAAAGGTCTTCCTCCTGCTTCTGATGTCGAGCGGCACCATCGGAAATCAATTACAGCTGAGTTTTGACTTTTCTCGGTGTTACCGTTGACTCATGCAGTGACGTCAACCACAGATCGTTCCTCTAGTGGTGAGTTTGTTGTCTTTTTCATCTCCTTGACAACGAAGGAAGACGTGTATTCCTAGAATCAAGACGCGTATTCCTGGAATCTTTCGTGGTTGCCTAGCTACTAGACAAGCGAGTTTCCTGTTTATGTAGAAGCGTCACAGACGTGAGGTCAGACGTATGACCTGAATGACGTCTGACGCTGACGGCCATTTTGTAGAAAGCATATCGGCTTTCGGTAACTACTTTTGAGAGACGCGTCTCAACAAGGACTTTGTCAAGCTCTATTCTAAGAATATAAACAAGTAAGCAAGCGCGTGTTTCAATTAGCGCTAACTGTGGAATATTTACCTTTTGTCCTTCACTGGGTAAAATATGGTACTTTATCAGTAACTTGTTTATACTTTCCCGCTAGCGCTTATTCATAACTTGCCTGTACTTTGCTGCAAGCGCTAATTTAACCAGATTAATTAACCAGCTCAAGTCTGCGCAGTTGGTGCTTAGTGGAATTGTGATAACAGCACTGCCTGTCAACATTGCTTAGTGGAATTGTAATAACAGCACTACCTTTCAACATTGCTCTTCCTATTAAAGCTTCTTAATAACTTGCCTGTACTTTGCTGCAAGCGCTAATCTAACCAATACTGCGCAACCATCTTTCACTCCAGAATTACTCCTTAGTAGAATACTAATTATGGCACAGCCTGTCAACGTTGCTCTTCCTCCGCAGTTTCTAAGTGAACCTGGTAATCCATCCACTGCCTGGGAGGATTGGATTGTAATGTTCAATAATTATATAGAGGCTTTGGATGGAGAAGATTTTTCACCCAAAAGAAAAAAAGCTCTTCTGATGACGACATTAGGTAAGGAAGGACAGCGTTTATTTTAAATTTTTACCGCAAGTTTTGCCTTCTGGTTCACAACCTTTGGATGAGTTTAAGGAGGCTTTCACAAGACTTGAGACTAGATTTGGAAAGGAGGAAAATCTGGTTCTGCAAAGATACAAATTTTACAAAAACAAGCAACTGGAAGATGAGAGTATAGACGATTTTGTTGCGCGTCTACGTGAGCTATCTGTGAAATGTACCTTTGGGCAAATGACAGATGAACTCATTAGGGATCAGCTTATTGTACAAGCTAATAATGGCAAAATACAGGAACATTTGTGGGTGGCTAAAAACTCCACTTTAAAAGTAGCGATTGAGTTAGCTAAGGTAGTTGAAGAGAGTGAGAAGTGTATGAAGGAACTACAATAGAGTGGTTTAGATTCAAAGGTTGTTGAGGTGTCACAAAAAGTTTTTAATAGCGATAACTGTGATAGTGAAGCGGCTGCTATTGCTATTGTGAGGAAAAAGGGTTATGTTCTGCAGAAAAAAAAATATTTCTCAACAGCCCATTAACAGGTCACAGTCAAAGATGTGTTCCAGGTGTGGTAGTTATTCGCATGCGTCTGATGCAAAGTTTTGCTTTGCGAATAATAAAGAGTGTTTACGTTGTGGCAAATTAGGTCATTTTTCCAAGATGTGCAAAAACAAGTCTAACCCAAGAGTTACTGTTGTGAACGAGTATGGCGAGCTAAAACGGGATGTGAACAAAATTCTCGCTTTGTGTGACTCAGTGTGTTCCTGCCTTGAGAAAAGAGAGCGAATTCCTAAAGCTGATTTTATGATTGATGACAAGCGTATCAGTTTGATGGTCGACACTGGTTCTAAGTGGACTATCATTCCTGCGTCTTTGCTGAAGGATGTATGGGGTGACAGATCTCTAGAGGTTTGTGACATATTTCCCTCTGGTTACCAGGGTGTAAATATCGACCTTCTTGGATACTTTGAAGGAAAAGTTGTCTTTAAGAACAGGTCCACTTGGGGTAAAGTATATGTGTCTGTAGATGGCCCTGCCATTTTGGGACGTTCACATCAATATGATCTACATATTGTTGTAAATCCTAGAGCGGATGAACCTGTTTTGGTTGTAGACAGTTTTGCTGTGGATGATATACTTACTACTTACAATCATGTGTTCAGGGAACAATTAGGCGAATTGCAGGGGTATTCACATAGAATTGTGTTGAAAGAGGGCAGTATTCCTATTCAGCACAAGGTTAGAAGGGTCCCTTTTGCCTTGTGAAAAGAGGTAAAATCTGTTCTAGAAGAAATGCCTCAAGGGGGCATTATTGAGCCTGTGGAGGCTTCTCCGTGGATTTCCCCTGTGGTGATTTCGCAGAAACCTGACAATAAAATTAGGTTCTGTGTGGACCTGCGTTCTTTGAACAAGTGTGTGGTGGCTGACGTGTTTCCGTTGCCAAACATTGGGGAATTAGTTTCCACACTCAAAGGGGCGAAATTTTTCATCAAGTTGGATTTGAAACATGCATATCACCAGATTCGCTTAGATGAAAGTTCCAAACATCTAACAGCCTTTATTACTGGTGAAGGTACATTTCAGTTCACAAGGTTACCGTTTGGGCTGATTTCAGCTGCGAGTGTGTTCCAGAGAATGGTTACGGAAGTGTTTAAAGGTTTGGACAAAGTTATATTCTTTCAGGACGATATCCTGATTTTTGGTGATTCACTAGAAGAGTAGAACAGTGTCTTACAAAGTGTTTTATGCAGGGTGGTTGATGCTGGGCTCACTTTGCGGGGAGAAAAGTGTGCATTTTTGGTTAAAGAAAAAGAATACCTGGGTTTTTGTCTCTCTGCTGATGGTGTTAAACCAAAAAGAAATCTGTTGGAGGCTATTGATTTAGCTCCTCCTCCAGCTGACAAAGAACAGCTCAGGTCCTTCATGGGACTAATTGAGTTCTATGCTAAGTTCGTGAGGGATTTTTCATCAAAAACTGCTCCCTTGAGATCTTTATTGAAAAAGGGGGTCAAGTTTCTGTGGTCTTGTGAGCAAGAATCTTATTTTAATGGGATTAAGGCGGAGCTCAAGTCTGTGAATGTACTTACCCCGTTTGATACTAAGCGCTCCTCTATCCTGATGGTGGATGCGAGTGGGATTGGTCTTGGTGCGGTTCTTCTCCAAAAACATGCTGGCGTGGAGAAAACCATTGCCTTTGCGTCTAGACCATTGACTGTATCTGAATCAAACTATTCTGTGATTGAACGGGAAGCTCTTGCGGCTGTGTGGGGGACTAATTATTTTAGAACTTACTTGTGGGGTTCGCAATTTATTCTTCGAACTGACCACAAGCCCTTGCTTAATGTCTTGGCACCTAGGGGAACAGGGAAGGGGTCACCCAGGTTGGCCAGGTTAGCATCTCGTTTACAGGATTATCAATTTGAAGTGGAGTTTGTACATGGTTGGAGAAACATTCAGGCGGATTGTTTATCTCGTCTTCCTGTGCGGTCTATTATAGGGCAGGACTCTTTAGTTGATGTGCGAGACGATACTGCGGTTGCTTCCTTACAAGATGTTTTGTTCTTGGGGGAGGGTTCCTTTTCAGCTGAGGAGTGGTCAAAAGGCATGGAGGAGGATACTGTCCTAAAAGCTGTTGTTAATCTTGTTGTTAAGGGGGCGAGAAGGGAGAGTACTCTTGAGCCTTCAGTTAGGCCCTTTCTTAGGGTCTTGAGTGAGTTGTCTCTGTATGGTAAGAATGTGTTGATGAGAGGCGATCGTTTTGTTCTGTAGTGCAGTTCCTATTTTCCCAATAGGCCCTGCGCATTGGAATAACATAAACAGTAGTATCGACGTAGAAGTGCGGATCTTCCAGGCCTCCACTGACTATGTTAAACTTAATTGGGGTTGTTACCAACTAGCTCAGAGGTCACTGGAAACGTTCTTGACTGAAATAGGAAGTGATCAGCTTCCCTGGCACAGCCAAGAAGGGATTCAGTTTTCCAACAACCGTGCAACATGACAACTTTGCTCCTCAGATCAAGAATCAATCTCTAGGGTCGTGTGAAACAATAGACAGTTATTTTACTCAGTCAGTGGTTGTGCAGTTTACTTTCACAATATGTAGAGAATAGAGAGACGGGCATTGTCAATAAAGGGTAACATTTATTGAACAGTCTTTCGTCTCGTACAAGAGAAATGAATTGCCACAATTGCAAGACTTGTTATTATAAAAAGTACGTACAGTAAGATGAGTATTGCGAAATAATACTGTAAAAGCATTGATATGGTTTCTTAGCCATACAATGGTTTAAAATGAATAAAACATATAAACATTAGGCTAAAATACTCAACTGGTGCTTCTAACTACGCGTACCCCAGTGTACCTGACCTACGCCTAATACTTGGGAGGGGAGTGAGTAAGTAGCTTCAGTTTAAGTTGGTTTTGCCAAGGTTTGCTTCAAGAATTCTCTCTAAGGGTTTAGTCAACACCATACCTCTGGAATAGAATGATGGAGGTCTGGTATATCCTTCAGGGGGTCGATATCCTAGTCACCCGCAAGGGTAGACTAGAAACGCCGGAGCTGGATTTCTCTGCAGGAGAAAGACAGCGTCTCTCTCAGCACGTCGAGGAGGAGGAGGAGGGGCAGCGTCCGCGGGCAGCTTGCATCGGCTGGGCTCTTGCAGGGGGACGGCTGTTCAGCTCCTAGGTTCACCACACCATCGTTCGCTAGTTAGCAGCGAAAGCAGTAGCGATAGCAGCTGTGGTATCATCAGCATGACAACTCCTTCAGCTTCAGCGAAGACAGCAGCAGCGAACAACAGCAAACAGCAGACAGCTATTGCTTAAGGCAACGTTGGTAATATTTATACCTGAAAGGTGCCTTGTTTGACGTAAGTTTTTGGACATAAGACGTCAATAAAGATGTCACTAGGAAGTGATCGTCTATCAGTGCTCATTAGAGTTCTATTACTAATCAAAACACAGCAAGCGGGGATTTCCAGGTTTGCTGAGTTTTTATCTTGTTGAAGAACTCGGAGTGTTAATCTAGGAATCTCAGATAGTAACTTCTGCTATGTCATTGCACTAATTGGTTGCAAAGGAAGTGGCAGAGAAAGCTATCCTGAAATGTGGCTCTGTTCGTGTGAGGCCAGAGACGAGTTTCTGAATATTGCACTTGAACGGTTATGCCAATATAGGGAATAAATGGATTTATAGCCGAATAGGGGCATAAGGTCACAGTATCGATCAGGGTCCTCGATTAGAACGCAACAGTTCCTCCTAGTTCTTTGAGAGGTAGGATTCTTAATCTAGCTCACGAGAGTCATTTGGGGCAGACCCTCACCCAACGGCGTGTGAAGGAAAATTTCTGGTGGCCTCTAATTGACTCTGATGCTGTTGATTGTGTGGTTAAGTGCAGTTTTTGTAAAGAGGGAGAGAAACGCCTGAAGGTTGTGGGTACTCATTCATCCCGTCGCCCTCCAGTTTATTTAGATGATTACATTCATTGAGTGTCTTTTTGATCTTTTGTTTCTTGTGTTTTTGTTTCATTTTCTTTTGTTGTTTTAGGGGGGGAGATATGTTGTATATTGCTTAGCCTCTCTTCCCTGTTAGCCTTCTAGATTGTCTGTAGATTCTGCCTATGATGCTCCTGTGTGTTCTATGCTGTGGCAGTTAGAGCTTTGGCCAGAAGGGTGACAGACCTGCTTATTTCTGTGCTGCAATAAATCTTCTATATGCCAACCAGCAACGTGTCAGATTATCTCCTCTACTTACATCACCACCATTGAAAGGGAATTGTTAGTGTTGTATCTTATATCTTCTTAGCTTGTACTTGGGCTGCTAAACATTTTCGACAATTTTTGTGGGGCACAAAATTTTAGTTGAGGATGGATCATAAACCTTTGATTAACATGCTAGCTGCAGGGAGTGGAAGAACATTGACAGCTCGCTTGGAGAGGTTGGCAGCTAAATTGCAAGAATTTCAATGTAGTATTGAATACATTCCTGGCCTTTGAATGTGCACGCGGATTGCATGTCTTATTTACCTTTGCCCTGTACTTTGGATTCTGACAATGTTGTAGAAGAATGTGTTGATGTAGCCTATACCATGGAGGATATTAACTATGGTATAGTTGCAGATTCTGAAGTTATTTCGGAAAAGAGTGGAAAAAAGCCATAGTTGAGGATGATGTGTTGACTAAAGTTGCTGAAAATTCATTTGAAGGTTGGCCAGAAGAGAGGATATTGAACGAGGAGTTAAGTTCGTTTTTTAAAATTAAAGATGAACTTATGTGTTTGCAAGATATAATTACCAGACGCGATAAAATTGTTCCTCCTCATGGATTTAGAGAGAAATTGATGGTTATTGCCCATGAAGGACATATGGGTATGTCCAGCACCAAGAGGCGTTTGAGGGAATTTTATTGGTGGCCCAGTATTGATAGCATGGTGGACAGATGGGTTAGAGAGTGTGGTCCTTGTTCAAAGAGTGACAAATCAGTCAAGCCTTTATCTGTTGACATAACTCCTATTGAGTATTCCAAAGGGCCATGGAGGAAATTAGGGATTGATATTATTGGTCCTTTGTGTCTTCCTTCTTCTAGAGAAGTATTTGCTTTGGTTTTAATAGATTATTTTTCTAAATGGCCAGAAGTGAAGGTTGTTGACAAAATTACTTCCACTCAGGTCATAGAATTTCTCGATAATGTTTTTTCTCGTGAATGGTTACTGGCTGAACTCATCTCTGACAATGGTACGCAATTTACCAGTAAGGAAATGGAATTGTTTTTGGAGAAATATGGCATTGTGCATAAAAGAGTTTCTAATTATAATTCCCAGGCAAATGGTCAGGTGGAACGATTTAATAGAGTTATAAAAAAATCTATTCAGTTAGCTGTCAAGAGCAATATTGACTGGAGGAAAGCTTTACGTGCCACTTTACTTACATATCGCACATTTCTTAAATCAGTTACTGGATGTTCTCCTTTTGAGATGTTAAGAGGTAGGAAACCTGGATCTAAACTGATGCCTTGATGGTTAAAGACTAGTAATTTGTATGATTCTGGTGTGGATTTTTCACAGGTCAGGGAATGTGTTAAAAAATATCAAGAGAAAATGAGCAAATGTGAGAATAAGCATTAATTGTTAAATCAGAAAATTCAAGTAGGTGATTTGGTACGCGTGAAGCTTGGAGGGTCAATTAATAAAAGATGGTCCAAATGGTCTGATCCTATGGAAGTTATTGAGGTATTTAGTAAAGCTGATAGAGTAGAAGGTGGGAAAATTTGGAATCTTAGACGAGTATCTATGTACAGAGCTAAACATGTAGAAAAAAAAACACAGAAACTTTTGGGGAATGTCGAAGATGAAGATTCTCAGAATTTTATGGATAATTTTGGTGATTTTGAGTCCACTTCGAGTGTGCCTAACAATATCAACATTGAACCAAACCCAGTTCCAGTTGTAGAGCACAGTGTGGTTCCTTTAGAATGTACTCAAGTTGATGATAAACAAGTAATTGAACCTAGAAGAGGTTGTCGCATCAGAAATGTCCCTGTACAATGAAAGATTTTGTTAGATTTTGATTGTTATTATTTTATTTGTTTGCAATGTTATGCATATAGTTTTTTCTTGTTTTTTTTTTTCAAAAGGGGAAAGGTGTGTTGTATTCATTATTTAATAATATGGAATGTACCTTGCATGCGCCTTGCATTCCTTGTTGTGTATTCTTTGTATAGGGTTCTAAGAAGAGCGGTTGGAGGTTGAGCTGTAAACCAGAACCTGGTGCAGAGTGCTTCTTAAGCTGTTTCCTGTCTTATGAATAAATCTATTTCATAACCCCCATCAATTGTAATGTGATACTTACATCAGTATTGTTTAGTACATGTCGCTTTTTCTAGGTAGGTGTGGTGTAGTACATTGTATTTTACAGTACATTGCACTCATTCAAGGTAGGTGTGATGTTGTGCAGTGTAAAGTACTGTGCCCTTCTTCCAGGTAGGTGTAGTACAATGCAGTATATTGTACATTACAGTGTGCTCCTTCCAGGTAGGTGATGTATAGTGCAGTATATTGTACAGTGCAGTGCACTCCTTCCATGTTCGTGTTGTCTACTGCAGTATATTGTACAGTACAGTACACTCCTTACAGGTGGGTGTGGTATAGTGCAGTGTGCTTATTCCAGGTAGGTGTTGTGCAGTGTGGTGTAGAGTACTGTGCGCTTCTTCCTTGTAGGTGTGGTGAAGTGCAGTGTATTGTACAGTGCACTCCTTCCAGATAGGTGCAATATAGTGCAGTGTATTGTTAGTACAGTGTGCTTCTTTTAGGTACGTGTGGTGTAGTGCAGTGTATTGTACAGTACTGGTGCGCTTCTTCAGGTAGGTGTGGTGTAGTGCAGGGTAATGTAGAGTACAGTGCGCTCCTTCCAGGTAGGTGTGATGTAATGCAGTGTATTGTACACTACAGAGCACTCTTGCATGTAGTTGCTGTATAGTGCAGTGTATTGTACAGTGTAGTGCAGTAGGCCCTTATAGGATAGGTATGGTCTAGTGCAGTACAGTACAGTGTGTAGATCCAGGTAACTGCAGTATAGTACAGTGTATTTTATAGTACAGTGCGCTCCTTCTGCGTAAGTGCTGTCTAGTGCAGTGTAAAGTGTAGTGTGGCTCTTTGTGATTAGTCGTCTGTGCTGCAGCTCAAATCTCTAATTCTGAATCTCTTCTCTGCAGTGACGGTGACTCTGGATCCAGACACAGCGCATCTTGAGCTCCTCCTGTCTGAGGGGGGGAGACGTGTGAGACGGACAGACACATGTCAGCCCCTGCCGGACACCCCCAAAAGATTTACCACCTGGCGCTGTGTTCTGGGGAGCGAGGGGTTCACTTCCGGCAGACATTACTGGGAGGTGCAGCTGCTGCAGCAGGGGAGAGGATGGACTGTGGGGGTCGCAGCAGAGTCTGTGGAGAGGAAGAGAGGGATAAGATGGTCACCTGAGCGGGGATTCTGGGTTGTGCAGAGGGGGAGATGTTTGTACGATGATAATGGTGATGAGACTGATGATGATCTGTACTTTGCTTTCACCTCCCCTCCGACCCCTCTGTCCCCTGGTGAGAGGCCCCGGAAGCTGGGGGTGTATCTGGACTACGAAGGGGGGCGGCTGTCTCTGTACAATGCAGTCTCCATGGAGCCTCTCTACACTTTCCCCCAGGCCCCCTTCACTCACAGGCTCTTCCCGATTTTCTACCTCTACTCGGGAACAGAGCTGAGGCTGGTGTAGGAGCCGTAGCACCCCTCCCCTGAACATTGCACCCCTAGAGGTCCCTGGGGGAGGGGCTGGAGTCCCGTGGGGTAGGGGCAGCGACTCCTTTGTGGAGGGAGGGGCACCAGCTGATGTGGGGTTGGGGCAGTGACATTCTGAGATGGATAGACAGAGCACAGTCCCTGCCAGACAC
Source organism: Lissotriton vulgaris (assembly GCF_964263255.1). Taxonomy (NCBI): domain Eukaryota; kingdom Metazoa; phylum Chordata; class Amphibia; order Caudata; family Salamandridae; genus Lissotriton; species Lissotriton vulgaris. Next base: position 721,811 of record NW_028241815.1, read on the forward strand.
CCCCAAGACAGGAGTTCACTTCCGGCAGACACTACTGTAGGGTTCGCAGCAGAGTCTGGGGAGAGGAAGAGACAGATCACATGGTAACCTGAGGGGGGAGTGTGGGCTGTGCAGAGGGAGTGGACTGGTCAGTACTGGGCTCTCACCTCCCCTCCGACCCCTTTGTCCCCTCGTGAGGAACCCCTGAAGCTGGGGGTGTATCTGGACTACGGGGGTGGGGGGTGGGGGGCGGCTGTCCCTGTACAATGCGGACTCCATGGATTCACCGTCTCGCACAGGGCGGTTAAGATGCATTGAGAGACAAGAGAGTGTGATTTCTCCCTAGGACTTATCAGGGTCTCGGTCATCGTTCTCATGACATCGCTTCAAATTCACCATTAATACTTTTAAGATTTACGGTGAATGCTATGGCAGTGATATGCAATTGTATTGGACTGCCTCAAAGGATGTACTTTTTGTTTATGAATTAATCCGCCTTTGCCTTGACAAAGTCTAAGGGAAGATGAAACACGTGTTGGCTGTTGTTGCTTTGGGATGGATCATCAAAGAAAAATAAAGAAATTACGTATTTGAGGAATCCAAGTGATGTGGATTCTGTCTTCGGAATAGAATGTGGGAATTTGGACAGTTTGTTCTCTTTTCCTATAACTAATGAATGATCATTGCTCTGATTAAGAAATGATTGTAATTTTGACAGAAACATAGTCTCTAATTGTTTTGATAAAATATAAGGGTGTGCTGAGCATTTTTTCAATTTTTTCAAAACCTTGTAAACACAATCATTTGTTTGTGTCTTTTGCACCTTTTGGTAGTAGGTGTGGAAACAATTGCATACCAACTGTATTTTCATACTTTGACTGTCAAGTGTAGAATGTTCACTGATTGTGCGGTTCCATTCCTTTTTGAAAGGGAACACTACTACCTACTCTTTGTTGAAAAAGCAAAGGCACTGCTCACTTCAAGCAAGCCATTCCTCACTCCAAGCACCTCCGATTCTTGAACACACACTCCTTATTCCAGCCACAGACTATGCAAAGTCTAAGCACAGCCACTGCTGATTCAAAACACTTGAGCAACTGCCTCCCATAACAGCAACTCTGGCTTCCAGGCACGGTGACTTCAAGCAAAGAACTGCTTACTCCAAACACAAGAACAGGTGATTCAGTCACATTCACTGCTCACTCAATTATAAAAAATGATTTCCCAAAACACAGGCACTGCTGAATCAGTTACTCTTAGTACTCACTCCAGGCACAGGCACTGCTAACTGAATTACTGGTAATCCTGATTTTAAACACAGGCATCGCTTGCTCCAGTACAGGCACTGCTGCCTTAATTAAAGACAACCCTGACACCAACGACAATCACCCCGGGCTCATTACAGATGATGATGACTCCAAATCCAGGGACTCGATGCACAGGCACTGCTGATTCAAAACATGGGCCCTGGACACTTAACTAATACTGACTCCAAGCACAGGCTCTTCTGACATAATTATTGATAACCCTGTGCTTGGAGTTGGCAGTGCCTGTGATTGGTGTCACAGATAATAGCCAGAGCTGACTCCAGATACGGGCACACCAAATTCCAACACAGTCACTTCCAATTCCAAATACAGGCATTGCTGGCTGCAGGCACCGACACACCTGACTCTAGGTACAGGCACTTCAGCCTTAAATCACAGGAAAGGTTGCCTCCACGCACAGGCAGGTCTGTCTGCAAGCACATGCACTGCGGATAAGAAAACAGGCATTACTGGTCTTTGTCACAGACACTGTTGACTCAATTTCAAATAACTCTGACCCTAAGCAAAGACACCGCTAACTCCGAACACAGAAACCCCAGACTCCTAGGAAAGGCACTGCTGGCTCCAAATGTAGGCATTACTGATACAAATGCAGATAACTATGATCCCAATAGCAGGCACTGGTAACTCCAAACACATGTTATGTTATGTTATTAAAATTTCTATAGCGCACAGCTTCCCCAGCAAAGGGGCGTCCCGGCGCTTTTAGACTAACAGAGGAACTCCAGCTGCAATGTCGGAGGCAGAGTAGCACAGCAGACTGGTGCATGTTACAGAAACAGGGTTTAACCCCTTCCATGCTGATGAGCTGGGGTTCGTCACGGCCCGCCCCTGTTCGTGCTGTTTACAGCACACCAGGGGAATCGCGGCCCCATCGAAGGGGTTAAGAGGGAGCTGATGGGTTTTTATCGCCTTCCTAAAGGGAAGAAGATGATCCAGGGCTCGGATATGAGCTGGTAGAGAGTTCCAGAGTTTCGCCGCTAGAACCCGGAAGGAACGGCCTCCGGCTCTTGATCGTTTAAAGCGCAGAACTTCCACCAGATTTTGTCCTGAAGACCTCAGTGAGCGAGAAGGCGCATAAGGTGTCAGCAGATGCTTAAGGATTTGGGGGGAGGCCTGTTTGATAATCTTAAAGGATAGGCACAAGGTCTTGAATTCTATCCTTTGCGCTACAGGAAGACAATGTAGCTTCCGGATAGTACCTCTCGCTGAGCAGAATCCAGGGAGGCCTACTAGTACTCTGGCTGCGGCGTTTTGAACGCACTGCAGCTGAGCTACTTCAGCTAGGTTGGCCCCCAGCAGAAGTGAGCTGGCATAATCAGCCGTGATAGTACCGTGGCTTGGATGATGAGTTGTCTGGTTGAGGCATCAAAGAATTTTAGGATAGGCCTGATTCCGCGCAGAATGCCAAAACACTTGGCCGCAACTTTTTTTGTGTGTCCAGCGAGACTGAGGGAGGGGTCTAGCCAGACACTCAATTTTTTTTACCTCATTCACTGGAATGGGGGCCTGACCCAGAGTCGCGGGCCACCATTGATCTCCCCATAGGTTAGTGTGTTTACCTACGATCATGACCTCGGTTTTGTTGGTATTGAGCTGGAGGCAGTTAGCTGTCATCCAACTAGCCACTGCCGCCAAGCCCTCCCTGAACCTGGAGGCCTCCAGGTCAGAGCCCCTTGAGTGCGTAACCGCCAGCTGTGTATCGTCAGCATAAGAGACCAAAGTCATGCCCCAATGCTTGGCGGCCGCAGCCAGCGGCTGCACATACAGATTGAACAGCGTGGGGCTAAGCGCAGACCACTGATGCACACCCTGTTCAATAGGATAAGCCTGTGATTTGTATGGGGGAGTGGCGACCCTGAACGATCTTCCAGAAAGGAAAGACCTGAACCACTCAAGGGCATGATCAGTGACTGCTGATTCCTCCAGACGCCGGAGCAGCACTGCGCGTGAGACCGTGTCAAACGTGGCACTGAGATCGAGTAACACCAGTGCCGCAGTCTGACCAGAGTCCAGCACCCAGCGAAGATGTTCCGTCATAGCAAGGAGAGCAGTCTCTGTGCTATGACCAGCCCGGAACCCATTTTGTGAGGGGTCCAGGATGTTGGCAGTCAGCAGATGTTTAGAGAGCACGTTGTTCGCATGTGCTTCTGCCACCTTGGCTGGCCAAGGAAGAAGGGAAATGGGCAGATAGTTTTCCAGTTTCTTGGGATCTAAGGTGGGTTTCTTCAAGATCGGGTTGACATAGGCTTGTTTCCACTTAGCCGGAAGTCCGGCAAAGGACAGGGTAATAAGCTGGCGAAGAGGAGGTACCAATGTCGCATTTCTAAATTGAGTGGGTCTAAGCGGGTCTGCAGGGTAGCCCGATTTTAGTTTGGCTGTCAACCTGTAAAATTCTACCTCCGTGAAGTCAGGAAAGATGGTAAGACAGTTGTTATTGATAGTAGAGGAGCTCTGTTTTTCATTCACGGGGTAGGTGGTGACTGCACTTCTCACTCAGTTACAGATCAGCCGGGCCTCTATTACAGACACTGCTGCTTCAAAAGCACAGGCACTGCTGAATTAAAACACAACCAGTTTTTATTCAAAAGACAAGCACTGCTTACCCTAGGCAGAAGCAATTCTATGAAAGACAGACACTGCTGAATCAAAATAGGCACTCCTGATCCCAATCACAGGGACTGCTGGCTTCAAGTACTACTAATTCATACCAGGCACTGCCGAGATCAGACACTCCTGACGGCAAACAAAGGCACCAGCGATTGAAAACATAGCACTGCTGACTTGAAACCCAGGCACTCCTGACTCAAACCTCAGGTGCTGCTGACTCCAAGCTAAGCCTATCATATTTCACAGGAGAGGGACTTTTAACTCAGAAAAACAGGTATTTGTCACTCCAAACACAAACACTCCTGACTCAATCACTGCTAATTCTAACTCAAAGCAGCAGCACTCCTGACTCCAAGCACAAAAACTGTTCACTTTAAGAAGATGCATTGCTGAAACATTAACAGATAACCCTGACTCCGAGCTTACGTACCCCTCATTCACAACAAATGCACTGCTGTTTCCAAGCAACAGGATTTCTGGTTCAAAACATAAACACAGCTGATTCAGAATCAGGCACTGCTGACTACTCCTGACTCAGTTACAGATAACTGTGATTACAATCAGAGTCACTATTGACTTCAAGCACAGGCACTGCTGATTCAAAACACATGCACGGCCGATTGTAAGCACAGTAACTTGTGATCTCATTCAAATCACAGACATTCCTTTCTCCAAACAGGCACTCCTGTCACCAATCACATGTACTTTTGACTCTAAGCCTAGACACTGAAGACTTCTGAGTCAGTTGTTAGTGGTGCAAGACTTAGTCGCTTGTGATGTCAAGCACAGGCACTGAGAATTCCAAACACAAGGGCTGTGGATTTAAAACTTAAGGCCAGCTGACTTCAAGCACAATCACTTATGTCTCAGTTACAGATAATACTCTCTCCAGGCACTGCCACTCATCAATTACAGATCATCTGAACTCCGATCACAGGCACTCCTGACTCCAGTACTTTTAATTCTGACTCTAAACACAGACACTTCTGTCTCATTTATTGATCGCGCGGTGCCTGGAGTCAGCAGTGCCTGCGCTCGGAGTCAGGGAATCTGTAATGAACAGATCAATGCCACTGCGGACTTCAGACACCGGCACTCCAGATTCCGAGCACAGGCACTCCTGACTCAAGTACTGCTCATGATGACTCCAAGCACAGGCACTGCTGATGCCAGGCACAGGTAATCCTGACTCCAGGCGCAGACACTTTCAAATTAAAACACAGGCATATCAGATTCAAAACACAGGCACTGTTGAGACCTGCCTCAAGCGTAGAGACTTTTGATTCAAAACATAAACACTTCTGATTCCATGCACAGGCACTGCTGTCACAAGCACAGGCACTCCTCACTCCTACACATGCATGTCTGATTTAAAAACAGGCACTGCTGATTGTAAACACAGGCACTGCTGATTGTAAACACAGGCACTGCTGATTGTAAACACAGGCAGTGCTTTGTGGAAGCACAGCCACTCGTACCACATGCACTTTTGATTGTAAATATAGGCATTGCATGTTACAGTGAACATTGACCGTATAAACCCACCGTGCTCGATGTGAGAGAGTTATAGTTTGCCGAGTCATCTTGCATCTCACACTCCAATAATAATATCGGGGCGGGTCTAGAGTTCACTCATTCCCAGTGCTCTCTCTCCGAGTCAACTACGGCTGCACAAGGACGCAGGCACGGAGGCAGAATGCTTCAGGCAGCCAGGATCTTGCACACTGGTGTAAACCATCTCGAGCACGTGCCGAGGCTTGTGCTGTATGTTTTCCAAGCTCTGTTAAACATAGGAGCACTGTGTGGCATCCTGGCTCTGTGTGTCTGTGCCTCATGACATATCTGCGCTGATGTCATGAGGCACTGGATTCTCATGTGGAATGTTATCCTTTGATCACTAAGCAGTTGCTATCTTAGATTGATGCTGGCTGGATGTCCACCTGTGGATGGGATCTTACTTCTGAATAAAACCTGAACTTTCATCTACAAGTTTGTGGCTTCATACTTTACATTTGGCGACGGAGGATGGGATTCATTGGAAGAAGAAAAGATCTCAACACCTACCTCTAATATTTTTTTTTTTTTAAATAAGGAGAAACGTTTTCACAAATTTTTTTTGGGAAATTGGGACTTTCCTCCTACAAACTTTAACTGGAAAACCTAACTCTCCTGAGGTACTCTGTGGGATCCAACTTTATTCAACTTTAAATGGACACTTCAATTTCGAAAAGAAGACTTCTACTTTGGTAAGAAACAAAAACAATCTTTTGTTTTTAACCTTTATTTTGCCGGCAGGTAAACAAACCAGCTTCCTTCTTCTCCGCGTCTCGGCGCAAGGCTTCGCAAGGCTTCGCAAGGCTTGCTGGGAAGGACGCAGAGCGTCCCGCAAAGCATCGTGGGAGTCGCGCTAACGTGGGCGCCATTTTGGATTGGTCATTCTCGGAGTACACGCATTACATTTTTAATGCGTTTCCTGATTCCGACCGGCAATACTACCTTGGCAAATTATACTGTTTTAACTCCGTTTTTCAGCAATTTGCAAGAACTGTACCACAGATATATGAAGGTACTGTAATACTACTTTGGCAAATTATACTGTTTTAACTCCGTTTTTTCAGCGATTTGCAAGAACTTTACCACAGATATATGAAGGTACTGTTTTCACTCCGCATTTCAACAATTTCTCCACCTTCTTTGACACACTCGCTTGAAGCTGGTTTTTTTTTTGTGTGTTCCACTACTGTGATACACACACACTGAACTGACTGCATTATTACTAGAAGCTGTTCTTGTGTGTCCACCTACTGTGACACACACACAATTAACTCATATATTTTCTTTTGTGTTCCTCCTCTTGTTCATTTTTTTTTTTTTCTTTTCTTTTTCTCTTTCAACATGCAAAATGTAACTGCCCCCCCTTTCTTCTTGTCCTCACCTGGAGATCCACCTATTAGATGGAAAAAATGGCGCAAAGTATTTGAAAGATATGCAAGGGTGTGTGGTTCTAGTTTAAGTGCTGAAAGAAAGACAGCATTACTTTTACATTGTCTGGGGGCAGAAGGGCAAGAAGTATTCGATCATTTGCCTGACATTGATGACGGTACTTTAAATGAATATGAAATTTGTATTGCAAAACTAGATGAGCATTATCTTCCTAGAGTCAGTACAATTTTAGAAAGATATCATGTTGGTCGAAGAACACAAATGGAGGAAGAAACGATTGAGAACTATATTACAGCTTTAAGGAAACTTGCTTCCTCATGTAAGTTTGGGGCAAGTCTTGATGAGCATATTAGAGATCAGTTCATGCTTGGGTGTTATATTGAAAAGGTGAGAGAAGAATTGTGGCAAAAGGATGAACCTTCTTTAGAGGAAGTTCTTACTATTGCTAAGAGGATAGAACATTCTATTAAATGTGTAGAAGTCATCAAAAAGAATGGTGACAACAAAACTACGAAAGAAATTGTGAATCTTGTGAAATCTACTGCTAGAACAGGTGATAATCAGCAAAAAGACTCTAAAAATGAAAATGTTTCAAACAAAATTCCTTATAAAAAAAAGGAGAACAGTTTGGATTTCTCCCAAGTAAGATGTTACAGATGTGGTAAAATGGGGCATTTTGCCACAGATAGACAATGTCCAGGTTGGAAAGCTTATTGTGGTAAGTTCAAAAGGAAAGGACACTTCACCTCATGTTGTAAAGGGGGAAACTATAGAGGTAGAGTGAATGAAATATTTTATGATTTTGAAAATGAAGATAATCTAGATGAACACCTAGATTGTGGGCAAATTTATATTCAAACTGTAAGTGCTGAAGAAGCAAAGAATTCCCCTTGTGATGAAATTTTGGTGGAAGGTTACCCCACCAAAGTCTTGTTCGATTCTGGGGCAAAAATTACTATTGTAGCAAAAGATTTTTTTTTGAGTAAGTTGGGACATAAACTTGAGCTCTCACGCCCCGATATAAGACCATTTGGTTATGCTGGTCAACCCATTAAACTACTTGGGGTTTTTGAAGGTATGATTAATTATAAGAATAGATTAGCCAAGGCAAAAATTTATGTTTCTCAAAAAGGAGATAGCATAATAAGCTGGTTTGCTCTCAAAGATTTGGGTGTTATGCTTGATCCGAACTCGACACCTCCTATTCTTCTAAAACAGCCCTTTCCCTGCACACCTCAAATTGTTTCATTAGTTTCTCATGATTTCACTAGTGAACTGAAAGCCAAATTTCCTAAAGTTTTTTCGGAAAATTTAGGATGTCTTAATGACTATTGTCATCGCATCATCTTGAAGAAGGATGCTGTACCTGTCTGCTGCAAAGTACGAAATGTACCTGTAGCAGTCAGAGAACAAGTTAAAGATGAACTTGATAAGCTGGTCAAGGGAGGCATTATAGAAACAGTAGAGGGAACGGAGTGGGTTGCCCCGATTGTCGCAGCCAAGAAATCGGACAACTCTCTCCGTCTCTGTGTTGATTTAAGAGAACTCAACAAGTGTGTGGTCACTGATCATTATCCTCTGCCCAAGATTGCGGACATGCTTATGCTACTTAAAGGTGCTAAAATTTTCAGTACCATTGATCTAAGGTCCGCGTACCATCAGATTAGGTTGGAAGAAGATTCGAAAGACTTAACCTCTTTTGTGACACCTTATGGCACTTTTAGGTTCGTCAGACTACCTTTTGGTTTAGTGTCAGCCGCATCAGTTTTTCAGAGGGCATTAGAGAAGGTCTTGAAAGGTTTACATGGTGTTAGAGTATATCAGGACGATATTCTTGTGTTTGGCATAGATAATTCTCAACATGATTTTAGGCTATTTGCCGTTCTAGGAAGGTTGTGTGATGCAGGTTTGACTGTCAAGATTGAGAAGTGTAAATTTAGAAAAACTTCTATTGACTATCTAGGTCACACTATTACAGAAGGAGGAATTTTGCCTAAGGAAAATCTGATCTCTACCATTTCTAAGATGTCTCCCCACAGAACAAGGAAGAGTTGATGAGTTTTTTGGGACTTGCTGAATATTACAGTAAGTTTGTGAAAGACTTTGCCTCTTTGTGTGCCAATATGAGATATTTGTTGAAGAAGGGTGTTGATTTCATTTGGGAAGAGAAATGTCAGCGTGAGTTTGAGGTCGTCAAGGAGAGGCTAGCTTCTGCTCCGAAATTGAGCAGTTTTGATCCCTCTGAAAAATCCATTTTGATTACTGATGCAAGCTTGAAAGGTTTAGGTGCGGTACTTGTACAGAAATTTGAGGGCATTGAGAGGGTCATTCTTTTCTTGTCAAGGAGTTTAAAGGGTGCTGAAACTCGATACTCAGTGATTGAGCGTGAAGCTCTTGCTGTTTACTGGTCAGTCAAGAAGCTTAAAAACTTATTGTGGGGAACCAACTTTGAGGTCAGGACAGATCACAAGCCGCTTTGTGAAATTCTAAAAAAAAAAGGTATAGATGCGGTGTCTGGTAGGATCACAAAATGGGTTGTTGGTTTACAAGATTATGATTTTAGTGTGAAGTACTTACCTGGAGTAGAAAACAAAGTGGCAGATGCCTTGTCTCGCCTTGTTCCCAGTTCTGAGGTTGAGGATGAGGAAGATTGTGATGTTGATGATGAGATGGTTTGTGTTGTAGAAGAGGCTGCCATTGATAAAGAGAGGTGGTTGAAGATGGTTCAGGAGGATTCGACTCTTGTAGAAGTACTTAAACTCCTAATGGCAGGATGGAAGATTAAACCTAAATGTAATGAAGGTCTTGAGAAATTTTGGCATGTCAAAGATCAGCTTTCTGAACAAGATGGCTTACTTTTTAGAGGGACTAGATTAGTTCCACCCTTAGCTCTTCGGGATGAGCTTATGTCTTTAGCACATATTGGCCATTTAGGAATCTCTAAAACTAAGGAGATTTTAAGGAGCTCATATTGGTGGCCAAATATGGATTTGGAAGTAGAGCGCAAAGTTAGGGATTGCATTGACTGTGCTCTTAGTGAGAAGGTAGCGAAACCTAAAGTCCAACCCATGGTGATTAGGGAAAGACCGGATGCGCCTTGGAAAGAAGTGGGTTTGGATATTTTGGGGCCTATTACATCAGCTGGTTGTGAGTGGTATGTTCTTGTTCTTGTTGATTTCTTTTCTAGATGGCCAGAAATTGCCATAACTCGTGGTATCGAGACTAGGCATGTGGTGAATTTTTTGACCAAACTTTTTGCTAGAGAGGGCATCCCTAACACCATCCTCACAGATAATGGTCCCCAATTTGTCTCTAAGGAGATGGAAAATTTTCTCTTAGAGCAAGGTATTAAACACAAAAAGTCTTCCCTTTACCACCCAGAAACCAACGGTATGGTTGAGAGATTTAACCGTGTTCTTAAAGAAACTATCAGAATGGCTAAGTCTGCTGGCACGGATTGGCGGACAGATGTCTTTAAGAAGATTAAGGTTTACAGGTTATCTCCCCATGCTGTTACTGGGAAGACACCTTTTGAACTTTTTAGATCACGCACTCCTAATACCCTTGTGGTACCTGCATGGGTCAATGATTTGCAACCACCTCCTCGTGACGACTGTGATGAGTGGATGTTGCGTGAACTTTCTAGAATTGAGTCTAGAAAAAGGATGTTTGATGCGAGACATTCTGTTAAGGTCAAGTCTGCAAGGGTTCCTCATTCTCCTAAGTATTTGAAAGACTATGTCACTGTGTGATCTATGCTTTAGTATTGTTTAGTTTTCTCCTGATTTATGTTTCAGTTTTATTTACTTTTCCCTTTTGATTTTCTTATCATTATTAGAAGGGAGATGTGTGGCATCCTGGCTCTGTGTGTCTGTGCCTCATGACATAGCTGCGCTGATGTCATGAGGCACTGGATTCTCATGTGGAATGTTATCCTTTGATCACTAAGCAGTTGCTATCTTAGATTGATGCTGGCTGGATGTCCACCTGTGGATGGGATCTTACTTCTGAATAAAACCTGAACTTTCATCTACAAGTTTGTGGCTTCATACTTTACACACTGAACACAATACAAATTGTTCACAGGAGCACAGCAACGAATATCTACAGCACTGACCATAAGAAATCCTCCAATCACATTTTACGAAGCACCCTTAAGTATTAACTAGACAGACTGCGTCACATAAAGTGCACTATTCTAAATATCTTGATCAGTTCTGCATCTACACAACGTATACCAATAATTTGAGCATTACAAGGAATATACAATGTCATCGCTGTTGGAAATCTAGTGGCTCTCCCTCCTCTAAATGTCTTGAGGTACCTGCGGGTGTGGAGAGCTGCGCTCGGCTCCAGCAGACTCAGATGAAGCCCCTCGACTCTTCATATCTCAGAGTGACTGTGAACATACTTTGAATTTAAGATAATATTGTTCAGAATCAAGCAGTGTTTTTCATGTGTGTTCACACACCCACACTGAAGTGTTATTTTACATATTAGAAAACACAGCATGTGCCTTCTCCAGAACCAGGAGGTCTTGTGGAAGAGTGACATATGAAACTGACACATAACAACAAAGACCAGTAATAGTGAACCCAATATACACTCAAATTAGGTGATATTCTGAACCCAAAACAAGCAAACCCTTTAAAAGGGCACTTACAAACTTCCGGTCTGTTCCAGGGGAAAAATGAGATGTTATGAAATAAAGTAGCGTCATAGGACTGAAGGCGCGAGAGCGCTGGACACCGGCAGTCAGTGCACCAGGATTGAGAAGGAAGAGTCAGTGTTTATATAAACTGATGAAAGTAGTGATTGACAGGACTGATCCAAGAGGCAATGGAGTGTAGAAGATAGCGCCTTTATTCAGCTGATGGGCTTCTAGGTGCAGTATCACAAACATACCATCAATCAGGGCATTGCCCTCCACGACTGTAAATAAACATAAGCCATCGTCTGGTTCACACAACAGTGCAGGCAGCATCGCGTTCTCTCAGTCAGCGTTCCTTAAGACACACAAAGTGCAGACACTCGCAGTCCAAGATGGTCCATCAGCCTCTTTCCTCACACACAGAACAACAAATATCTATCAACATAAATAACAAAATATATATTGAAATCATGAAATTATGTAATTAATAAAAATAAGGTTTGGCACTGTGAGCCCGGGGGGGTTTGTACTGTGAACCCAGGGGACGGGGGGTAAGAATCTAGGGGCAGATTTATGTTAACTGGCGCATCCCCAGGGATGCGCCAGTTAACATGTTCCACAGTGGGCCACAGCTCCGCCAGCCATGGTGCGCCGCATTTATAATGCGGCGCACCATGGTGCAAAAACGGCACAGATGCGTGACGCATCTGTCCTGGAAATGTGTCGCATTGCTGGAGTTGCGTCGCAAGCGCGACGCAGCTCCAGCAAGGCTCGGGGGTGCCCCATTTTAACAATGCTGCGTCAAGACCTACGCCTGCTTCAAGCAGGCGCAGGCTTTTGACGCAGCATTGGCTTAAAAGTGACTGAGTGAAATCTCATAGATTTCACTCAGCCACTTTTGCGAGGCACACCTGCCCCGGAACGCCCACCCTGCGCCGGAATGCCCACAAGCAGCGCAGGGCTTTAAAACATGACGCATCTGCCTAGATGCGTCACGTTGTAAATCGTTCGTAGGGATGCGCCACGTTTACGCCGCCTTGCGTGACGCAACAGCGGCGTAAACGTGGCTCAAGGGCCTCATAAATCTGCCCCCTAGTCTGTGGCGGTGGGATACCACCCTCATCTCACATTGGTTGATCATGAAAGCCCGACATCCCTTCCACCGCAGGATCTAAAAATGTTATAGTGCCTACTACTGCATTCTGCAGCTTCGACTTTGTGTACATACAAGGCGTTTTAATGTCGTAACGGATGGAGCTTGAATATTAACAGCTAGGTCTTAGAGCTCGTGCCTTGGTATCAAAACAATTTTTGTTAGGATGTATGAAAACTGATCAACACTTGAAAGATGAAATAGAACTGTCGTCCCAGCAGCAGAGTCAAAGCTCTTGGAGCTTTGTTATTTTTTTATTTTTAAGATGTTAAGCATGGTTTCTGTTTTCTGTTGGGCTTAAGAGTGTGATGGCCATACTAATAGTATGTAGTCTGTGGCTATTTGTTGACATATTGTTGAAACTGAAATTGATTTGCCTAAATGTCTGTATCATGTAAGATTCTATGAGATCATGCGGAACGAGTTTAATCATTCAATCTGGTGGGAGTTATTGATCCTATTGTACTGTGCTATATTGCTTGTTCTGTTACCACATCTAAAATCAATAAAATTGTTTATAAAAAAAGAAATTGATTTGCGGGTAACGTGTGCCATCGCCAATGGCGTCTTGGCACTAATAACTACATCCCTGAGAAGGAATCGAACGAACAAGACTTGCACTTACATCTAACTACTTTGGCTGGAGAATAGCCAGTTTGTCAGCTGTTTCTTAAACCTGCGTAGATTAGATTGACCTCTTAGATGTTCAGGTAGGTTGCTCTAGAGATGTGCAGTACAATACACAAACCTACTACCTCCCCATGTCTTCCTTTTGAATTTACCAACCATAACATTCTTAGAGTTGGTCGAGCGTAAAGTTCGAGCAGGACAATACCAAATAAGGTTTTTCTTCAGATATGCTGGACCATCTCCATAGAGTTTTATGTGCCAAACTCAGAGCCTTAACCCTGACTCTTGTCTCCACTGGCAGCCAGTGCAACTCTTGTAATGTATCAGACACCGGCATGGATTTAGGAATTCTCTGTAAAAGTTGAGCTGCTGCATTCTGTAAAAATGAAGTTTTTCAGAGGGCGTTGGAGAACGCCTAGATATAATGCATAACAGTAGTCCAGCCATGATATCACCAAGGCTGTAACCACTGACTTCTGGATCTCATACGGGATGAAAGGGAGAATTTTTCTAATCTTACACAACAGAAAAAACAATAAGAAGTACGTTTATTGATCTGTTTGTTAAAAGACAGAGACAAATCAAGGATTATAACCAAATTCCTTACCGATGATAGAAGAGTGGGAGGAGAGCCCAGGTTCAGGGGCCACCAAGATTGGCCCCAGGATATAGGAACTTTGCTAAATAGAAGAACCTCAGTCTTAGCGCAGTTAAGAATAAGACGGTAATTGCTGATCCATTGTTCAGTGACTCCCGTGGGAAACAGCTGTTACACTGCATGCGTTACAAAGCATGCTTTTACCCCGCATGCCATTACACCGCAAATGGCTTGCTGTAGGGGGTATACAGTGTTAGATTTAACTCCAACACCTTCCCTATTGTTCCACAGACATCCAGTACACCCCGACAGTAAGTCAGGGTGAAAGAATTGCGTTGCAACAGCATGTGGAGTAAAAATATGCCCTGTAATGTCATACAACCACTCCCGTATAGCCATTGAAGGGACTAGCTGTTTCATCTACATCCTCCGAGATCGACATCACAATCTGTGTGTCATCTTCATATGCGGCTGGAGCAAATCCAAAAAGTTCAAGTTGGTCTTGTCAAGGGGGCCTCATAAATGGTAAACAACGTAGGGCTCAGTGACGAGCTCTGAGGGACCCCTCATGGCAGTCAAGGTCTTAGAAGCCAATTGCCCCGGGGCAACCAACTGTTCTCTGTGTGAATAAAAAGAGCAGAACAAATCTAGTGCTTAGCCTCCTACTCCAATCTCTATCTGGCGATCCAACCGGACCGGGTGGTTAACGGTGCAAAGGCTGCCAATAAATCCAACAGGATCATTGCTGCCTCTGTCCGTTATCTAAGATACTTCTCAACTCAGCTTCAGCAACAACCAAAGCAGACTCTGTACTGTGATTTGGCCAAATGCCTAATTGTGCTGAATCTAGTATTTCATTTTCCTCTAGACCTAGACAAAGCAAAATTCATATGTTTTTTGTGACTCTTAGTTTAAAAAGAAAACCAGGAAATACGGCGATAGTTCTCCACCTCTGTTGGATCTAGCGATGGTGTCTTCAATAGAGGCAATATGGAAGCATGTTTCCTCTCCAATGGAAACTGGTCAGATTCTAAAGTATCATTCACGAGAACAGTAAGGGGAGGATTAATCACCCCAACAATCTCAGGATCTGTTTTTGGGGAGCAGGGATCAGAGGGAGCTCCCCGATTTTGAAAAACCTATAAGTTCAACTACGGTTTCTTCTGTAAACGGGAGGAATTTACCAAAAATATTTTTACCGAGCACTGAACTAATTAATCTCAGGGCTGGAACTGGGGACCTGCCTATAAAATTTAGTTTGTAATAGATTTCCTCCACCTTATTTTTCAAGAAGTCTGCAAGTTGATCACAACACTGCTGATAGGGGACCAAGGTACCGTAAGGAGAGGAGCCGGAGAGAATCTGAACAGTTTTAAAAAGTTCACTTGAAGAATTCTTAGGTTGAAGGATTGTATCTGAGAAATATTTGTTTTTCTCCAAGATGATTTCTCCAAACTTCAATGTGCTTAACCTCTTACTCCTACCGATGATGTTTCCTCCGTGTTGTCTCCTCTTTTCAACATTTAGTTTTAGTTCCTTAAGATGGAATCTGAACCAGGGCGCAGAGGGATTTTTTTCTGTAGTTTCTAATAGTTTCAACTGGCACAAGTTTAGTAACCACTGCCCTTAACCGCTTCGAAATACGACTGAGCTGAAAGGATTTGTGTCTCACGTACATTAGGGGTAGGAGCTGTCTGAAACATCTACTAGATCCGTTTTACAAATCTTATTCCATGCTTGAACTTTTTTTGAGTTGCCCTTGCTTTTTTCGGTCCATTAATGGGCGAGACCGGTTTCATAATAACATTCATGGCTTTATGATCAGACCAACCAGTAGGTAAGACATCATCCACCTTCAATTCTGGATTATTGGAAAGGGTCTGGCCTGCTGTATGCGCAGCATAGGACACCCTCTGAGAGAGTCTGGCGTGTATGTACATGTCAGCCTTTGAAGAAAGGGAGATCTCCAGCCCCAGCAATCCATATCTGAACAATGTGCTTATGTGGAAAAGATTTATAGATGACATCTTGATCTTCTGGACTGGGGACTGCAATAAACTCGAGGAGTTTTGCAACTAGATTAACACCTTGAACCCTTATCTTAGGTTTACCAACACCATCTCAGAAAAAGAGATCCCCTTCCTTGACCTCCTGGTCAGGCTTGATGAGAATAAAATTACAACCACGCTCTATCAGAAGACCACTGACAAAAACAGTCTTCTTTTATTCAGTAGTGACCATCCCAGGACCCTGAGACAAAACCTACCATTTGGCCAGTTCCTTCGGATTAGAAGGAACTGCAGTACTTTGAAGGACTTCAAAACAGAATCTAACAAGTTGAAGCAAGACTTGTTACAGAGAGAATACCCTAGACACATTGTAGTGACCGCACATGAAAGAGCCCAGAATAACAATCGCGAGGGCTTGCTGGAAGAACGGACCAGAGTCCAGAGTCCTGCAATCACATCTGTTACTACCTTCACCCCGACTCGAACAGAATTAAGAAAATAATCCAGAAACCTTGGCAGATCCTTAACACAGGTTCACTTAGCCTACCCGTTCCAAGGTTTGCATACAAGAGAACTAACAACATTAAGGACATGCTAATCAACACCAGGCCCAGGAAAAAACAGAGAAAGGGTCAATTAACACTATGGGCACTTCCTCCACTCAAAGGACACTACCCTTTTGGTTCATGTGCAGTGTGCCATCTCACAAAAACGACCAAAGAAGTGAATCTCACTAATGGGGTCCACTGGACACTGGCTACACAAACCAACTGCAACAACACCAACTGTGTTTACATCTTGAAGTGTACTTGCAGCGTACTGTACATCGGTATGACCACCAGACCGGTCAAATACACATTATGGAACACAGAAGTAACTTCAGGTGTCAGAAAAGTAACACCAGAATGACCACCCATTTCAAAGAGGCACGACACACTCCTGACGCATTTGAATGGTGGGTACTGGAAGCACACCCAGGACTTTCCAAGAATGCGCTGTTCCGAATGGAACAACGGTGGGTCCTTCGACTAGCCAGGGACAGGTCAGGGCTCAATGATCACTAACCTGATCAGCCCTTTACACACACTCAGTGATTTATTACCCAATGTCAGAGGTAACCCATAAAAAAAACAGTGTCTCAACATTTTGAACACACTTAACAGATGCCATAGACCACAACCTTTTAGACTCCGTTCAGCTTAACTTCCACACCCATGATGAGCCACAATGGCGTAACCCGGATTTTTAGCCTCCGGTTTGTAGACAACACCGACCCTTAATCTCATCATCTTCCTCATGATCCACATTGCATCCCCGTTGTTGTCATAAGATCATTCAATCGTATGCCCGCCCAAATTCATCTACAAATTTCTCAATTGAATGGCCTCTTATGCAGTCCCCACACCCTCCACTTACTCAACATCCACACTCAGGCATTGACATGGGTCCCAGGTCCCCCGGCCTCGCCTCGCACTCCAGCGTTGTCTGCACCTTTCTTACTTCCGCATGGTGCAGCCCAGCCATCACCTAGCCACTGGTGCTGTTGCATGGGATGGGGGTTCCGACCTGCGCCCTTGAGATGAGACTAGACCCAGCCGGGTCCTCTCGTTCTTTACGCAGAGCGGACGCCCTGTTCCTGCACCACCTTTGCCTCGGTGCTCTGGTGGTAATTGTCCCATGAGACAGGTTTTACTTACCTTCCAGTTACCACATGCCCAGGCAGCGACCATGGATGTACCCTTGAACTAGCGCTGCCATGTGTAGTTCTAAGTCCTGAGTGCCTAGAACTGATTCTCTGCTCATTTGGCCTTCCTCATTGTTATGTCCACACATTCTTTTACACATATCTTTTCCAGTAGGACACTACTTTTGAGTGTCTACACGTGCTGGTATTGCTGATATATAGCTGATATATAGTTGTGACCCCATGTGGGTGAGTCCTGATGTATTTCTCTGCATTTTTACTGCTGCTCTTACCTTAAAACATTTGAAGTGACACGGTGTGCTCACAACATGCATGCCTTTTGTCACTCAAGTTCTATAGCACTTCTTGATCACGACAGATAGGTATTTGGACATGCATGCCCTCCATTCCATTGAGAACAATGAGTGATGCAATTTTTAGCACTGTTAATTTTGTTCTTGTTTTTATGTTGCAGGTTGTGTTCATTTGATCTACTAGCTACCACTTTTTAGGGTACTGTATTGGTGGTCACTTATACACTGTATATTCAACTCCAACCACTACCAAAAAGTGTAGGTAGATCCTCTTGGTCCTGGCAAATCGCCAACAAATAGTCTTCAAGGCGAGAAACATGTTGACCTTAATCCACAAACATGCATGCCTCATGTCCTTAGAGTGAAGATCAGCGTCTTTGTTGTATATATTTTTAATTAGGATAGGGGCCACAGTCATTAAAATTGTTTTGACTGGACCTCCTACCCTATTTTGGTTTACCACACTTAAATCTAATTTCACCTACACTCACCAAGGGCCCTCACACGCGCCTCACCCGCCGGCATTAAGGAAAAAGATCTCCGCCAAGTAGGCCCCATCACGGGCGCCAGATCGGGCATTGCACCGCCGGCCCGATAAGGAGCAGACCTGATGATGAAGCAAGACACCTAGCTGGCTGGGGGTGTGTGAGGGTCTTTCCGAAGGAGAAAATCCTTCTTCATGTTATCCAAAATCTCATGGATGCAATTGATCAGTCCACACTCAACACTTAAACTCCTGCTCTTTCTGTTAGGAACTGCATACTGGTTTTGCTTTATTGTCCAAGATGCTCCTGAACTACCACAGAGGGAATGAGCAAATGTTGTCTGTTGCATCTCTTCCCAGGTGGATCCGCTAGATGTACATACCAGTCACAGCATTTCCATTTAACCTCAATGTGTGATCCTGGGTAAATCAAAGTTAGCAGAGCCTAGAAATGGCCAGGACCCCAACATAAGTGATGTTGAAATAAAAGGGGTTCTATTCTGTTCTATGTTATGTGTTACGTTGTATGTATTTATAATCTCCTCTTCAGTGGGTGCCCACATTCCTAACTGAGAACAGAACAATTCATTTTAGTATTTCCTTCACGACTCACTGCTGCACGCTGACCTGTGGTTGTGATCACAAGTGTGGCCCCAAGTGTCTCAAATACTTTACTGTCCTGTAAAGGGGGCCCATCAATTCTCCCTCATAGGCATCTGGGAAACAAGAAGTGTATAATGAAGTTCGCGTTGCACATGTTAGGCAGAAAGATCGTGGGGGGTGCTGTAACATACATTCAGGGGGGAGAAGAGGAGGATGGACTTTAAAGTGTGTTGAAGGAAAGTTGAACTGTCAAATGGATAATGGTTAGGGACTACAACACGTCACTTTAATTTAAATTGTGTTTTTATTATTGGCAAAGATTGCCGGTCTGACTTACAAATAAAAAAAAAAATCTATTGCTGTTGGCTGTGCCAATGCTTGTTAAAATACCAGTCGCAGTCCTGCCTGAATTATTAACAGGACTACTTCATCTCAATCTTTCCACTTTCCTTCAGGCTTAAGGCTTTTTTTCCTTACCCGATTTCCTCAAATTTGGTGCAAGAGGGACAAGTGGAGGAATTGCTGCTGAAAACTCAAAAGTGGGTAAAAAAATCAAACCTATTTGTGATCGGCTGAAACAAAGACTAAAGACTGAGTGGGACATGTTAAGAACTCGGACAAGAGAGAGGACATCAAATAGTAAGAGACGCTGGGATAGTTGCAATTGTGATCTTGAAACAGCCGCACCATATCCAGACTGATGTCAGCTTCAGCCATGAAGGATTGTCAGGAGATTGTATCTTACCGGACCCGCCGGGGCATTTTATTAGATTTCACACTGATTGTTTCATTACTATATCCTTAACTACAAGAGTCTTGGAGTAGTCTAAAGTCAAAACTGACTGAGTCCCCAAGACCGTGATTTCCTGAGGTTTAATTTTGTGCATTATTTTAATTTTTGCCCTTTGCAGTTTGTGTGCATTGTTTACCTTGGTTTCATTATTTTTTTTATTTTATTATTTTTTTTAATTAAAGTTAGGGCACAGAGTCATCATTGCGATATCATATTACCTGTCAAATATGGTGAATTACAATGCATCAATATTCCTGTGTGTTTTTATTAAAGCACTTTGCATTTACTAGTGAATGCACTCGCCGGACAATGAGTTATTAACTCTTATTACTTAATTGGCGACTGAGTCTCTATCATACAACACCTCCCTGAGCAAGACTGGGGGTGCTCCACCTCTGAGCATCAGGTGTTTTGGGTTCAACAGCAACGTGTAAGGCCTAGGACGGCAGAGGTAAAAGCCTCTCGTAAATTGGGCCCAGTAACCTCTGATTATTTTGGGACTCTCAACAAAGTTCCCAGTGCCAGGCTACAAAAGACCCATCACTTTGAACATGAATTGAATATTGTGCCTGTGCCTGTGATGTTTGCCAAAAACCAAACTCACAATTGCGCTTCGTAAGTCGATCTGGTGATTTATCAGGGTTAAGACTTTTGCAGTTCTGGGAAATAATTTAAAAACTCAGTGCATTCCAGAACATATAGCCTCAGTAACACACATGATAACAGTGATATGTAAAAACAAGCATTTGCCATGCAATAGGTCTCACATTAGGAAAGTTTGAGTTATTGGTATTGTAAATGACACATTTTTTTTTTAGGTTTTGTTTTTGAAAATAGCGAAATTAATAGCTTTGTCATTTACAATGCCAATAGTTATAACTTTCGCAAATGTGACACCTACATCATTTGTAATGCAATATGTGTTATATTTACGTGACTTAGATGTATTGATATTACAAATAACAATGGCTTTTAATTTTTTTTAATAATTAATACTTAAATAAAAGTTATTGTAATTTATAATGGCAATAGCTTAAACTTTTGTAAATAACGTTTGTGAAGATTATGTTCAGTGTATTTTATTGTGACGAAAATCCAAGAACAGAAGTGACATATTAACATCTTTTTGTTACATTTATATTAAAGCTTGAAACATTGAGAGAACATATTTGAACCAGTTGTTGTTGAATGGTTGCACAGATTGATGCTGTGGTGGCGCTGAATGATGTTGTGGTGGCGAACGAGTGATGCTGTGGCGTTCAGTGATGCTGTGGTAGCGCATAGTGATGTTGTGGTGCCCCTGAGTGATGCTGTGGTGGTGCTGAGTGATGCTGTATGCTATGCTATGTTTTGTTTTGCTATCCTATGTTTTGTTTTGTTATGCTATGCTATGTTTTGCTATCCTATGCTTTGATTTGTTATGCTATGCTGTGTTTTGTTATGCTATGCTATGTTTTGTTATGCTATGCTATGCTATGTTTTGCTATGCTTTGTTATGTTATGCTATACTTTGTTTTGTTATGCTATGTTTGTTGTGTTTTGTTATGCTATGCTATGCTTTGTTGTGTTTTGAAATGCTATGTTTTGTTTTGTTATGCTATGTTTTGCTATCCTATGCTTTGTTTTGTTATGCTATGCTATGTTTTGCTATCCCATGCTTTGTTTTGTTATGCTATGCTATGCTGTGTTTTGTTATGCTATGGTATGTTTTGTTATGCTTTGCTGGTGAGTGTGTGTGAGGTTGAGTGGGGGGGTGTTACGGGGAGGGAGGGTGAGTGATGGTGTGTGATGGTGAAGGGGTGTGAGTGGGAGGGTGTGAGGGGGTGTGAGGTGAAGGGGTGTGAGGGTGAGGGGGTGTGAGGGTGAGGGGGTGTGAGGGTGAGGGTGTTATGTTATGTTATGTTAACTTGGCTTATATAGCGCATGGCTGCCCCAGCAACAGGGCGTCCCAACGCTTGCAGACAGACCAGCCGGCAGGGCACAGCTGGAGAGACAGCAGAGTGAGGTCACTTTGGAGGGACAGGTGTGGCAGCCTCCCTAAATGGAAGCGAACAGCCAGGTTTTGATCTGTTTCCGAAAGAGCCAGTGATCTTGTGTACAGCGTGCCTCAAGGGCGATAGAATTCCATAGGGCTGGGGTCAAGGGCCTGAAAGAGCGGCCACCTGCTCTGCTCTTGCGCACCCTAATGGTGCAGGCAAAGTGCAGGTCTGCAGAGCGTAAGGCACGTGTGGGAACATAGAAGGTGCAGAGTCCGTGCAGTATCTGGGGTCCCTGGCCGTGTAGGATTTTATGGGTTAGGCAGAGGGTCTTAAATTGGACTCTTTGTTCATGGGCAGCCAATGCAGACATAGCAGGAGATGGGAGGTGCAACAGTATTTAGGTCGGGCAAAGAGAGTATGGGCAGCTGCATTTTGAGCCCTTTGAAGTCTTTTAATGACCGTTTTATTGGTGCACAGTAATAATCCTTTACAATAGTCCAGATGGGATAGAACCATAGATTGGATAATTACTTGGCGGGTAGGGGGCTTGAAGAATCCCAGGATGGGTTTGAGGCTGCGCAGGCGGCCAAAACAGGTACCAGCAACTTTTTTTGCATGAAGCTCAAATGAGAGGGAGTTGTCCATTTAGACCACCAAATTCTTGACTGCCTCTTTAGGTATAGCGGGGGGACCCATTGTCGGAGGCCACCACTGATAGTCCCACTTATACGAATCACGGTCAATCAGGAGCACCTCCATCTTGGAGGAGTTAAATTGAATATAGTTCTCCGTCATCCAGTTCGAAATAGCCAGAACATCTTCCTGGAATTTTAACTGGTCTGACAAAGTGTTCTTAGAGAAGGTGAAAATCAACTGCGTGTCATCCGCATATGAGATCATTTTGATCTTCCGCTCTTTGGCCAGGAGGGCAAGAGGACGGACGTACACATTAAACAGTGTAGGGCTGAGGGCGGAGCCCTGAGGGACACCGCAGTTGAGGGGAAACCTGCCAGACAGATATGGTGGGGCATAAATCTGGAAGGAGCGGTCAGATAGGAAAGAAGCAAACCAAGCCAGGGCCTCGCCGCTGACCCCGATCTCCCGAGACGATGGAGCAGAATCTCGTGGGAGACCGTGTCGAACGCAGCGCTAAGGTCAAGCAGGATCAGTGCTAAAGTGTTCCCTAGGTCTTGTGAAGCCCTCAGTTGTTCAATGACTGCCAGCAGAGCAGACTCTCTGCTATGCTTAGCCCGGAAGCCGTTTTGTGACTTGTCCAAGATCCCATTGACTTCCAGATATCTGGTCAGGGTGGAATTCACATGTGCTTCCATCGCCTTGGCCAGGTACGGGAGGAGAGAAATGGGTCGGAAGGTCTCTGGCAGGGAAGGATCCAGAGTGGGCTTCTTCAGCAGGGGGGATGACATTGGCATGTTTCCACGATCAAGATATTATAGATGACTGGAGTGATCTGTTAATCAGTTCCCATCCCTCACACAGGATGGAATCTTGGAATTGCCTAAAGGTGTCAGGTTTAACTGGATCGTCAGGCAACCCAGACTTCATCTTTGTGGCCAGAAATTAATGATCTTTAGAGGACAGGGATGGGAGAGTTTGTAGGGAATAAGGGGGATCAGATGGACAGGTGGAAAGACCAGAAATCGAAGTAGATCTTCTGATGTCCAGTAAGTTATAGATACCCTCGACTTTATTGATAAAGAAACGTGCCAGAGCTTTGCATTGCGAGTTGGAGGCTATTATGTTGTTAGTTCCCTCTTGTGCTTTAGTCATGTCTTTTATCAGAGAAAAAATTGTTTTAGATGGATTAGGGCTTTAAATAATCATATTGGTATAAAATGCTGCTTTCGTTTTTTTGTATAAGTTTGTGATATGCTTTGGTGGCTGACCTATAGGTATTTTTTGCTAGAGGGTCGTAGGAGCACCTCCAGGCGCGCGCTAATGTCTTAGTGTTTTTTTTCTGATGCCAACATCTCGTTGTACCAGGGGTGCGACTGCTCGCATTTGGGCCGGGACAATTTTTTTGGGATACAGTGGTCCAGCGAGTTATTAATCCACCCCCTGTAAGCTTTGTCTGCTTCCTCTAGATCACTGGGCCATACTGGGCGGGAAGATTTTAGGCTGGACTCAAGGCTGGGAACGTCCAGTTTATGCCAAGGGCGCCTTCAAAGCGGAGGGGGGAGGTTCTGCCGAGAGGTGGAGGATGTGCTAATGCACATGTGGATGAGAAAGTGGTCCATCTAAATTAGTGGAAGGGGAGCATGGACTTTAAGTGCCTGAATGTTGGAGAACACAGGATCCATCAAGTGGCCTGCCAGGTGAGACGGACCCTCGACTAGCTGAGTCGAGGGTCCGTGGTGTGGCTCACTGGTTAGAGGCGGCAGACCCGGAAGCAGAGAACGGCCCGGGACCAGGGTTCAATTCCCGACGCGGTAGGGTCCTGGACCAGGGTCAGCGGACTCGATAATTCTCGCCTTGGTGCCTACTCTAACCAGGGATCACACTCGGCAACTCTGGCCATTAGCTTGCCTCATCTCTACAACGGCCCCCCACATTCGTCGGGGATGCCTGGTTTCACCTTGGAGATACCCAGTAGGGACCATCTCACAGATATAGCCAGGATGGGTTCCCCAGCGGTCTACAGCGCCACGACGCCTCAGGGCAGCAGTGCGCTTTACAAGACACATACATTTACGCACAGTTAACTGGCAGGCTTCCAAGTCTCCTAGGAAGTTAGTAATCTCGTGGGAGTCAAGGTGCTCCAGATGTAAATTCAGGTCTCCTAGATTACTAAAATTAGCTGTCTGCAGGGCAAGTGTAGAAGTGGTGAGGGTAAGGGCTTCCTGAAAGGCGCTCGCCGGCCAGGGGGGTGTTAAATAAGGAGCCCGGTAAAAGTAAAATTGTCTGATATCCTGATCTTGAATAGGGCACATTCGCAGTCAGGTATAATCAAAGAAAAAGAGTGCAGTAGTAGGCAGATTTGGATATCACAGCTAGCCCACCCCCCTGCCGCTGGGTCTATTCTGTATAAGCATCATATAGCCTGTCGGGAGGGCCAGGGCCGGAATGGCTGTCGAGTCGCTGGTCAGCCAGGTTTCAGTTAGAAAGAGTAGGTCCAGAGAGCAGTCCAGAAGGAGATCGAATATTTCTTCATGATGCTTTACTAGGGACCTACAGTTCAGGCTATATACGTTAAGATTTGTGGGCTTGGGAGTCACTGATGATACCTGTGAGTCCGCTTTGACCCCGAACCCACAATTGATGCACCGCTTGCGTGGGGTATCTGGGTGCCAGAGATGGTCGGCACAAGGAGCTTTGGCACGAAGGCCAAGCAAATTTTCCCGGGAATAGAAGGGCCTCTGTGCCGGCCAACAACCAGGGGTTCTGGCATCTGGCGGCGAACTGGCGCAGACGGGCGCAAACGGGATTGCCTTTGGCGCGCCAGCGGCATGCCAGCTGCGCGAGTCCGCTACGCGGGAGTGCTGGCATACCGTCTTTGTAGCCTCGAGGTCCCGCCTATGCCGGAAGTGGGTCACCCTCAGGGGGCCGGACACTGGTCTGCTGACGCCCTCCACTCAACCGGCACAGGCCGTGGTGGAACGGGGCGCAGGCCGGAGTGAAGGAAGCTGAGGAGGTGCAGGTAGGAGCAGGTTTCCAGATATATATTTCACAATTTTTTTAATGCAGTGAAAACAGTAAAAACAATCGCCGCACTGCCGCAAGCTAGCGCCTTACTGAGCTGGTGCATCCGCGTGTGAGGGTGAGGGGATGTGAGGGTGAGGGTGTGTGTGAGGGAGAGACGGTGTTTGAGGGTGAGGGGGTGTGAGGGTGAGGGGGTGTGAGGGTGAGGGGATGTGAGTGAGGGGGTGTGAGGGTGAGGGGGTGTGTGAGGGTGAGGCTGAGGGGGTGTGAGGGTGAGGGGGTGTGAGAGGTGAGGGTGATAGGGTATGAGGGGGTGTGAGGGGGTGTGAGGATGAGAGGGTGGGTAAGAGGGTGAGTTAGGGTGAGAGGGTGTGTGAGGTTGAGTGGGTGTGAGGGTGAGGGGGTGTAAGGGTGAGGGTGTGTGAGGGTGAGGGTATGGGGAGGGTGAGGGGATGTGAGGGGGTGTGAGGGTGAGGGGTGAGGGTGTGTGAGGGTGGGTGTGAGGGTGGGTGAGGGTGAGTTAGGGTGAGAGGGTTGTGAGGGTGAGTGAGGGTGTGTGAGGGTGAGGGTGTAAGGGTGAATGAGGGTGTGTGAGGGTGAGGGTGTGTGAGGGTGAGGAGGTGTGAGGGTGAGGGTGCATGAGGGTCCGAAGTAAATGGTGGCAGGGCAGACATCATAAGACAGAGAGAAACACACATGTTAAGATAACAGTGCTCAAAGGCGTTGGGAGAAGGTGAATATGGGATTAAAGGAGAAAGGATGAAAAGTTAAGTAGGAAAGAGGCCAGACAGGAGACACAAAGGAGTGGAGTGTGTGGCGGAAACAGGTAAAAGCAGAAAAGAATGAACTCCCTTGTTAGCAACTTCTATGTAGACAATACAAACGATTAAATGTAGTGATTTGCATATTTGGAGTGAGTACTGTTTCAGTGGTGCATGGAACATATTCCCAAATATTAAATTAACCTCTCTTTCGAAAACTGCTGTAACCTCTACTTGTGGCGCTGTTTGATCCACTTACGATAAGAACGGTGACAAAAAAACAGCCGGCTCAAGCCGAAAGACTTAATGCAAAGGAAAATTGCAACAAAGTATCGGCGTTCAAGCCAGGAAGTCTGTGGCTGAGATGCAACCACTTTGTGAGACTCAGCAGGAGTGTAGTATAGCTTGTAGTAAATAAGAGATGAAATCCGAGTTGTAGTTTTACCATTAAGATTTAATGGTTAGAGTAAATCAACCCACGACCAGTATAGTTGAATAACAGGTTTGCAATGGTCATAAGATATAATCATAGCATTCTAAGAACATGGAACAGGAACCTAATAACAACATTCCTTAAAGAGCAAGTATAACAAAATGAAGTACATACTACACATCCTTCCCCTAATAAATAAAGAAGAATAGCAGATAAAAGAAAACACAGTAATGTAACAAAAATGCATACATGAAAAAAAACAAGATTAATTCAAAACATAATCATGGAGTCTCACAGGAACAGATCTGATTCTGCGACTGAGATCCCTACCATCCCCCGCACCAATGGAATTTGAAACAGGCTGTAAAGTGGGAGGAGGCGTAAGATCGTTTGAATCACCATGTGCTAAAAGGGAAGAATCAAGGCTAGGACGATTAATAGGAACAGAAGGAACAGATGAAGACATAGAGGATTCACCAACACCAAACCAGTCAGAACTGCGATCCTCAGATAAATCCGAGGTCTGCTTGTTAGAAGAAATAATCTTTGCTTGTTGATCAGAGATCTTAATAAGAGCATTCTTGTTCCACCAACCCCTTTCAAATAAAAGAGCTGCAGAACGAGAAACTTTTAAAACTTTAACAGGAGCAGAAAATTTGGATTGCCCCTTAGTTATTTTAACAGGTTTTTTAATAATGACCCAATCACCAGAAATAAGAGGTTTTTCGGTGACATGCATGCGTTTGTCATAATTACTTTTGTAACTCTCCTGTTTGCTCTTGACATGTTCACGAATTTTAGCTAAATCCACGTTGACAAGAGAACTTTTCATCAACCAAGAAGGGTTCAATCTAGAAGTAGGAATTCTACCCCGCAGTAAAACAAAAGGAGACACTCCTGTAGTGCTGTGCGGGGTACAATTATAGTTCCAGATTTTCTCGCTAAGAAATTCAGCAACATCAAGTTTATTAGCACAGGCTGTTTGAATAGCTTCCCTCAACAAACGGTTAGCTCTTTCTACAAGGCCATTAGAAGCAGGACTGTAAAGAGGAACTAACATGTGCTTAATATCTAAATTGTTTAAAAACAAATTCATCTCCTGTGAGACGAAGTGCGAACCGTTATCGGAAACAATTTCATGTGGAGTACCATTGATAACAAACAAGCCCTTTAAAAATGAAACAACAGCAACAGAATTAGGGTTCTTGACTAAAGAAAAATAGATCCATTTAGAAAAGTAATCAATGGCCACAATTAAGAATTTGAAGTCATGATTAAAAACAGAAAATGGACCAGAAAAATCTATGGCAATTTTCTGCCAAGGAGACTCAGGCCACTCTACAGGAACGAGTGGTGAATTGGATAACTTCCAATGTTTATCAGAACATAAACACTGTGGACATTGGTTGACGAAGGATCTAACTTGATTATCAATACCAGGCCACCAATAAGTGGTTTTAATCTTATTGGTGGTACCAGTGATTCCAGGATGGGTTTCATGCGCTAGAGAAATAATGGATTGTCTGATGCCAACAGGTGGGACAAATTTGTCCTGCCTAAACAAAATGTCACCTGACACCGACAATTCAGATGCAACTTGTGCATAATGTTTTTCCTCCATTGACATGCTTCTATCCCTGGGCCAACCTTTAATCAGAAATTTCTTAACATTGAGTAAGCAAGAATCGTTATCCATACCTTTTAACCAGTCTTGTTTAGTAATTTTTGTACCTTGAAGGGCATCATCAACAGCAAACACATACTCTAAGTCAGAATTGACTAAGTTACATGTGGATAAAGGAATGCGTGACAAACAATCCGCACAAATGTTTTTGCCACCAGGTAAATATTTTATCTCAAAATTAAATTCTTCGAGACGTGCCAATAATCGTACTAAGCGAGAAGAAGCTCTATTGGAGGAACTCTCGCCAAGCATATAAATTAACGGCTTGTGGTCTGTGTATAAAAGAAATCTGGTGCCCCAAATGTACATCTTAAATTTTTCGACAGACCATGAACAAGCTAAGGCTTCTCGCTCTATAGTACTGTAGTTTACTTCAGCTGAGGTTAATGAACGAGAAGCAAATGCAATGGTGCATTCCTCACCCTTAATCATTTGACTAAGAACAGCTCCTAGACCACGGGAGCTAGCATCGACAGTAATGATGCTTTGAACACCATGGGAAAAGGGCTTGATGGCAGGAGCAGAGAGTATCATATCTTTGACAGAGTCAAAAGCAGATTGAGATTCCGAGGACCACACAAATTTAGCATGTTTTTTTAACAGATCTCTAAGAGGTTGAACTACAAGTGCATAGCTCCTAACAAAACGAGCGTAATATTCACTCAACCCCAAAAATGCTCTCAGCGAGTCTTTATCTAAAGGAGGAGGAGCATTTTTAATAGCTTCCAACAAAGAAGATTTGGGTTTAATGCCATCTTTTGAGAGGTTGTGGCCTAAATAATCAACCTCATTAGCCAAAAATTTACATTTCTTCTTGTTGACGGTAAGACCATGATTTTGTAGAGATTTTAAAACATACTCCATCAATATGTAATGTTGATCCAAGGATTCAGAATGAACCAAAATGTCATCCTGGAACGCTTGAATTCCTGGACAATTATAAAAAATGGAGTCCATCAATCTTTGAAATATACTGGCTGCAGAAGCAAGCCCAAATGGTAACCTTTTATACATATACACACCAAAAGGAGTAACAAATGTTGTGAGAGGTTGAGATTCTAAAGATAATGGAATTTGGTGGTACGCTGAGCGCAAATCGATAGTGGAAAAATATTTGCTACTACCGATGTTGGCCAGCATATCATGGATTTTAGGCAAGGGATGCACATCAATGACAATGTTGCGATTGAGTACTCGCAGGTCTGCACATAAACGAATTTCCCCAGAAGGTTTTCGTGCTACGACGGCAGCAGAAACCCATTCTGAAGACTCAATTGGGCAAATAATGTCTTGAGCAATAAGAGATTCAATGTGCTTTCTTAAGTCCTCTCTAACAGACAGAGGAACAGGACGTACCTTTTGAATAACAGGACAAGCGTTGTCTTTTAACTTAATACTATGCTCGAAATTCTTTACCAAGCCAATCTTATCTTCAAAAACAACCTTGTATTTTTCTAAAACATTGCAAAGACTGGGGTCATTACAATAATCAAAAACAGACAGTATAGGAAGATCACCCAAAGCAACAGGTTCAGGATGACCGGGCTTTAAAATAATGCCAAGTCTGGTCTGGTCTTGCCAGCCTATAATATCACGGCCATTGTGTGCAACGTAAATTTTAGTATAAATAACACGACCTTTGAAATCAATGTTGTCGGGAAAATATCCACGCATGGTTATGTCAAAACCCCCAAAAGCTTTGGGATTAACATCAGTAGTAAGTAATTCTTTGTCATTCCAAGAGCACTGAAAGGTAGATTCATCCAAAATGGTAATAGGGGATCCAGAGTCAGCCATAACCTGAATGGTCTGAATGCCAATTGAAATGGTGCAAATAGGACCCTTGATACTGAAATCACATAAAGCATTAACCTGAATGAATGAAATGGAAGAAAGATTTAACGCATCACAAATTTCTTCCTCAGAATAAACCATATTGACTTTAGACTTATCTTTAGGTAAACGACACGATGCAGCAAAGTGACCTACACGTTTACAATTAGAACACCTTTTACCTTGTGCAGGACACTTAGGGTTATTTCCAACATGAAACTTTGAACCGCACCTGTAACAAAATACATTAGCTTTAGATTCAAAAACTATTTTCCCAGTATTGCGGTTAGAAACAACATTAACATTACAATTGTCCCCAGATGCCTGCGAAATATTGCAAACACTTGAAGAAGCGGCATGTTCAGCTAAAATTTATGAGGAAACAACAGAACACTCAATACTTTTTGCAATTACAATAACTTCATCTAAAGTTGGATTTTTACATGTCAAAATCCGCTCTTGGCTTTTCTTATTAAAGCAATTAAAGACTAACTGATCACGTAGAGCAGTTTCCAGATAGGTACCAAATTCGCATTTTGATGCAAGAACTCGTAGAGTAGCTACATAGTCTACTATAGACTCCTCTTGTAACTGTTTCCTTTTGAAGAACATATGTCTCTCAACCATGACTGATGGATCATCTTTAAATTGTTTGCCCAGACGTGTTAATGCTTCGGTATACACATTCCATGAATCATCATCAGCTGGGGCTTGAACAACTGCTAAATTGTCAAATAATTGTTGACCAGCATCACCTAGATGATTGAAAAGAATAGCTCTCTTTCTAGATGCAGGATATTCTAAAGCATCTATAGCTTCTAAATAGTTTGTGAAAACTCGTAGCCATTTGTGCCAAGGAGTAGGAGGCTTGCCAGGAACAATTAAAAATGAAGGAGGTGCTACAATTCCATTGTTGTTATTTCCAGAAGTTGCCATAATGAAATAAACCAAATGACAATTGTTTTTTTTTTTTTTTTTTTTTTTTTTTAAATAAAAAAAATATCTTACTTGTCAGTCCTTATTTGAGCTTAGACGATTTCTTCTTTTTTCTTTTTATTATTAATCTGTTCGAAGAACAATCGACTATAATCTCGATAGTCGTGTGGCTCTGGCAAATTTCACCGTTAAAATAAGCAAATGCCCTTTGACGCGCTAGTGTTGATAACGCTGCGCGCAGGAAACACAAACGAAGCAGGTTGCTATGGTAGCGAATCCGTGATGACGTCTTATTGATAGATGTGCAGCGCGTGTGTGAGCGTCAAGGGAGGTTGCTATGGAAGCGATTCCGTGATGACGTCTAAGAGATAGACGTGCAGCGCATGTGTGAGCGTCGCGTGAAGAACAACAAGTCGGAAATATGCGCGAGGCTGGAACGCTTCTCCGGTTTAAACCAAACGGTGTTGTCAGACCCACTTAAAAATTGCTTTCAGGTAATTTGAGTAATTTTAGAAACAACTTACAGTTTGTGTAGTAGTCCCGTTACATGAGAAAAGCAATTTCGAAGGCAAAAAGTCCAAATCGCCAAATTCGGTTGAGACGCGATGGCTCGATGAGTCAACAGTTCAACAGCTGATCGGCTCACGTCGGTGGGTTTGATCAAAACAAGCTCCAAAATTGTTTTCCAATCGTCGCCAATAAATGTAGTATAGCTTGTAGTAAATAAGAGATGAAATCCGAGTTGTAGTTTTACCATTAAGATTTAATGGTTAGAGTAAATCAACCCACGACCAGTATAGTTGAATAACAGGTTTGCAATGGTCATAAGATATAATCATAGCATTCTAAGAACATGGAACAGGAACCTAATAACAACATTCCTTAAAGAGCAAGTATAACAAAATGAAGTACATACTACAAGGAGCAAGTGGGAGGAGGGAGTGGGAGGAGGGAGTGATATAGATCAAAGCCTTTGCTCTTGTCAGTGGCCGCAGGCTGCCAAATGGTGATCGCGAGCCCGTCACACATGCACTGTGTGTGATCTGCTTTTTCAGAGCATTTCTGAAGTGCCCACATAAGCTCTCGCTTACCGGCATTGTGTGCAAGCTTCAGCCCAATGCAGCAGCGAGACAGTGCAGCAAATGGCATTCCTGTGTTTGTCTCCTGCTCCCGGGAATGAATTAGGAGAGCTGTACCACATTAAAAGACGTAATGCGGTAACACACGGCTACTTGAGCTGCATGGCATCAGAGAAGGTCGGATGGCACATGCCATTGTACTTGGAATTCCTGTAGAAACAAGCCAGGAACTTGCAGCCATTTTCAGGAGGAGGAGTGGTCATTTAGCCCTAGGTAAGGGCGCCTGTGCATGCCAAGAGGACATGTGTGGGCAAAAAAACAAGCTCCATCTGCCTTAAAAGTTATAAAAACCATGGTGGCCATCTTTATAGTTAGGGAAGGTCTCTGGATCAGTGCATTGTCAAAGAAAGTGCCTATCGACTTTAGAATAAACTAAGAAAACCAACGGCCTTTTTGTGCAATTGGGACAGTTGTGCTACAGTTTAGGCCTGAGTGGCAAATTCTGCTCCGCTCGTGGAATTTGCGGAATTTTGGCAATTCCGTGTTCGGTGGAGAAAGCAGAATTACTGTAAATTCCACCATCCGCGGGGTAGTGGAATATTTTCCTTGTTCACGCTTTCAAAATGCATTTTCGCGTGCACAGTAGCGACTTACCTGGATCCCTGCATTCGCCAACGAGTTTTCCTATCCGTTCGCATGCGCCAGAAGATTTTGGTAGCCAACCGCATGATCCCGCGAGAGTGTGCGAACATGTCATTTGGACACGCTATTGAACATCTGCGGTCGCTAACAGGAAACACGCATCGCGAGCGGGCAGGACAAGTGAAACAGGATGGCCGCTCCAATTGGCTACCGCATGGACAAGTTTGTGAGATATATCCCCCGAGCATGCAAACAGCATCCCGGAACAGGAAAAACGCATCGCGAACGGGCAGAACAAGCAATTACGCGTGCTTGCGGAATTCTGCATAGTTCGTGGAAATTTTTTATCGTTTTGCGGACCTTTGCGTAACGCAACTGCACAAATTTCGCCCACCAGTACAGTTCCATTGAAGTACGACGTTTGCATGCTGAAGGCTTCAGGTGTATATATATATATATATATATATATATATATATATATATATATATATATATATATATATATATATATATATATATATATATATATATATATATATATATATATATATATATAAATATATATGAAGTCCTAGAATCCTGAACCTCGGCCACAATCGACGGTGTCTCCACAGGTACGGATCACAAAAACGCCAGAAAATTGCAAATTGAGTGGTTTATTTCTCCATTGTCTGCAGCATGACGCGTTTCGGCTGCGTCATCGCAGCCTTGTTCACAAGACTTTTAGGATCAATGGGAGTGTTTAGATACTGTGGAAAATGCTTAACACAGGTCACCAGTTGTATAGACATAGAGAACATACTCATGGCACAGGAACACTCTTGGAAAGCAGATAATTGTGCAAAATCACAATATAAATATACTTATAAATATAAATATATATATATATATATATATATATATATATATATATATATATATATATATATATACACTTGATACATTAGAGGTATCATTAACAACACATCCTACAACAATATAACAATATATAAATAAATTTAAATGAGATAGAGTAAAACTTAATAACTGTTCTAGTTCACATTGTTGTACATTTGTTCACCTCATATCAAGTAATTATAACCGTGTTCCAAAATTCATGCCCACAGTCCTAATGACTTCCTATTACATTCTGATGTACTCTGTGAATAAAATTGAAGTGCAAGTGCAAATAATGTGCAAATGTGTGCAAAGTGCAAATTTCTAAAAGTGTCTTGGATAAAATGATATTAAAAACGACATATCAAAACTCCAAGTTAGAAAAAAGCATTAAAATTAATATGGTCTCAGTAAAAAACACATGAGCGGATGACATGTTCTAAATGGTTATTGCGACATAATGTCTGAACAAATCAATAACTGTATATGACATCTTAAAGTTGTAATAACTAGCATTTGTTTTGATCCCAGGCACTAAGAACTGACTGATCACATCTTAAAAGTGCAAGTGCTAGATTCGTAAAGCGCAAAAAACGGTTGGAGTATATGAAACTGTCTGTACACAGATGCATAGATTGACAAAGAGGCAACTGTGTTCGCAAGACCCTAACGTTAAACATATAGTGGGGTCCCTGAATCGAAATGTATGGAACCACCCACAACAACTAAGTTTTGACCAGGGATCAAACGAAACTAAAACTCATTTTCCTACTTAAACACAGTTAGAAATAGAAAGTAGTTCAGAGAACCTACAGAAAACTGTGTAAGTCTACCCCCGTATTCATCCCATTTGGGATCCTAGTGTCTAATAGAAGGATATACTTGCTTTCCAGCTGCCTCAGCTGTTTCTCCCCATTACCTCCCATTATATTTTTGGGTACTGCATCAATTATAAAATACTTCAAATCATTCAGGTTTTTTCCATGGACTAATTCGAAGTGGCGGGCAACTGGATAATTGGCATCTGAATTTACAATTGCCCTCAAGTGTTGGAGGATACGATTAAAGGCTTGGAGTTTTGTGCTGCACATATATCTGAGCCCACAGGTGCATTCAAGTACATATACTGCAAAGTCTGTGCGGTATGTGTACAATCCTATGATTGTGGTCAAACGCGGAGCAATATTCGCTGGTATTAATACCGAATTTACATGCTCTGCATGATATACACCTGTGGAATCCTGATTTATTGGATAACCAGTTTTTTACAATCTTTACTTCAGGACTAGACTTCACAAGGGAATGCTTCATGGAAGGGGCCCTCCTGAAGGTGATGGATGGCTCCTCTGGTAGCAATGGAGCTAAACTGATATCTGTCTTGAGCAGCGGCCAATGTCTTT
Organism: Lissotriton vulgaris; assembly: GCF_964263255.1. Lineage (NCBI taxonomy): Eukaryota > Metazoa > Chordata > Amphibia > Caudata > Salamandridae > Lissotriton > Lissotriton vulgaris. The sequence goes on from NW_028241815.1 coordinate 756,870, forward strand.
TCAATATCCCCCTCACTTTTCTTTCCTCTGTGTTATAAGTTGTAATTAGGCATACTCTCTCTCTTTCCTCACTGAGGTCATGGTTACTGTGCGACTGTCTGCTACTAGTGCTACCTGCCAGGCATTCTTCTCTGCTCATACTGTTGTCTTTCTCCCTGGAGTGTTTTAATTCCTTTGTGCAGTAGCCGCGGGCAAGGAATCTATTGTGGGCCTCGGTTTGGCATGCCTCCCTCCAGCTCAGAATCCGAGCTACATATCCTACGCATTCCTATGAACTCCCCATAGGGTATGCTTTTAATCAGATAGCCAGGAAGGGCACTTTTTGCATGCAAAATTGCATTACCCGCTTAGTTTTCCTGTGCAGCCTAGTTTCAAGTTTGTTTTCATTGATATAGACCTCTACGTCAAGAAATTGAACATGGGTTGTGTTTATTTGGGACGTGAATTTGAGATTTAAGTCATTTTCCTTTATCACATTCACAAAGTCCCTAGCAGATTTCTGTGACCCTTTCCATATCATGCAAATGTCATCTATGAATCTCCAAAACTGAACTATGCTGTCAGAAAACCTAAGTTTATGCGTACCCATGAGGACATGCTCCGCCCACCACCCAACATGCAAGCATGCATAGGTTGGGGAGAAGCATGCCCCCATAGCCACACCCCTTTGCTGTTGGTACACTTCCCTGTTATACAGAAAATATTTATTCATTAAGCAAAGTTGTATCATTTTAAGTAACATAACATTATGCTGTCTAAATATAATATTGCGTCTGTCTAGAAAATATTTGACAGCATTAAGCCCATCTGCATGTTGGATACTAGAATACAGTGTACTGATATCAAGGGCAATAGGTACAAAGTCTGGTTCCCATTCAACTTCCTTGAGCTTGGTGAGAAAGTGCCCCGTATCCTTGTTGAATGAAGGAAGGTGCTCTACGAATTCATGTAGGAAGTGGTCCACATATTTGGAGACTGCTTCCAACAAACTTCCCTGGGCTGAGATAATTGGTCGTCCAGGTAACGGGGTCATTAACTTGTGAATCTTTGGAATGAGATAAAAGGTTGGTGCCACTGCGGCGTCGCTGTGTAGCCCCTGGGGAACTGTGGCCAGGTCCGTGGTGGAGCCCCACAGGGGCTTCAACCAATGGTGGCTGCACGTTGCAGCTGCCCACTGCCAGGCGGGCAGCTGTAAGAAACAAGGCCAGCACAGCCCTGACCAAGTTAGAGCCCCCTCTGGGACGTGAAGATCAAAACGTGCGCCTTTGTTGCAGCAACCTGCAAATGCGGCGCCGCTGTGATGATCAGCCAACCCCGGAAACCCCTTTCTCAGCTTTAGCCATCACTCACCGGGGCTCTGTACAGGCTGCTCCAGTAAGCTGATGTCATGGGACTGTCCTCAGTGCCTGGAAGTCAAGCTGCCTCACCGGCTGCCACTACATTCCCACTGCACCTAACTTGGCTTCAACCGGGGCCACGCCTGGGACCCGGGACTTTGATGTTGGGCCCGCAAGGGTCCGGACAGCTTCCCCCAGGCAGGGGGAGGCATAGATAGCTTCCGCGAGGCTCCGACCCGGCAGGCCCCGCCCACCGTGAGGCACGGGTGCCTGTCTTCTGTCTTCTTCTCCTCCGCTCTTCGCTCTTTGGGGCTCGGCCACTGCGGTGATTTAGGGCGGCAATGAGGGGTAGGCTCCTTCTACGTTTGTAATACTAAGCAGGGTGGGCACACGCTTTATTTTAAGAAATGCATAAACGCAGAAGGAACACCCACAAAGGACCACAAATGTGGGGTGGGCTCCCGCTATTTTTAAAAGCATAAATGCGGCACAACAGTGGCGTGGGCACCCGCCAGAGACGAAAAATACAGCCAAAGTGCGGGGTGGCCTCCCGCTGGTCAGTTCAAAGTGTTCACATGCGGGGTGGGCAACTGCTCCTCAATAAGTGGCTCAGGGGGAATTCCACACGCCGGGATTCCCTCGCAGTGCGCCGCAGCCACCAGCTCCTCCAATCAATAAATCAATCAATCAATCAATCAATCAAGAATTTGTAAAGCGCGCTACTCACCCGGAGGGTCTCAAGGCGCTTGGGGGAGAGGGGTCCGCTACTGCTCAAACAGCCAGGTCTTGAGTTGCTTCCTGAAAGAGAGGTAGTCTTGGGTAAGACGGAGGTGGATGGGGAGAGAGTTCCAAGTCTTGGCTGCCAGGTAGGAGAAGGATCTTCCTCCCATGGTGGCTCTTCGAATGCGTGGGACGGTGGCAAGGGCGTGGCTGGTCGATCGTAGCTGGCGGGTGGGAGTGTAGAAGGTCAGGCGGTTGTTGAGGTACCTGGGGCCCAGGTTGTGGAGGGCCTGGTGTGCGTGGGTGAGGACTCAGAACGTGATTCTCCTGCTGACGGGGAGCCAGTGCAGGTCTCTCAGGTGTCCGGTGATGTGGCTGTGTCAGGGGATGTCCAGGATGAGTCGTGCGGAGGCGTTCTGGATGCGTTAGAGTCTTTTCTGTAGTTTGGCTGTGGTTCCGGTGTAGAGGGTGTTCCGTAGTCCAGTCAGCTGGTGGCGGGTGCCTGGTGAGCGTCTTCCTGGTTTTGGTGGGGATCCAACGGAAGATCTTTCGGAGCATGCATAGGATGTTGAAACATGATGATGAGACGGCGTTGACTTGTCTGGTAATTGAGAGGGAGGAGTCCAGGATGAAGCCCAGGTTGCATGCGTGGTCTGTTGGTTTGGGTGCGCTGCCCAGGGCAGGGGTCCACCAGGAGTCGTCCCAGGCAGAGGGTGATGATCCAAGGATGAGGACTTCCGTCTTGTCTGAGTTCAGTTTCAGGCGGCTGTTCATAATCCACTCGGCTACGTCTTTCATACCTTCGTGTAGGTTGGTTCTGGCGGTGGCTGGGTCGTTGGTGAGGGAGAGGATCAGCTGGGTGTCGTCGGCGTAGGAGATGATGTGAGGTTGTGTTGGCGTGCGATGGCTGCGAGGGGGTCATGTAGACGTTGAAGAGGGTGGGGCTGAGTGATGATCCTTGTGGAACGCCGCAGATGACTTTGGTGGCCTCAGATCTGAACGGGGGGAGGCGGACTCTCTGGGTTCTTCCAACGAGGAACGAGATGATCCACTTCAGTGCCTTCTCTAGGATTCCGATGTTGCTGAGGCATTGTATTAGGGTGCGGTGACAGACAGTGTCGAACGCTGCGGAGAGATGCTGGAGGATGAGGGCCTCTGTTTCCCCATTGTCGAGCAGGGCTCGGATGTCGTCAGTGGCTGCGATGATGGCGGTCTCGGTGCTGTGGTTGGCTCGGAAGCCGGACTGCGAGTGGTCGAGGGATCCGTTCGTCTCGAGGAAGGCGGCAAGCTGTCTGTTGACGGTCTTCTCGATTACTTTGGCAGGAAACGGGAGGAGCGAGATGGGGCGGTAGTTCTTGAGGTCGGTGGGGTCTGCTGATGGCTTCTTCAGGAGGGCGCTGAGTTTGGCATGCTTCCAGGTCTCCGGGAAGGTGGCGGTGTTGAAGGAGCAGTTGAGATGTCTCGAAGTTGGGGTGCGATGACGGGGTCGGCCTTGTTGAAGACGTGGTGGGGGCATGGGTCGGATGGTGATCCGGAGTGGATGGTGTTCATCGTTTGGATGGTGTCTTCGGTGCTGACCGGAGTCCAGGCGCGGAAGATGGTGGTGGAGGTCGTTGGTTCTGTGGTTGGGTGCGTGGTCTGTGCGCCGAATCTGTTGTGTATGTCTGCGATCTTGCTGTGGATGAACGAGGCGAGTGAGTCGCAGAGGTCTTGTGAGGGAGTGATGTCGTTGTTTACGTCGCTGGGGTTGGAGAACTCTTTGACGATGTTGAAGAGTTCCTTGCTGTTGTGTGCGATGTTGTCTAGTCGTTCCTTGAATGCTGTCGTCTTGGTGGTGTGGATCAGCTGGTGGTGTTTGCGGGTGGCTTGCTTGAGGGTGGTCATGTTGTCTGTAGTCAGGTTTTTTTGCCAGGCTTTCTCGAGGGTACGGCAGTTCTTCTTGGAGTTCTTGAGGTCGTCGTTGAACTAGGAGGCTTTCTTGCTTCCAGGCCCGCTGGGATGGTTTTTCAGGGGTGCGAGGTCGTCAGCGCAGTTGGTGATCCACTGTGTGAGGTTGCTGGCTGCTTGGTTAGGGTCCGTTGGTCTGGCAGGGGGGTTCTGGTTCAGTGATGTGGTGAGCTGTTCGGTGGTGATCTTGTTCCAGCTCCTGCGGGGAGCCCGTTGCGGGTGGTGGTGAGTTGTGGTCCTTCTGAAGCTGAAGTGGATGCAGCTGTGGTCTCTCCAGTGGAGTCCGGTGGAATGGCTGAAGGAGATGTGCTTGCTGGAGGAGAAGACTGGGTCAAGCGTGTGTCTGGCGTAGTGGGTGGGGGTGTTTAACTGTTGCTTGAGTCCGAGGTTGGGGAGGTTGTCCAGCAGGGTGGTGGTGTCGTTGTTGTTCTCCAGGTGGAAGTTGAGGTCCCCTAGGAGGATGTAGTCAGCGGAGCGGAGGGCGTGTGGGCTGATGAAGTCTGCGATGTCTTCGCTGAATTATGTGCGAGGTCCTGGGGGTCTGTAGATGAGGGTGCCTCTGAGTGTGGTCTTGGGGTCGGTGTGTATCTGGAAGTGAAGATGTTCGGAGGCTTTGAGGCTGTCGTCGGAGTTGGTCGTGATGCGGAGGGTGTTCTTGTGGATGATGGCGATGCCTCCTCCTGTCTGGTTGATGCGGTCCCTCCGGGTGATCTTGTATCCATCTGGGATGGCGATGTCGGGCGCTGAGGAGGCGTTCATCCAAGTTTCCGTGAGGAAGGCGTCTGCAGATGTGGTGTCGGGCAGGTTCCATAGTTCCACGGCGTGTCTGTGAACGGAGCGGGTGTTGAGCAGGATGCACTTCAGGTGGTTGTTGCTGGTGCTCGGCTTGGCGGGTGCGGTGCAGGTCCGGATGCAGGAGAGCTTGCAGGATTGGCAGGTGAAGGGTCCGTGGGTGCGTCCTGGGGTGGCTCGGTGCCAGCCAGGTATCCGGCCGGTGTTGAGTGCGTTGAGGGTGGCGGAGTCGTACGTCTGGTGGGTGGGATGGCCTCTGCGGGGGGCAGGGGATCTGGGGCAGGGCGCTGTCCAGGCACGGACAGGCATAGACGGGCTTGCCTTTAAAGCACCTTCGGCGCACCATTGGTGCACCCGCTGCACGTGAACGTTGCGCTTACGTGCGGACTCTGCCATGAATGAAGAGTGGGGGGGCGGAGCGAGGGAGGAGCAGCTGGGAGGCAGGAGCGGGGTGGCGAGTGGGGAGGGGAGCGATGCGATGCGGTGAGGCTGAAGGAAACGGGAGTGGGGCCGCGGGGGAGCAGCAGCAGGGAGCGGGGTGGAGCAGCAGGAGAACGGCGATAGAGCAGAAAATACAATCAGGGGCACAACAGCGACAATCGGGGGCACAACAGCGGGAGAAAAACGGCGATAGAGTAGACAAAACAATCAGGGGCACAACAGTGACAATCAGTGGCACATCAGCGGGAGAAAAACGGCCATAGAGCAGACAAAACAATCAGGAGCACAACAGTGACAATCAGGGGCACAACAGCGGGAGAAAATACAGTTTACTGGCACAATGCACAATACAAATACAGGCAGAAACAATTACTGGCAGTGGCGGCAGGGGCGGCGGCAAACGGGGGCTGGACACACGCAGGATGGGCCACGCGGCGGGTGGAGCGACTGGCACTGACCAGGTCAGGTCAGGTCACAGCTCCCTGCCTCGCAGACACCACCTTAAGTATCCAGTGGGAGGGAGGAGCAGCTGGGAGGCGGGAGCGGGGTGGCAAGTGGGGAGGGGAGCGATGCGATGCGGTGAGGCTGAAGGAAACGGGGGTGGGGCCGCGGGGGAGCAGCGGCAGGGAGCGGGGAGCGGGGTGGAGCAGCGGGAGAACGGCTATAGAGCAGAAAATACAATCAGGGGCACAAAGCGGGAGAAAAACGGCGATAGAGCAGACAAAACAATCAGGGGCACAACAGTGACAATCAGGGGCACAACAGCGGGAGAAAAACGGCGATAGAGCAGACAAAACAATCAGGGGCACAACAGTGACAATCAGGGGCACAACAGCGGGAGAAAATACAGATTACTGGCACAACGCACAATACAAATACATGCAGAAACAATTACTGGCAGTGGCGGCAGTGGTGGCGGCAAACGGGGACTGGGCACACTCAGGATGGGCCACGCGGCGGGTGGAGCGACCAGCACTGACCAGGTCAGGTCTCCTCTCTTGGGGGGATTAAAGCATGGCCCCCACAAGGCTCTAGGAAGCAGGCACAGGCGGGGCAAAATCGTAGTACTCACAGAGTGCTGTTAAGCAGACACAGGCTGGAATAAAGTTGTAGCACTCTGGCAGCACAGCACTGCAGGGTCCACGCTCCCCTTCTTCTGGCAATTGGAATATAGCGCTCAAAAGGCTCTAGGTTCCAGGAATGCAGTTGGGGTCCCACAGGATAAAGCTGTAGCACTCACCAGGTGCTAGACAGCAGGCAGGGCACAGTTGAAGTGCTCACGAGGCGCTAGGCAGGAGAGCAGGCAGGCAATGCTGGGTAAGATCTGCAGGCAATGGGCACTCATCAAGACAGGACAGCAGTTCCTCGGAACAGTCAACCCCCATAATGTGGCACTCCTCCTGATATAGAGTCTTCACTCTAGCAAAGGGCTCTCACTGGCCCTGTGGACAGCAGCGGGGGTATAGATGAACACAGGGGCCAGCACACAGGCCTTTGCAGCGGTACCTCCTGGCAGATCGTCCCCTCTCAATCAAAGTCCACGCACACCCCACATGGAGTCTCAGCTCCTCTAAATATACACTCCTCACCCCACCTACCAGAAAGGGCTAGAAGCTTCCAGAAGGTTCCTTGGGGAAACAGGTCCCAACTGGTTTAGGGTGCAGTGTAGAGCACCCTGTCTGCCAGGCGCCCCTCCAAAAGCTGGTGGTGTGTGATATGGACACACCCCAGGGGGCTGAGCAGGCCTTGGTCACTTCGAGCACTAGACCTGCAACCCACTTCAGGCAGGCAGGCACAAAACAGACATAAATGGTGACTTCTAAAAGTGAAATTTCTAAAGCATTGAAAATAAACCTGCGTACACCATTACGCAGCGTTCATCATTTACATCTTACACCACATATGGCCTACATCATCTACCTGGGGGAGATATCCCCTAAGGAAGGGGGGGCTCCTAATATAGGCCCATGGGAGGCAGAAAGCACACCCACTTTGCACTGCTAACCAGCGCTAAAGCGTCCAACACCCTATAACCAATAATTCCACAACAGCAAAAAGGCTAGGGGGAAGGCAAAACGTTTTGGGATGACCCTGCAAGGAGGGCCAAGTCCAACAGTCTCCCATACCAATACTCAGGCAAACAATAAATAACCCATATAGACACTCATGTAGCTACTGACCAACCCATGTACCAACTTACACAACAACAGACAGACTGATACAGACATTCACACAGTTTAGTCACTAACCAATGCATTCAGTAAGACATGTTTAATCCGTCACTTGTACAATCAGTCACACACCTCCTAAATCCTCAATCCAGACATGTATACACCCACTCATTTTTCAATACATCTTTGAATATATATATAAAACATATTTAAAATTTACTGAAACACGCGGTCACTGGATGATGTCATCAGTGATGTCATCAGTTATGTCATTTGAGATGTCATCAGTGATGTCATCAGTGATGTCACTGACCATGCCGTGAATGATGTAATAAGTCGCATCATGAGCAGTGCATTGAGGGGGCGTGAGATATAGTTAGCTGAACTAACTATAACAGTGGAATTTCTATTGTTCTGTACGAGTGAAATGTCCAGCTAACTATAACGTCCCTGAAACCTATGATTTTTTCAGTTAATTTCAAAGGTGTTTTAAATGCTAATCTCTAACTATAATGTCTGTAAAACCTGTTTTTTTCAGTGAATTTCAAATTTTTTAAATGCTAATTTCTAACTATGTTTGTAAAACCTATGTTTTTTCAGTAAATTTCAAAGGTTTTTTAAATGCTAATTTCTAACTACAATGTCCATGAAACCAATATTGTTTTTAAGTAAATTTTAAAAAGACGTGCATAATTTTTGTAGTGAAAAACTAACTGTAACAGTAGTCTATTATAAGTTATAACTTAACAATGTTTAAAACTTAATTAGCAGTAACTACCATGTAAGTGTAGAAAAAGTGTGACACAGCAGCTATGATACCTGACTTCAAACAACAGCGTTCACAGTTCAATTCTCGGCTCCAGCGGCACGTTAAGCCACCACTAAGTCACTGTGGGCAACACCTTGCTTAATCTTTCTGATGCCCCGGAGCACCAGCACAGCTTTCCGGGGGTAGCTGTATGCTTTACAAATGCTGGCATTTTTAAAATTTAAAACCATAGTGATGAGAAATATTAGCACATATTTTGTTTGCTATTATTTCTATTTGCTTCGATATTTTTTTCATTTCTTCTATTTAGAATTATGGCAATTAATTGATGGTTTTAGTCATGAGAATGCAAATGGCACGGTCTTGTTTTGCGGCAACAAAACATTCCAGAGTTGTAAGTTGTTTGATTATGGCATAGTATATATTTATAGCTATTTGTGAATATTTAAACATTTGTATTTATAAAAAAGTGTTATTGGTTGTTTATGCCTTTTTTCTGTAACGTCAGCAGCTTGTTTTAAGAAACAGACAGAATACAGCAAACATTGCTCCTTTTCTGGCTCCTTTGATCTCATATACTGTGACTTTGTATACTATTATGTTTTTGCACTGTACTTGACTTCAGAGGTGTTGGTGACCGGTCAGCGAGAAGACAAAACATTAATACGTAACGTCACCAGCTTCTGGTTGTTACTGTGTTTCCCCCTTGAGATCATATACTGTCAATATGTATATTATAATATTAGCAGTGATGGTGAGCTCAGAGGAGTTCATGACCCGTCGGCGCGAAGAGTAAAGATTTATATGTAACGTCAGCACCTTCTGGTATCTAAGTCTGTTTCCCCCTTGGGATTATTTAGTGTGAATATGTATCTTATAATATTCACAGTCATTATGATCTCAGTTTTGTTTATTCAGTGGACTTTTGTCCACTCCTGTTTCTGGGACCTTTGTCCTCATCTTTGTGGGATCTCTGTTTAGGTTCTCTACTGTGATTCTCGGACTTTTGCCCACTCCTGTTTCTGGGACTTTTGTCCTCATCTTTGTGGGCTCTCTGTTCCGGTTTTCCATTGTGATTCTGGGACTTTTGCCCACTGCCACCTTAAGCCACTGCCTAATATGGGCCCTTTGTCCCCTTATACCACAGGACTCTCCATCTAGGTCTTGGGACTCTGTTGTCATGGCACAGGATGTTTGCCCAATTCCCCATGTGCCAAATGCCGGTAATGGAACTTTTGTGGGCTCTTTGTTGCGACATTACGTAGTAATTATAGGAACTTTGCTCACTACCACATATGCTCATTACTCATTATGGACCTTTTATCCCATTCTCGTCGCCAAAATGTTGTAAGTACTTTAGGTAGGCAGCAAGACACGTCTTCAAGTTATTAAGATAGATTTATTAGGATAGACAGCAGAGTAGTAAACCTCACAGCTGACCAGACCATCAACTGCCACAAGTAGAACACTGGTACAAGTTAAAACACTCAAAGGTATTCTGGTAGGCTGAGGAGATAAGAACAATAAGGAAGGGCTAATGACCAGTGTCAGCCATATTACCGAAGAATCAATATACAACAGCATTGCATAGTTTAAAGATTGATCCGGGCTTTAAACATGAAATAAAAGTTAGTTTGGTGACTTTAAGTCTATAGTTGTAGGTAGATATTCAGGAACAACACTTTGACTACTTTTTTGGATGAGGCAGTCAAACGGTTAGCTCTGAAGAGCGTTCCATATTCTTGAAGCAAGACCGGAGAATCAGTGGCGTAACGAAAGTTGAGGGGGCCCCCCTGCAAGGTACAGGGAGCAAGGTAAAGGGAGGGGTCTGCTCTGAATTTAATCCAGAGCTCTCAATCCTGAGTACTGTGCTGAGGGGGCTCCCTGCTGCTTGGGGAGGGCCCCCCTCACCGCGGGGGCCCTGTGTTACACCTCTGTGGAGAAGGAGCGGTGGTACGTTTTCTTCTTGAATTTTTGTAGTTTCAGTAGTAGAGTGTTAGAGCTTCTTAGGGTCTTGTTCAACCCAGAGAGTTATTTTGGTAAACTGGAGTGTTATAATGAAGCTCTTTGTGAGTCAAGCAGGCTGTCTTGAACCAATCCTTGCTTCAAGAGAGAACCAATTGAGTTGAGTTAGATCTGGTGTGATGTGACCACGTTTTCTTGATTCCATGATGAGTCAGGCTGCTGAGTTAATTACGGTGGCCAGTCAAGCTTTATGTAGCTCAGCCAGGGTCCCAATTCTGTGATCTAGGCGGGAAAGAACAAGGGATTGGACTGCTAGCTGCATGTCATCAGGCAGCAGGTAAGGATGAGTTGATGATCCTGGCTCCTCTAGTTGTAGCACTGATGTTGTCTTGTATTTTCAGGTGTTTGTCCAGAATTATGCCCAATGGTTTAGTGGAGTTCACAACACGAGTATTTTAAAATACTGTCACCCTTTGTAGTGTAGTTCCTAGTTTCCCACTAGGCCTTGCGCATTGGAATAACATAAACAGTAGTATCGACGTAGAAGTGCGGATCTTCCAGGCCTCTACTGACTATGCTAAACTTAATTGGGTGTGTTACCAACTAGCTCAGAGGTCACTGGAAACTTTCTTCTCTGCATAGGAAGTGATCAGCTTCCCTGGCACAGACAAGAAGGGATTCAGCTTTCCAACAACCGTGCAACATGACAACTTTGCTCCTCAGATCAAGAGTCAATCTCTAGGGTCGTGTGAAACAATAGACATGTATTTCACTCAGTCAGATTAGTGCAGTTTACTTTCACGATATGTAGAGAATAGAGAGACGGGCGTTTGTCAATAAAGGGTTAACATTTATTGAACAGTCTTTCTTCTCGTACAAGAGAAATGTATTGCCACAATTGCAAGACTTGTTATTATAAAAAGTACGTACAGTAAGATAAGTATTGCGAAATAATACTGTAAAAGCATTGATATGGTTTCTTAGCCATACAATGGTTAAAAAGTAATAAAACATATATACAGTCATATATACATTAGGCTAAAATACTCAACTGGTGCTTCTAACTAAGCCTACCCCAGTGTGCCTGACCTAAGCCTAACACGTGGAAGGGGAGTAAGTAAGTAGCTTTAAGTTAAGTTGGTTTTGCCAAGGTTTGCTTCAAGAATTCTCATCTAAGGGTTTAGTCAACACCATACCTCTGAATAGAATGATGGAAGTCTGGTATTTCCTTCAGGGGGAACTCGGTATCCCAGTCACCCGCGAGGGCAGACCGGAAACGCTGGAGCTGGATTTCTCTGCAGGAGAAAGGCAGCAGCTCTCTTCTCAGCACGTCGGGAGGAGGAGGCGGGGGACAGGGTCCGCGGCAGCTGGAATCTGCTGGGCTCTTCGCAGAGGGACGGCTGTTCAGCTCCTAAGCTTACCACACCATCATTTGCGCTTTAGCAGCGATAATGGTATCAGTAGCTTCACCACCAAGGGGACAGCAGCAGTAGCGTACTGCATGCAGCATACAACAGCAACGGGATGCACAACAGGGTGCACGACAGCAATTGCTTAAGGCAACGTTGGTAGTATTTATACCTGACAGGTGCCTGGTTTGACGTAAGTTTGCTGGACATAAGACGTCAATTAAAGATGTCACTAGGAAGTGATAGCTATCAGTTGCTCATTAGAGTTCCATTACTAATCAAAACACAGCAAGCGGGGATTTCCAGGTTTGCTGAGTTTTTATCTTGTTGAAGAACTTGGAGTGTTAATCTAGGAATATCAGATAATGACTTCTGCTCTGTCATTGCACTAATTGGTTGCAAAGGAAGTGGCAGAGAACTATGCTGGAATGTGGCTCTGTTCGTGTGAGGCCAGAGATGACTTTCTGAATATCGCACTTGAACGGTTATGCCAATATAGGGAATAAATGGATTTATAGCCGAATAGGGGCATAAGGTCACAGTATCGATCAGGAACCTAGATAAACACGTAACACCCACTCCACGTTTTCATGTCCATCAAATTACTAAAACTAAAGCAATTAGATGCATGTGTAACATTGCCCACCCCAAAATACATAAATGCATTCGAAATAGGCGTATATTGTAATACGTGAAAATTATAGGTACTGTACGTTTTTGAAGCATAGAAATCATTCAAAAATTATTGCATATGAAATCAATGAACGATTATGCAAAAAGAATTACACATGAAGTATCTTTGACAGAAGAAGGGCGAGATAAATCATCACATATAAATGCATTGCAATAAATGTGCTAGAGGCTGATGTAAGTTTGTTATGTCTCTAGATGTGTTTAGAAATAGAAGTGTGAAGCTTCTGTTCTCTAAGAATAGTTTTTACGTTAAGCAAAGAATTGTTCGTGCCAAAAAAAGGGTCAATATTAAAAAATGTTCAATTCAAAAGAATTATTGCTTGAACGGGGAAATAGATTTCCAACGCTTTTAGCAGTTTTTGTTGATCAAAACTGAAGGCCGAATTCAGAGTTCATGGGAACGCTGTGTGTCGGAAAGCTTCTCCAAAGTTATTGTTTCTGTACGGGTGAGAACATCGTATCAGACAGGCTCTCAAAGAATTGGTCTACAAATTCAGGTGACAGTTCAACCAAATTCGATAGCGCTCTAGCTTGGCAGGTGTGAGAATGATTGCTGTCATCGTAGTCAGGAGCAGCAATGCTCACAGAAGGCCGTACCTGGGTGATGTTGCTTTTGTCACTCGCTCCACTGTTACCACCTAGTCGTAGTACAGGTGTCTCCACGAATGCCGTCATCAGGATTGGTAGCCGCTGGGGACAACACAATGCGTGAGCCGTTATTGGACTGAGCAAAGTATCGACGTCCATTGGTACTGCTGATGGAAGTGAAAGACAGATGTCCAACACGCATTCATCGCCGCAAAGCATACATCTTAGTACCGGTAAGATACAGTTCTGCCATATAGGTCTGAATGAAAGGAACCAGGTCATGTTTAGATCTCTCAGCCTGGCCAATCCAAGGACGTTAGTTATCCTGTCCCGGTAGCGCATTGCTAGGATTGTCTCTTCCATTCCCATGGGAGTTATGTCTGAGTTTCGGTTTGCCATAACGAAGCAGGAGGGTCAAAAATTAAATCCCTGCTACAAGTCCCAATAATAATGGTATGCCGCCAAAAACAGAGTGTACAAAATTAGGAACGATTCCCAAAATTGCCTGGAAGGGTGTTAGCAGTCCCGTAAAGACTGTCTTAAATATGCCTGGGATGCTTGTGGCACTAGACATGTTAAGGAGTTGGCTCAGCATTTCTACGAAATGCACGGGGCAATTTGTTGATAAAAGGTCATGAACTTCAGTAGCTGTCCTTGCAACTAGAAGATCATATGTCTCTTTTGATGACGTTATAGGCACTGTTGTCTGTAAAAGTACAGATTTCATTTTGCTTAAAGTATCAATTCGTATAGAATAGAGATTCAGACGAGGCCAGATGGGAGTCATTGTGTCTGCAGGCCCACTTGGGAACAATGCTTGCATACAGCATTTGACCATGGATGTTACTCTTACTAGATAACTTTTCCCTGGCACAAGGCCACAACATCTGTGATCCGTTCTAAGAATGTAACTCCCGTTTGCGAGTTGCATAAAGAAGGGCTCTATCTGAGTTGCAGGTGTGACTAGCTGGTGGCATGAAAGGTTGTTAGAATTTCCATCACATGCTCCGTGTAAATTAATACCCTGACACAAAAGTATACTGCTTAGTGAATGTTTACAGTTGTCACCCCTAAGAAATACATTTTTGTCGCTGTCACTATAGCAAGAATGTGTGTATGGTAATTTCCATTCTGATTTTACATATCCTTTACCCAATTGTTCATACTGGCCAGCAGGTATGTACTCAAGGCACTTTTTAAATCGGAAAGTTGTTATTGGAATTGTAATAATTCCGTGTATTATCCATTCAATGACAGGACTCTCTGACATTGTCAATGGTAATCTCTCAAGTTTTTCGATGCTCAGGATTGTATAGTCTGCTCCTTTCTGTGCCAAACTGATCTGTGTATCAGTAAGGTTAAAGATGGAAAATAATGACGTTGTATTGATTAAACGCCAAGGCACATAGCCTGAACGAACGTTTTGCAGCGTCCAGCCTAATTCTATAATAGAACGTAATTGCGACTGGCCATGTTGTAACATTAGCAAGTCTCTGTCTATCACATCAAAGGCAGAGGATACAATATTGTCCAACGAATACATTCTGGAAGACATAGTCATTAACCCATTGTCTACTACAGAAAGTGATTTCTCCAAATTAATACGATCAATTTCTCGTATTTTTTCAGCTGTTTCAATTTGTCTGACTTTCCAAGCCTCGTTGTAAGCAGAAAAGATACTGGTCGCTATGAAACGCTTTTGACGCTGTTTGCGTGGTCCAAGAATGAAATCGCGCAAATCAGCACCATCTTTTAGTAAAGACAAGTGTTGCTTAATTTCAGCCAGTGTGGATGATGTTAGCCATTCAAGGCAGAGTTTCCCTACACTGTATGTTGTTATTATCCCTGGATGTTGTCTCTGGGAGTATCTCGGGTCTAGTCTGGTCATTTTTAACCCCTGTGTTTTATTCAGGAATCTATCTTGACAGCTGTTTGTGTCAGTAGGCCAGATTAACCACTTTTTCCAATCAGGATGTGTTCTGTTAAAATGTAAAATTTGTGACATGTCTAACTCAATATCTGCAGTTATATTTTCAGGTATTGGCTTTGGAATAGACGGTGTTTTAAGGTCTTTGATCTTAGCTAGGCCAAGACAGGATGTTTGGTGTATTGTGTCATTTAAAAACAACATTTGTTCTGGTATCATGCAGGTTCTAAATAGTGCTTCAATGCCCTGTACCTGCCAATCTTTTGTACCCCAAATAGTTTTCGTTTCAATGTTATCTTTCCAATAATCAAAACCAAATGTCATCATTTTGTCATAAAATGCTTCTGAATATATCAATTTAGAATTTGTCAGCATTGTTTTCATTCCTGTTTTATCTAACAGTTTGTAATAAAACGTTTCAGCATCACTGGTATTAAACCCTGAAAAGTATTTGAATTTCTCAAAAAATGCTTTAGAACTGCTTTTAGGTGGTGTAGCATAATGTTCCCATTGATTATACATAAAAACATTTCTAGGCTGTGCAGATTTATGCAAGTAATGGTCATCATAGTGTGTGTAACAGAATAACTGCTCATAACTAGATGAACCTTGTAAAAAATCATGATCTGTGAATCTAGCTGACATTACTAAATCAGACATCATGTCATTAATACTGTTAAAGTCCCAATCATCAGAGAATGTACTAGGTTTTACAAAGTCACTTAAGGAAACCTTCAGTTGATGAGGATACTTCAGGATTTCGGCCGGACCATATATTTCATAGTCTGTTTTATCCCATACTACCCCACCAGGTATTGGAATTGCTGTGACATTTACTGTTGACAGTTCTCTTTTCTTCACGTGGGATGATCTGTGTGGTTTCAGGACTAGGTTGATGTTCTGACTTGCTGTGTCCATTGTAATATATTTTCCCTCAATGAATTTTCCCAAACAAAGTACCATGATGAGCCAAAGCAGGAGGAAAAATACACCTAGACCGAACCAGAACTCTAACCAAGGGGAAACAAAGGTATATTTCCTTTAGTTGATGAAAGAGTTCCGTTGCTTTTTCTTTAAAAGTCTTTTTTGTTTCTGGCATCACTTCGGAGTCGTTTTGATCTTCAGAGAAGTTGTCGAAGTTGATGAAATAACCAGAGGCAGTTCTGTCAATTGATGGGATTGTTCTTTCAATCTGTCTTTCGGTAGCATTTTCTGATGCCACATTATTGTAGACTGGTGTTGTTTCTTGACGAACTGTTTCAATCTGTGTCTCAAGAGGCACGAGTTCCATGGCATTATTGCATAGTCCTTCATTGTGCACTGCAGGCTGATCGAATGTGATTAGTCTTTCAGTTTGAACCTCTTGGATTGTTGCAAGTTTGGGTATTCTGTTGTTTCTTGGCGGTCCACTGGGCCTACTGTTGATTATAGGCCACATGCTTGTGGTTTTACCAGATCGATAGACACGACTCTGTTCTCCTTTTTACCAGCAAGGGGCGGTAGCACAACTGATCTTGTTCCGGTGACTGCCAAGACAGGTACTGCTTTTCTGTAAGAAGGCCCAAATTCCTTCTTAACCGCGATCTTTTCTCTGACTAGATCCCCAATCCTTGGAATCCAGACAGGCCTTGCTGGGGCTGTTGCTGGTGGTGCCTCGTCAGTGGTAGTTGGCTGTTGCTTTAACTTTATGTTGCTTAAGGATTTTCTTGTTTCATTCAGTTCCTGTAAAACAGCCAAACGATCCTTTACATCAAAGTGCGTTGTTTCTTCTTGTACCACTGACATCTGACTATCGAGGTCCTGAATACGCATTCTAATTCCGAACAATAGTTTGTATGGGCTGAAACCTTTTAGAGAATTTCTTGGCATGTTGTTAAGACTAGTCTGGACACTTATTAAATGTTTGACCCACCCAGCGCCTGAACCTAATACCTTCGCTGTTATAGATTGCTTTATGTCACGGTTTTTTCTTTCTACCACACTGTTCCCTTCGGGGTGCGACGGACAAGAATACCGCAACCCAATTCCCATGCTAGCCATGGCCTCCCTATAAGCTCGAGAGCTGAAAGCAGGACCCTGGTCAGAATGGAACGTGGTAATTGCGTATGTGCCAATAAAGACTCGCAAATCTTTTATAACCGTTCTAGCGTCAGCCGAGCGCTGGGGGCCTCATTTTTTAAGTGTGTTTAGCCTTAACTATTAATAGGACGCAGGATGGGGTGTAGGCAGCGTTACGCTGTTTCTGATTGGTAGCCGGTAGCATGGTTCACTATTGCGATCCCTATTGCAGTTTTCACAGTTGTTTGCATATATTTGGTGTTCTACACTCATTCCCGGCCACCAGTATACTGATTGTAATTCAGTCAGTGATTCCTTGATCTCTTTGTGCCTAGGACCCAAACCCATATGTGCGTCTGCTATTAAAAATATTCTCCTGTTCATGTTTGGAATTACTCTGTCCCCCACTCCAGGGATTCGAGCAAAAGGAACGGAGTTTGCATCGATTACGTATGCATAATTGAGTGGATAGTTTACGGGTAGTGCTGCACAGTCGCCTTTTACAGTCGTTTTTACTGCCAGCATGGTTTCCCCGTCTATGTATTTTTCTGTACGCTTTTTTGTGGCTACGGAAGCCGGGTTAGTTCCTTCCGCTATGGCTGTATTAGCCAATGAATTCCCTGCAACGTGAACACCATAACGTTGAAGACTCTGTGCGTGAATCACGTGAGTCTTTTGTAGTTCTTTGTATAAAAGAGCTACCTGTTCCCAGAGCAATTTATGCTTTATTGTGGCACCTGTGTCATCTTTGTAGTCATTTTCAATCCACCTCTGCAGCTTATTGTTGTAAGAGTTGACGCAAAAATGAGAATCGCACACGATAAGTGTCGGGAATTCACGTTCTGCATTTTCGAGCGCCATCTTTAAAGATCTGATTTCAGTTCTCTGAACCGAACAGTTTCTTACAGATTCAGTTTTTGTTACTTTCGGTCTGAATTTACCGCACAGCCAACGACCTTTAATAATTGCACATGCTGCATCGTAGGATTTTCTCTTTACGTTAAAATGTTGTACAAAGCTATCTGTATAGATTATACAGGCGTATTGTGGGAGAGGCAGAATTTCGATTGGCAGAGGATATTCTTATTCATACTCTAAATCATTCAGTTCTTTGAATTGCAGGGCGAAATAGTATTTCACATCTTCCGCTCCTAGAGAATCTACACACTGTATCCATTTCGGATCCAGTGACACTGTAGGCAGGTTTACTGGGCTGAATAGGATATTAATCCGTTTGCCGTGTGCTAATTCTCGTTCATTTGCTAATGCGATTTGCACTGCGTTCACAGTTCTTTCTGTGAGACTGAATGTTTTTTCTGCTTGTGTGTACAAGTGAGATTTAATTGAAATTGGTACCTTTTCTCCCTCATTAGAGGTCAGGTACGTAAATCCACATCTTCCTGGGATGACTCGGATTACAAGATCACGTGTGTTGTCACGTGTATCTAATTTTGTTTTTGCTAACATGTCTGTTTGCAGTGATCTCAAAATTTCTGTGTGTTTTTTGAGTCCAATTGATTTGTTTAAAATCAGGTTTAATTAGTTCGTAGAGAGGTTTAACCCTCTCTGCGTAATTTATTATGTAAGTTCTTCCGAAATTCAGAAAACCTAGAATGGATTGTAAATTCTTCAGCGTTTTTGGAGCTTGGAGTACAGCGCACTTCTCTAAGAAGTTGTCCGCTAGGCTTTTGCCTTCACTTGATAATTCGTACCCTAAAAATAGTACTGTCAGATGGGCAATTCGAGACTTTTTAAAGTTGAATTTGTAACCCTCTGCTGCGAACCCAAGTATAATGGTGTTCACTCTTTTCAAGTGAGCATCCAATGCCGGTGCCTGGGCTACTGCCCATTTCCTTGCATATGTATATTTTTTGTGAATCGGAATGTGATTCGAGAAGGCAGGCATAATCACTTCTTCGCCACGAGGGCACTCCCTGACAAACTCTGGGGGCCAATCTTTTTCAGCTAACAAAATATCATAGCCTTTTGAGAGCTTATCCCAAAATAGACCTCTTATTTTCCTAGTCTTATCACCCTCTATACGCAATGTTATTTCGTATATTTTATGGGGCTCGCTAAGTCTGGTGTCGGCAGTTTCAACCTGAATGTATTCATTCGTGTCCACTGTCTCCAGATGACTCATCAAGATCTTGCGCGCTATACTGATTTCTGCTGCACTGTCCAACATTGTCAATGCCCACTCCCCGTTTTTCAACTGTGTCCTCAGTATTCTCGGCATGGTTGATTACTCTAATACTGGCTACCTTCTTTTTCTGAAATTGAGATTTTTTACTCTGAGCAGGTTCCTTGTCTTTGGACTTGGTGTGCTCTCCTGGGTCTGACCGTCCTCTTCTTTCCGAATTCTGTGGAAAAGATCGAGAGGGACGTGTATCAATACTTTGATATCTATCAGGTTTTTTCAGATTATCCCTATTTCTAAGGTTATATCTTTTCTCCGAGGGCTCCCGCTGGGGAGACTGGCGTTCTCAAGTCGGAGTTCTTTCCCTCCGTCGAGGAGACCTTCCTCTGGACTGGAAAACTTTTTCCTTGGGAGTGGATTGTTTATTTCCATCCCAGCTCTTTTTAGGAGTATTTAAATTATTTTTAATAAATAATTTTTCAGGATTTTTGAGCATTTGGGGCTTTACCGGTTTCCCACCCAAGCTGTCTCTACCTAATTCTTCATAGCATTTCTCTATGATTTTGGCAAGCTCAACAGGATCTTCTATAACTGTTTCCTTCAACTTCTGGCGAATCACCACAGAAGCTGCTTCTCCTTTCATATTGGCTAATAATATAGCCGAGACCTGCTTGAAGTCTTTCAGTAATTTCATACCAAGATTTAAAGCGGGCTCTGGACCGTATTCATTTTGAATCTGTTTTAGCACTTCTGGTATTACCGCCATAGACGGAACACCGTGTGTTTTTGTGTAAATGGAAGCAAAGACTGTACCCCAAGTGTCGCAGTCCTCCACGTGTGGTGCGATTCCCATTGGAAGGCAGATGGTCAAGATTCTGTGTTTCTCTATAGGGGTAGTATCAGGAAATACTGCCTCTATTTGAGTGATT
Source organism: Lissotriton vulgaris (assembly GCF_964263255.1). Taxonomy (NCBI): domain Eukaryota; kingdom Metazoa; phylum Chordata; class Amphibia; order Caudata; family Salamandridae; genus Lissotriton; species Lissotriton vulgaris. The sequence goes on from NW_028241815.1 coordinate 776,756, forward strand.
TTCTGTGCTAACCAGAAAGGAATTTGTTCCCGTTTTACGGGTGTTTTACCAAGACATGACTGTATGTTCTGTGGTGTAATTTTATTAGTGTTCCCCTGATGAGGGGTCAGCTGTGGTACATTAACAGCTGGCTGGACTGTTGCAGTCAGCATTACATATTGGACTAATTGCCTATGTATTTTAATTAATGTTTTTAGCTGCTTGTGTGTACAAGTGAGATTTAATTGAAATTGGTACCTTTTCTCCCTCATTAGAGGTCAGGTACGTAAATCCACATCTTCCTGGGATGACTCGGATTACAAGATCACGTGTGTTGTCACGTGTATCTAATTTTGTTTTTGCTAACATGTCTGTTTGCAGTGATCTCAAAATTTCTGTGTGTTTTTTGAGTCCAATTGATTTGTTTAAAATCAGGTTTAATTAGTTCGTAGAGAGGTTTAACCCTCTCTGCGTAATTTATTATGTAAGTTCTTCCGAAATTCAGAAAACCTAGAATGGATTGTAAATTCTTCAGCGTTTTTGGAGCTTGGAGTACAGCGCACTTCTCTAAGAAGTTGTCCGCTAGGCTTTTGCCTTCACTTGATAATTCGTACCCTAAAAATAGTACTGTCAGATGGGCAATTCGAGACTTTTTAAAGTTGAATTTGTAACCCTCTGCTGCGAACCCAAGTATAATGGTGTTCACTCTTTTCAAGTGAGCATCCAATGCCGGTGCCTGGGCTACTGCCCATTTCCTTGCATATGTATATTTTTTGTGAATCGGAATGTGATTCGAGAAGGCAGGCATAATCACTTCTTCGCCACGAGGGCACTCCCTGACAAACTCTGGGGGCCAATCTTTTTCAGCTAACAAAATATCATAGCCTTTTGAGAGCTTATCCCAAAATAGACCTCTTATTTTCCTAGTCTTATCACCCTCTATACGCAATGTTATTTCGTATATTTTATGGGGCTCGCTAAGTCTGGTGTCGGCAGTTTCAACCTGAATGTATTCATTCGTGTCCACTGTCTCCAGATGACTCATTAAGATCTTGCGCGCTATACTGATTTCTGCTGCACTGTCCAACATTGTCAATGCCCACTCCCCGTTTTTCAACTGTGTCCTCAGTATTCTCGGCATGGTTGATTACTCTAATACTGGCTACCTTCTTTTTCTGAAATTGAGATTTTTTACTCTGAGCAGGTTCCTTGTCTTTGGACTTGGTGTGCTCTCCTGGGTCTGACCGTCCTCTTCTTTCCGAATTCTGTGGAAAAGATCGAGAGGGACGTGTATCAATACTTTGATATCTATCAGGTTTTTTCAGATTATCCCTATTTCTAAGGTTATATCTTTTCTCCGAGGGCTCCCGCTGGGGAGACTGGCGTTCTCGAGTCGGAGTTCTTTCCCTCCGTCGAGGAGACCTTCCTCTGGACTGGAAAACTTTTTCCTTGGGAGTGGATTGTTTATTTCCATCCCAGCTCTTTTTAGGAGTATTTAAATTATTTTTAATAAATAATTTTTCAGGATTTTTGAGCATTTGGGGCTTTACCGGTTTCCCACCCAAGCTGTCTCTACCTAATTCTTCATAGCATTTCTCTATGATTTTGGCAAGCTCAACAGGATCTTCTATAACTGTTTCCTTCAACTTCTGGCGAATCGCCACAGAAGCTGCTTCTCCTTTCATATTGGCTAATAATATAGCCGAGACCTGCTTGAAGTCTTTCAGTAATTTCATACCAAGATTTAAAGCGGGCTCTGGACCGTATTCATTTTGAATCTGTTTTAGCACTTCTGGTATTACCGCCATAGACGGAACACCGTGTGTTTTTGTGTAAATGGAAGCAAAGACTGTACCCCAAGTGTCGCAGTCCTCCACGTGTGGTGCGATTCCCATTGGAAGGCAGATGGTCAAGATTCTGTGTTTCTCTATAGGGGTAGTATCAGGAAATACTGCCTCTATTTGAGTGATTTTCTGTGCTAACCAGAAAGGAATTTGTTCCCGTTTTACGGGTGTTTTACCAAGACATGACTGTATGTTCTGTGGTGTAATTTTATTAGTGTTCCCCTGATGAGGGGTCAGCTGTGGTACATTAACAGCTGGCTGGACTGTTGCAGTCAGCATTACATATTGGACTAATTGCCTATGTATTTTAATTAATGTTTTTAGCTGTACTAACAGCTCTTCCTTTGACATTTTTGCAATGTCCGGATGTGGTGTGTAGCTGGCTAGAACCGGCCACGTTGCTCCTGGTCTACCTAGTGGACCGAGCCTGGTTATGTGATCTTTATGATTTAGGGCGCCATTAAACCAGAGCAGGTGCTCTTGAAATTTAAGTGGAATTTCAATCTCCTCGAAAGGAGCGTACTCTTCCGGAGGTTCCTCTATTTTGTAATAGTGAAACTCTTTTGTTGTAGCGTTTGCCGCTGGAAAGTTTATCCATGAATAGAATACCTCTGTCTGCCGATACTCGTGAGCCTCTATCACGAAAATTACTGTACCACCTTGAGGTGTCAGTCCGTTCTCTATAAGTTTTAAAGTTATAGATTTTCTTAAGTGGACCGGGATGATAATAGCACCCGGGTCTGTGTGTTCGGGACCCTGCTGAGTCGCATCTGCTGCGGCCCCAGTGGTTCCATTTTCTCCTGGCATTGTTAAAATGCAAGGTTTGCAGAGTTGGTCTCCAAGGAGACAAAGATTAGGTGCACAATATTTTGGAACACTGTATCCTTCAACGTTGAATAAACCAGAGCTTTACATAGGAATCTCTTCCTACTAAGGTCGGGCGGATTTTAACCTTTCACCCACTCCAGACGTCTATTGGAGTATTTACGGGAGAAAGGGGTCTGTGTGAAATATGCATGACTGAGTTACTCCAACGTCTTGCGTTAGTTTATCGCCTTACCAAACGTTTAGGCGCCATATAGTGTAGTTCCTAGTTTCCCACTAGGCCCTGCGCATTGGAATAACATAAACAGTAGTATCGACGTGGAACTGCGGATATTCCAGGCCTCCACTGACTATGCTAAACTTACTTGGGTGTGTTACCAACTAGCTCAGAGGTCACTGGAAACTTTCTTCTCTGCATGGGAAGTGATCAGCTTCCCTGGCACAGACAAGAAGGGATTCAGGTTTCCAACAACCGTGCAACATGACAACTTTGCTCCTCAGATCAAGAGTCAATCTCTAGGGTCGTGTGAAACAATAGACATGTATTTCACTCAGTCAGATTAGTGCAGTTTACTTTCACGAGATGTAGAGAATAGAGAGACGGGCGTTTGTCAATAAAGGGTTAACATTTATTGAACAGTCTTTCTTCTCGTACAAGAGAAATGTATTGCCACAATTGCAAGACTTGTTATTATAAAAAGTACGTACAGTAAGATAAGTATTGCGAAATAATACTGTAAAAGCATTGATATGGTTTCTTAGCCATACAATGGTTTAAAAGTAATAAAACATATATACAGTCATATATACATTAGGCTAAAATACTCAACTGGTGCTTCTAACTACGCCTACCCCAGTGTGCCTGACCTAAGCCTAACACGTGGAAGGGGAGTAAGTAAGTAGCTTTAAGTTAAGTTGGTTTTGCCAAGGTTTGCTTCAAGAATTCTCGTCTAAGGGTTTAGTCAACACCATACCTCTGAATAGAATGATGGAAGTCTGGTATTTCCTTCAGGGGGCACTCAATATCCCAGTCACCCGCGAGGGCAGACCGGAAACGCTGGATTTCTCTGCAGGAGAAAGGCAGCGGCTCTCTTCTCAGCGCGTCGGGAGGAGGAGGCGGGGGACAGCGTCCACGGCAGCTGGAATCTGCTGGGCTCTTCGCAGAGGGACGGCTGTTCAGCTCCTAAGCTTACCACACCATCGTTCGCGCTTTAGCAGCGATAATGGTATCAGTAGCTTCACCACCAAGGGGACAGCAGCTGTAGCGTACTGCATGCAGCATACAACAGCAACGGGATGCACAACAGGGTGCACGACAGCAATTGCTTAAGGCAACGTTGGTAGTATTTATACCTGACAGGTGCCTGGTTTGACGTAAATTTGCTGGACATAAGACGTCAATTAAAGATGTCACTAGGAAGTGATAGCTATCAGTTGCTCATTAGAGTTCCATTACTAATCAAAACACAGCAAGCGGGGATTTCCAGGTTTGCTGAGTTTTTATCTTGTTGAAGAACTCGGAGTGTTAATCTAGGAATATCAGATAGTGACTTCTGCTCTGTCATTGCACTAATTGGTTGCAAAGGAAGTGGCAGAGAACTATGCTGGAATGTGGCTCTGTTCGTGTGAGGCCAGAGATGACTTTCTGAATATCGCACTTGAACGGTTATGCCAATATAGGGAATAAATGGATTTATAGCCGAATAGGGGCATAAGGTCACAGTATCGATCAGGAACCTAGATAAACATGCAACAACTGTTCATAGACCTCTTTATCCTATTCTTAATAAACCGCAAGATGATTCTCTTTTATTAGATTGTTGTCCACCTCTGTATACTCTTCCTTCTGCTCCTTTTGAGTGAGATGAGGACTCTTCTTCAGACCAGGACAAAGCTTGAGAAACTCGCTCGATGTTATCTGCTGGGTGTGCATCTGACATTAGATCTGCTGCGCGTAAAGCCGTTCGTAGTACTACCACTGCTTCTGAACTTCTAGATAGTATAAAAGGTTGGCAGGAAAGGGAGCAGATATATTTTACTGAGGTATTTGCTGCAGGGGTTATTGAACGGTTTAGGAAATATTCAGTAGAAATGGAGCCCGATGATGTAGCAAATGATTGTAAGGAACTGCGTGAATTTCTTTTTGTCTTCTCCCAGGTCGCTGACACGATCAGACGTTTGGTTAAACTGCGTGTTGAAGCAGCCCGTTTGCGAGAAAAGAAAAAGGCAGCAGACGCAGCTGCACAAACATTCCAGATCAGCATGGCAAGGGGTTCTACTCCCGAAACAGATAAGAATGTTGTGATTAATGTGAAACCCATGCGGGAAGCTGCACCTTTATTTGTTCCTACTAAAGGAGGGGTACAAGTGACGATAAGACTTCTACAGATGCAAAGGGTTATTTTATTTATAATTGGGTTTGCACTCCTTGGAATAGAGCAGATGTCATGGCTCTTAAAACTGCATTACCTGATCCGCGAAAGAATCCAGCAGCCTTTTATGAGGAAGTTGAGGGTGCTATTAGCTCTTGTACTATGACTTTGCCTGGTATTGACCTGTTTTTTGGACTGATATTACCAACTGATATGTGGAGAACTGTGCGTAAAACTGATGATTGCATGACATTCGGAGCATTATGGAAAGATTTAGAGCAATTAGATGAAGAAAGAGAACCTGCACAGAAACCGTGTCAGTTAATTTTAGATCTCCCTGAAGCTATATTAGTTAAGTTAAAGATGAATATTCCTCCTAATACGATAGATTGGACAGTGTTAGCGTCTTGCAAGCAAAAGGCAGATTAATCCGTTTCTGACTTCTTGACACGCTTTGAAGAGGCATTCCACGATTTTAGTGGCCAGTCATTGACAAATGACACAGAGACATCTGTTCATCGATAAATATGTCGCAAACCTTTTGCCAGGAATAACTAGTCGACTAAAGGCCAGTGAGAGTTCATGGACTACCTCTTCTCTGGTTGCTCTTTTAACTATGGCTCAGTATTATGAACGACAGGCACTAGAAGCTAAAGGTAATGAGGATAAAAAGACTAAAGAATTAAAAACGAAGATTATGTTGGCTCAGGCTTATGGTCCGCCTTCTAAAGGTGATAATAGAGGTTGACGAGGATCTTATGGTTTGTCTTTTCCTTCTTATCCTCTTTCGAAATTGTCTGTTGATCAGGGTGAGTACTGCAAGAAATTTGGACATTGGGCTAATGAGTGTCCAGGATTGCGTGCTCAGCAGTATCCATGTGGTCGGGGACAAATGCGAAATCGTTCAGGAAACTCAGGGCCTAGAGGAGGCACAGATGATCGTGCTAGGTTTGATGCTAATACACGTGGACAGGATGGGTTTAACGCTTTTGATATACGGAATCAGTATCAAATGTCTGATTATATGCCGTCTGATTTAAACGATTCTGCTTATGCATAGGATTGCCTAGGATGTGGTAAGGAATCATTTGAAGTTCCAGTAGATCAGAAGGGTCCCTAAGTTACAGCATATGTTTTGGGTTCTACTGATCAGTTTCTGGTTGATACAGGAGCTACTCGTAGCGCCTTGTCTAAACACCTAATTCCTAGGGCTCCCCTGTCTAGCTTAACTATTACATCGATAGGTTTTGTGGAACACCTTCCCTTAGCCCACTATCACAACCACTTGCATTCCATGTTGATAAGTTTACTGCTCCATGTCAGTTTTTGCTCTCTCCAAACACACCAGATAATATTGTGGGTCTTGATATGCTGAAATGTTTCAGGGCTACAATGTGATGTTCTCCGGAAGGAGTACGGCTTATTTTGAATGACAACTACCCTGTGATTGAGAGATCCAGTTTCAGTTTCATCAACTTTTATTCGATTATCAGTTTGTATAATCATAAAAAGTACATACAAAAAGGTTATCGGCACATGAATAAGTTTAAAAATAAGTCAGGATATGAAAGATTTTTAGTAAAAGATAAAGTTTCGGTTCTGTATAGTTCTAGATTAGCTTGGAACATTACGACGTATTGTTAAGACTGCTTTAAGATAAGTCACTATAAGTTTAGCTTCATGTAGCGTGTTCAAAGATTGCAAATAGAGAAACGCAGAATAGCATTGTCTATGGCCACTGGATCGAAGAAGTGGAATAATCCACGTTTTTCGTGGAAGTTTATAGTATTTGCAAAATAGAACAACATGGATCGTAGACTGTGGGGAGATTCCATCGCAGGGACAATTCATCAGGTTGCGGGACCAATTATGAGTTTCCGGAAATGAAACCAAGCGGAAAAAGATGTTAAAGCGAAGTCTTGTTAATAAAAACTTTTCGTGGTTTGATAAAAAGTACGTCAGATAGGCTTGTATGCCTTTGTCAGATTGTTGAGCACAGATTTTTTCGTTTGATGGTTTTGAGATCTCTGCCTTGAATCCTGTTTCAAGTACCCCGGCAAGAGAAAATTCCAATGAGAAAGAGATACCTACTGTGTTGTTTTCTGATCAGGAAGTTCCGGGTCATGTGCGATACAACCTGCGACCGAGAAAACATCACGGTGCCTCAGACCCCACCATTAGGAGATAAGGAAAGACTCGATTGAATAGACAGGGTTTGCTAGCCAACAGGTCTGAGGTACCGAGCGAGACACTGGACTGAACTCGTTGAGAGCCGGAATTTTGATCACTGTGCTCTGTTCAGAAAGAAAGACTAACTTCTACAAACGGCCAGGTTGTACAACGGAATCATTCTGACCACCACTCTTTGGTTTTCTTGTGATGAACGATAGGAGTACCTGTGAGACTCTGATGGACACAGGGAGAAGAACCCTCTGGCAGAACGGACTGCTTGGCCCGAGCTTAGATTTTGGACTTTTAGCTAGGAATGTACCCTTTTGGTCGTATTGTACTCGAAGAAGAAATTCCCATTGCACCGCGATACATGCCATTTTATGAACCAATGTTTTCAACATGGACCACGAAGGTCAAGGTGGCCTTTGTATTGGTTATAACTGTCATATTAGCCATTTTTATGGGCTTATTCATATACTTAGAGCATAAATACCCTTTGCAAACTCGTTTACCCTCTACTGTTGCACCGCCTGAACATTTCATGTTCACTTTGGCACCCCACAAAGAAATACATCGCCAGACCAATGCAAAAAATGTATTTGTAGAGATGCTTCATCAAACGCACAGTGCCACCAACATTACTGATTGCTGGGTTTGTGGGCTTCTGCCCTCTGTCGTACACAATCATTATCTGTTCCTTTCGTTACCTCTGTCCTATTTAGGGAGTTATGAAGCCTGGTTCAAAATGTTTTCCGCCATGTACAATCATTATATAGAAAATCACAAACACTACACTGCGAAGGATTACAACATGATTATAGCGTATATCGAAGAGCATCAGGGATTTGACCCAAAGGGTAATGGGGGACGGGGGTCACTGGATCCAGAAGCATGTATGAATAAGTATATGGAGGTCAAGAATAGTACCTGGTTACAGGATGAACTCTATGATTTTAACAAATGTAATGCTTCCCAATATTTCCAGCTTTTTGTTGATCGAAATGTTACTAGTGAACGCATTGTACCCATTCCTATTTTGAATACCTCCTCCGATTTCTGTGTACAGGGGATGGGGCATGTACAGGTTGGTGACAGTGTCTGTAATTACACCTATCGTATGAAGCTACCTAGTAGTCCACCACTGTTGACGCCACCCAATGTGTATTTCGTATGCGGGGAAAATGCTTACACTTGGTTACCCCGTGGTTAGGCTGGGCATTGCTATCTGTCCTTCCTGTACCCGCCTGTATACATAGCACCATCCGACTATCACAGAACACACCAGCTACATTCACCTAAAATAGCACCCAATAGGCAGCGAAGACAACTCATAGCAACAGACGTTGATCAGACAGACACCTCCTTACAGCAGTTCACTGATTTTAGCAAGGGTTTGGTCCCATTCTGGGGACCTATCTTCAATAGCAGAGAAATAAGAAGGTTGTCCCAAATAGTAGCAAATGTCATTAATATCACTACTGAGATTTTGACTAATATTACCGTAGAGCTTCAGGCGACAAGACTCGTGGCACTTCAAAATCGGATGGTTTTGGACGTTATATTGGCTGATCGGGGCGGAGCCTGCCGAGTGATTGAGAGCTCCTGCTGCGTATATGTTCCAGACTCCGCCCCCACTGTTCATTTGGCCATACAGAAGTTGCATCGCATAGCAGCTGAGATGCATACCAAGAATAGGTCCTGGTCTTTGTCCGGCTGGTTCTGGGGGCTCCTGTCCACCTGGGGTTGGAAATTATTGTTAATATTGGGTGGAGCGGCCGGTGTCATCTTCACTTGCTGCATCCTAATACAATGTGGTCCGGCCTGTTGCTCCTATTGTGCGTCCAGGGTGACATCCGTGTGCATCCCTGCCCCAGTTCCTGCTAAAATCCAGATGCTCCAGCAAGAGGTCCATGAATTGATGGCCATTGATGAGAAGATTTTCCAAGATTAGCGCCCCCATTTCTTTAGCTACATCACGCTAAAAGGAGGGTTTGAGGAACCGGAATTGATTTCCGGTATTGCAATACGTATAATCGATAATTAATAATTAGCATGATGTATCTAGAGTATTCACTTGGAGTACGCAAACATTAACCTACACCCGAATTGCAGTAAGTTAGGGTTCTAATATGCATTGCACTTTCCGTTGTTACCTCGGTCTGACATCTGACCCTCGGCTCAGATGTCAGACCGAGGTAACGATGGAAAGTGCGTGGCCTCTTTGTCCCGAGCGAGTGACAGGCGAGGTGAGGCTGTTCCTCCCTACAATTTTGGGAGAGAGTTGAAAAATAAAGATATGAGACTACTTCACAACTGGTATGTCTACATAATTGAGACTATTTATCACGTCACGTGGTAAGTGTTGCAGTAGTGAACATCATAGGTCCTGAAGAAAGCCCGTGGGGGCTGAAACATGTTGACCAATTACCATTCATGTTGAATAGTAATTCTTTACATACTATTTCCACTCTGCTTTTAATTATGCCGTTTTGATGGTCGCAACTAATAAAGTTTTCAGAGACATTAAGACAGGCATTTTTAGATCACCACCATTTTCGTTTACACTTTTCACACTTTTTGAGCACTGCAACTTGCCCTTACAGCCTTAAAACTCTCATCTTATGGTTGATGGTCCAACCTGTGGATCCAACATTAGCTATCCTCAGGAATTTTCCTGTGGAAGTGCTTATCGGATACCAACTCTCCACAACAATCCAGATGATGAAGTTCCGCCAATGTGTGGGCTGATGGGTACATTTTTCCTTTATCTTTAAACTTTTGTTCTTCTTTCCTCTCCTCTGTAACCTCCTAAATAACCTCTTGGTATGTGTGATTTTGGATACCATAAATAGGTACCAACCACTGATAAAATTAAAAAAGACCCTTGGTATCTTTCGTGTGTTATATTGTTCAGTTGGGGGACAAAATACAAGCAGGTCTATAAACATAGACTCCCCTAGGGCCCTCCCTCATATTTTGTTTTTTGCTAGTTTTAAGCCTATGCAGCAGTGTAGCAGGGAGGGGGGTTGTGGCTTGGGGGGGTGGTTTAGTATGTTTATGGTGTCTCATTAGTGAGTTGGGAGGGTGGACATCCTATTCGTGGCATTTCTCTGTCATGTACCTCATTCAGTGCTTTGTCCAGGGGGTTTTTATTGAGAGGGTTGGGGGGATGTTTTAGTTTGTATTGTTCTGGGTTTTCAGGTATGACAAATATGATTTGCTTCAAGAAAAGGCAATCACTGGTTACTAACTTTTGGTATTGCTGTTTATGAAAGGAAAGTGGTCTACAAATGTGTCCCACCCTTGGGGCGTTCTTGGGAGGCTCCCCCTGCAACTGAATGAACACGCAACATGGCACGATGGGCAAGGCAACTAGACAGGGGCTCTAGCTGTGATCATAAAATGTCAACGGGCTTGGAGACAAGATCAAGCTGGGTATAGTGCTCCAATTTCTAAACAGACACTCCCCTGGTGTAGCCCTCTTACAAGAGACGCACCTGCTTGGAAACGCTTGTAGGGCCCTGTTGCGACGGGGTTTCCATTTGGTGGAACACTCAGCTTTTGGTTCTGGCTCCGGGGGAGTAGGCATTATGGTCCTAAAATCATTCCCCATGACAATTGACTGTGTCCGCACCGACGCCCTGGGTAGGTTTGTTGCTGCCTCCGGGACCTGGGAGGGGCGCATACTTAATCTCCTGTCTGACTATGAGCTGCTGGGTTTGCAAACCCAAGTCTTTGCAGACCTTGGGAACCTCCTCCTAGCCTTGCCGAAGGCAGAGTGTTGATCGGTTGCAATTTCAATTCCATCGTCTCTGACTCCCTTGACCGTTGGCCCTAAAGGGCCTTGCCGCCCTCCCTCATGCAGGTTCACAGCTTCCTTGAGGCGATGGGCCTGGGGGATGTCTGGAGGAGACTACACCCGGCTGAGCAGCAATACACTTTCTACCCTGGTGCCCACCACAGTATGTCCCATGTAGATAGTGTAAAAAAAAAATACCACATAAATACACCCCACATAAATCCACTTTATACCACATAGCAATCCATATAAATACAATCCACATTATGCCACATAATTTCACTCTATACCACACTGTTCCATGCTGCACTATTTAACTCCACAAAAATCTATTCCACACCACATTATTAGAAAAAATAAATATTTCACCCCACAACACAATTCTACTACACACCCCTATATCCAATTTACAACACATATTTCAACATCATATCATAAAAGTCAACAGCACAACACATAATTCAACTCACCTACATATCAATCCATGACACAAAATACCATTCATCATAATTACACTCCATTACTCACAATCCCACTCCACATAATTCCAATACACTCAAAAACACATACTTACTAATCACATAATGCAACTGCACACCATGTCACATAATTCCACTACACAAATCCATTCAACAACACACAATTCTATCCCACACAATGTCACAACAAACAATTTCAATCCAACCCACAAAATTCATCTACACACCACATACATCCACTCCAATCCATAACATATAGGTAAGACATTTACAATAAAAACGCCAAACGCTCTAACTTTGTTTTTTTTAACACCTAAACACACAGATCTGAAGATAAGCTCCAACCTATTTCTTATTTTTCGTCGTCAAATCGGTAAAGATGTTCAGTTCCATACCACACAATTCAACTCCACACATTTGCAATCCACACCACATCATTCGACACTAAACCATATACAACTCAACAATTACACAACATACCACATACATCTAATCCACACCACACCATTCCAAATTGTGCCACAAAAATCAACAGCATACCATATAAATAACCTCCAATACATACCACTCCACAACACAAAATGCCATTCCACATAATTCCACTCCATAACACAATCCCATTCCACATAATTCAAGTAAACTCAATACCACATATTTACTATCCTTTGATTCCAAAGCACACCATGCCACATAATTCCACTACACAAATCTAATCCACATCACACGCCTAACTAATCCAATCCAACACACATACTTACACTGCATACCACATACATACATTCCATCCTTGGCAGAACTTTTCCGCCATCTCTGAAGATGACCCCCTCAAATGCATCCTCGAAACCAAACCCTCCAACCATTCTTCTGACCACATCTCTAGTGTCATTGCCATTGATTTCTATACCAATACTCTCGCTAATTGGACCAGGCTAGTTAATCTCTTCCTCAGTCAAGGCTCCCTTCCTGCTGCCCTCAAAACAGGATGGCTGGTCAGGATTATTTTAAGAAAAATCGGGGCCCACACAGCCCATGTGTGCTGCGTGATCAACAGTTTTATATCTCAAAAGAATTTATTTTCATTTATAATCAAGTTTCGTTAGTTCATCCAAAGATGACATCAAAGGAAAATCCTGTCAAGACAATCAGTTCAAAAACATACAATTGTGTGCACAATATATACAAGTGTACAAACATTTACAGTGAATACTCAAAATTTCACAACACCAAAGGGAAGTTTAATACAAAATAATTACATTCCAGGCCAATTGCAACATAAAAAACATTTACACAAAGCACAGAATTACACGTGGGAAGGAAACCAGTCCTTTAACTAGAATACCAGTGGACAGGCGGAGCTAAAGGTGGAATAAGGTTGCCTGCCTGTCTCACAGAACCTGTGATGGAATGTTTATAAGATTGCCAGCAAGGGCCCACAAAAGCGGTATTAGTTAGTCCCTAGCTGCACCCTTCTTTCTTGTCACAGGCTGGGGGTCAACGCGTTTCGAACCGTAGATATTGTAGGTTCTCCTCAGGACAGGGACTGGGTAAAAGCTTCTCTGTAAAAAGAATTAAGGGATGGTGTCAAACTAATATTGCCACACTATAAATGCCCTCTTTATCTATAAACGAAAAGGTGACAGCAATTTACCTGCACAGCGAGCACAAAGGCTGCAGGGGTGAAGGTGGACTGCAAATCAAAAGAAGTATTCTGGAAAGGTAAAAAGTAAAAACGGAGGCAATCAGGACTGTTGAGTATACAATTCAGAAAAGGGGGTGGTGATGAACAGAGTGTCTGAATTAAGCAGACCACTCTTACCCAGTCCAAAGATCAGGGCTTGATCCATCACTGTTATTTAGCTCACTGCACCATCCCAGCTCAGAACCTGGCTATATGCAAATCAGTCTGTCCCTGGCCCAGTGCATCATGGGAACAGGGCAGACTAAACTACAAAGCCAATTCTTCACCAGAAAGGAGACAAGCTTCCGGGGACCGGTTTCTGGCATTTCAGCCGTCGTCGGCCCGGCTTGCTTGAATCCTGATGGTGCAGTGAGCAAGGGACTCATGTCTGAGTATACCCTGCCACAACTATAGTGGCCAAAAACGATTCAGAAAAGGGGGTGGTGATGAACAGAGTGTCTGAATTAAGCAGACCACTCTAACCCAGTCCAAAGATCAGGGCTTGATCCATCACTGTTATTTAGCTCACTGCACCATCCCAGCTCAGAACCTGGCTATATGCAAATCAGTCTGTCCCTGGCCCAGTGCATCATGGGAACAGGGCAGACTAAACTACCAAGCCAATTCTTCACCAGAAAGGAGACAGGCTTCCGGGGACCGGTTTCTGGCATTTCAGCCGTCGTCGGCCCGGCTTGCTTGAATCCTGATGACGCGCCTCCTGCGAGGTCTTACCAATGTACACCTTTTTGCAGGGACATTGAATGGCATAAACAGTGCATTTAGTTTTACAGTTGGTGTGTTCATCATGATGCCAGAATTTATTGCCGTCAGTGAAGAGGGAACCCTCCATTGTTAGGTCACAGACAGTACAAGTCCCACAAATGCGTCAAAGAATCATCCAACACCGCTCCAGAATAAACAATAAGAACCTTACTGCACCACTGGTCTCTCATTTTCTACAATACAAGCACTCCGCAAATGATATCAGATGGACTGTGCTTGCAGTCATCAGAGGTGGAAGTGGGGACCCAGACGCACGCCTTTCCCAAAAAGAGGCGTACCTTATCTTGAAATTCGATACATCCAATTCTGGCCTCAACGAAATGTCTGAACTTGCAAATTTATGATTCTGTCCCCTGAGAAATGTCTGAGCTTGGACATTATTATTTCTCTGCTCTCCTGTGCTGAGCTGTGTAGGAACCGTGCTGCTCGCTTGCTTTCTTTGAAATTGTGCCTTTTTTCTCACAATTCTATACCCACTATGGAATTTCTATTTTCACCACTTTTCACTCTCAATTTACAAGTAACGGTGGTGCCAGGCTATCTTTGAGTAAACAACAATCATGAGGTCTTGAAAACAATGTTTGTTATATGTTTATAAATGTTGTGCTTCGACTTCTAATAAGCAGTGGTGGTGTCAGGCTATCTTTGAACGGGGTCACTGCTGTGCACACTCATACAGGAGAGTCCAAGGCACTGTCTGCACTACATGGAGTCACTGCTGTGCACACTCATACCGGAGAATCCAAAGCACTGTCTGCACTGCGTTACTGCTGTGCGCACTCATACCGGAGAATCTCAGGCACTGTAGGGTTTACTGCACTAGAGACCTTACAGCATTGGAGGAGTGAACCCTAGGCTATCACAAAAGGGGATATCCCTGCACTGCACGGAGCCACTGCGCTACACTCACACTGGCCTCTTCTACACTGTGCCCCTTATCCGGCACATGGAATAGAGATACTGGACTGAAGCCATTCATTGCCTCTCTCAGGGCTGCAGTGAATAGGATAACTGTACCCTGTCACCGTACCGCACCCGGTGTGCCACTGGTGTAACGAACTTGAAGGCCCCCCCCCTCCGGCAAGGTACTTGCCCCCCCCCCCTCCTAACTGTCAGGAGCTCTCAGCCCAGCCTATTGTGCTGGGGGGACCCCTGCAGTCCCCCACCCCACTGTGAGGGCCTTTGTTACGCCACTGCCGGTGTCCCTCACTGTACAGCCCCATCCTTTGCCTCCCTCACTGCTGCAGTGAAAGGAGCTACTGCACCGCGCCCGGTCACCCGCACTGTACTGCGCCCATCCCTTGCCGCCGTCACTGCTGCAGTGGATGCGAGTCACTGTACAGGTGGGCTTCCTCCTATGGCAGCGGAGGCAGTGTTCCTGCACTCCCGGACTTCAAAAGTGACAGGGTTGTGAAGCGCCCATGTGGGTTTTATTTAAAACAACTGCCTAGACCCTCACACTGCAGCAGTGACAAGCGGTAAGGGAACCCTACCCCGTCGCCCTCCACAGCACTACACCAGAGACAAGGTGCCATTCAACCTGTACCTGGATTGCCTCACGCTACAACAGCAGTAATCAATGTGAAGTGAGGGGTAGGGGCACTGCTCACCTACACGAGCAGCGCTCACGAAAAAAGCAGTGATGTGTATATATTCCGATCTAGCCTCCCTCACGCAGTACCAGGGGCCAGAAGTTACTGCGTTCATACCTCGGCTCTGATACCAGCAGTGGCAGGCTGCCCTCGTACGTCGAGCTCTCGCACTGCATCAGTGATCAGATGTCACGGCGTTCATTGCTCCGCTCAGACTCTGCAGCACTGATTGGCTGCCCTCGTGCACGTGGCTCCCTCGGAGGGCAGCAGTGGCCAGGTGTTACTGCATTCATATTTCCGTTCCGTAGCAGTCCTGTTTCACCCTGCATTTCAGGCTCTTGGACTGTGTCAGTGGCAGGTGTTACTGCACTCACTGCATCGGCTCCCTGACACTAGCAGTGAGAGGCTCTCCTTGCACGCTTTCACTATAGCAGTGACAGGTGTTACTGCACTCACTGCATCGGCTCCGACACTAGAAGTGAGAGGCTCTCCCCGCACGCTTTCACTGTAGCAGTGACCAGATGTTAGTGCATTCATACAATGGCTCTAACTGGCTACCCAGTTGGTAGCCAGTTAGAGCCAAAATCGGTATCTCTGGTTGTTACGCCACACCCTCTTCACTTTATTTTACCTCAAACTAACATTTGCGGGAAGTAAACCTAAATATAAAGCGTAACTAAACAAGTTGCAGCAGAGAAAAAAAAACACATTAACTACTCGCAGTCGTGTTAAACATTTGCGCTGCTGGGAAAGGTGTGAAACAGGGGAGATTGAATACTGGATCAATCCATTCTCAACAATGCATGCCAGTGGGTTAGTAAGAATCGTTCCAAGCTCCCTTTATACCAGGCTGAAGCAAGCATAAGGCACTACACAACTAACATGATCATGTTTTGGAGTGCGCGCACTAGAAACGGAGGGGCTCTGGGCCAGAGCCGGTCTAGAGGGAGGGCCATGTAAGCTAAGCCGTCCCAAGGTAGCCCCATGGCCCACCAAGGCCCATTTACAATTAGTAAACTTTCATTCTGTTTCTTAATGAGTTACCTGGACTTCAGCCTCGCGTTCTCGGCTTGTTCAGCGTTTTGAAACCTGTAGTGCCTGGGACAGGTGTGGAGTCAGTCGGAATGGGAGAGAGTGTGTGTGTGTGTGAGAAAGAGTGAGAGAGAGACAGAGTGAGAGAGACAGTGTGAGAGAGACAGTGTGAGAGAGAGACAGTGTGAGGGAGAGAGACAGTGTGATAGAGACAGTGTGAGTGAGACAGCGTGAGAGAGACAGTGTGAGTGTGAGAGAGACAGTGTGAGAGAGACAGTGTGAGTGTGAGAGAGAGAGTGAGAGAGTGTGTGTCTGTGTACACAGCAGGGTACCTGTGACACACCCATTACATCAAAAGCGACCTACCCAAGCTCCCATCACACAGCACGCAAGAGACGCGTATAGCAGAAAGAATCTAATAGGATTTTGCCATCCCAAGAAAAGTGATTGAAAATGTACCTACAATTGGGCAACTATAAAGTCTGCTAACATAATTTAAACGACCTTAAGACACAGGCACCGCACTTCGGCGCGCTGGTGGCTGTGTTGCTCTCCCAAAAATCCCAGAAGCTACAAATGGATTAAAGACAGCAGTGCTGTTATCAGCGCCGCGCGCCCCTCTGCAGGCTCCCCCTGCATTCCATGAGGCGCGCGTCGCGATCCGGTTTTGTCTGCCAGGCTGTCGGCAGAAGTGCACGCGCCCAACGTTATCCGATCGGAAAACGCTGCGCGCGGCCAGGTCATGCCTACCTTTGTCTGTTCTTTTCCGCTGAGACGCCGACTATAGTTCTCTGGCGAGAACGCGCTTCACGCGTTTCTAGCCGAGACCTAAAAATAACCTCTGCAGATGCGAACGACCTCAACAACTTCCGCCCCATCACCAATCTCCCTTTTCTTTCAAAAATCACAGAAAAATATGTTGCAAAACAACTTTCCCAACACATTATGGACAATAATCTCCTTGACGTTTTCCAGTCTGGCTTTATTCAAAATTGCAGCACTGAAACAGCCCTCTTGCAAGTGATTGATGAGGCGCTGCATATTTTCCATTATGGGGAATAGTGCCTTCTGATTCTTCTTGACCTCTCTGCATCCTTTGACACTGTTATTCACAGCACCTTCCTTAACACTCAACAGAGAATGGGGGTGGAAGGAACAGTGCTTAAATGGTTTGCCTCATTCCTCTCGGACAGATCCCAAATTATCAAGATAGTGAACAGTCTCTCGTCTCCATTGGTGGTTGGTCAAGGCGTCCCTCAAGGTTCAATCCTTGCACCCACTCTGTTTAATCTCTATCTGGAACCATTAGGGAACCTCCTAAGCAAATCTGGGATCCTTTACTATCTCTATGCGGATGACACTAAAATCTACCTCAAGGTGTCTTCCTCACAAGATCTCTCACTACTCAACTCTACTCTCAACTCTAATCACAACTGGATGTTAGTTCACCAACTCATTCTCAATTCCACCCAAAACTGAATTCCTCCTCCTATCTACCTCTCTCTCCCCGCCTCCTGTTCAATCCTGGATGGATCAGCTGAATTTACTCAACAATAAACCCATCATTGTCGACAGCGCTAAATCCCTAGGTGTCATACTTGACAAAAGACTCAACCTAATTTCACACATCAACTCCATTGCCAAGAACGTATGTTAGCAGCTGCGCCTTCTGTGGGGGATTCGTCGGTTCTTCCTGGAGAAAGACCCAAATACCTTGGTCCAATCGCTAGTTCTCTCTAGACTGGATTATTGCAATTCTCTTCTGACTGGCCTACCCAAATCTCACCTCTCCCCCCTCAAATTTGTCCTCAATTCAGCAGCTTGCTTCATTTCAGAGTCCAAAAGAAGTAACCACATCACTCCTATCCTGTCCTCCTCGATGGCTTCCCATTGAGGCAAGTCTAACGGCCTGTATCACCCACAAAACCTTGCACACTTGCTCCCCTAGCTATCTGGCGAATAAACTGAAATTGTCTGGAGGCTTGAGACCTTCTCGGAATGGGGAAAAGTTTCTGCTTGAGCCCCCCTCCTTCAAAAGGGAAAAATCGTTGGCTCAATATTTCTCAGGTAATGCGGTGAGAATCTGGAACTCGCTTCCTCCATTGCTCCATGCCACCATCACCTCTATCCGGATCTTCAAAGCTGACCTCAAACCTCTCCTATTCCAAAGACACTTTCATAACTAATACCTTCATTCTCAGACCCCTCTAGGAAGTTTGTTACTCATTGTAAATTTGTTATATTTTCTTGTACATTCCTCGCTTGCTGTGTTTGATATATATATATATTTTGGAGCGCTTTACATGAGCTCTGTATTTACATTACACATTCAGACACGGGGAGATCAAGTGATTTGCCTTCTATGTTTTTCCCTACCTCTTCTTGCTTGCTGTGTTTTATACTGTGTCCTGCTATTTTTGTAACACTCTATTTTGTAACATTTCTCTCATGTAACGTAACTGGTTCTATTATACAGCGCTATGACACCTTCGGGTAAAGTCTGCGCTTTATAAAAACACATTAAATAAATAAAAATAACACAAAGGTAAAGGATAATTAACATTTACAATGCCAATAGCTGTTACTCAAACAAATGCGAGACCAGTTGCATTTTCAATGCTTGTTTAATTCTGCAAGCTCACTTGAAGTTCTCTGCTAGACGAAGAACAGTGCTTTAAATGGGCCGGTACTCACCGGTATTGAGTACCGGCACTTCAAAATTTTCGAGCCGTCAGTACCGGCACTTTTCTTTAGTTCAGGGAGAGTACCGGTACCCTGATTGATGGCACAGCAGGAACATGGTAGCCATGACATAGCCTTTTGCGGAGAGGCTGCTAGATTAGCAGCTCCCATTTGATTTTCGCAGACTGCTGGGGTTGGTAAAGGCTTGCATCGCGCTGTGATTAACAGGACAGGGTCTCGTCAGACCCTGCACTGTTAATTAGCCGTCAACGACCATTCAGTTGAAAGTGCTTTAGCCTCTCCCCTGCTGCTCAGTAATTCAGTCCCATTTAGGATATTGCACTAAAACAAGTAGCAGGTAAACACAATCCTTCACCTTCGACAAAGCCGGTTTTCTTTTCAACACAGGAGCTACTTTCCTTTGTGTGCCCCTCCAACACTAGTCGCTGAATTTACATGATAACAGCGACATTACAACAGGTTCACGAGTGTGAAGGTGCCCTGCCCGAAGAGCAATGAATAGCAGGGAATGCTGCAGCACTCCGGGAAATGGATCTGGTTGGGGGAAAACGACATGAACACTGAAGGTAAGGGGGGGGGGAGGAATGGAAAAAAGTGAGGCGACAGCTGACGTTAGAATTGCCACTTTTTGCCAGATACAAATAGCAGATATTTGTTTATGTCTGAAAAGGGTGCTTAGAAATGATATGTTAACACAAATCTGTGTAAAGTATAAATATGTTGTATTTCTTGAAGTAATTGGTTTAACTATTGAGGAACCACATGTGATTTCAATCGAATCGCCTCCTTTAATGCTTGGAAGCAGTCTGATCAAGAGAAATTAAATAACCTTTAGCCTGAAATCTAGTTTAAAACGCTGCCTTGCAGAATGTACAGGGCCCCGACTGCGCTTGCGTGCACACGCACACTTTCACACCTTGGAAATAGTTTTGTACTTTTGAAGTGATTAATGATTGCAGGCAATTTTGAAGACCTCTCTGTGGATCTTGGCACATTGCAGGAAGCCTGTGCACCCCTGCACGCAAGTATAATCGCAGCGCCTCGCCGGACACGCTTCGCGGGTCCCGCAGCGCTTTGTTTTTTTATTTTTTTTTTAAATATATTTTTATTGCAGGAATCAGTACAACAATACAGTAACGACCAGCATCATATTATAGCCAACTCCTACAAGATATAGCCCACCGACCCCCTTCCATAGCATTGCTATACAGCCAAGCGGCCCATATTCCTGGGGTTGGGCGGCAAATGTAGCTGGGGTCAGTAGGATGCTGGAGCTGGTCCGGATAACACACTGTCCGTCATCTGCTTTTCTAAACAAACCCCAACCCCCAAAAAGATACCCCCCCCCTCAAACTACCAGTCATTGTGAAACTCCCCCCTCCGCCCCCCCCCACCATCAGCGCCAGGGAGTTTTATCACTGTAGGATCCACTGCTTGACCCTCGGGGAAGGTAATAGTGCTGTTAATGCTAGTGTCTAACGGGACTCGGGTCTAGTTGCTTCTTCGCTTTCGGAGTCGCTGGGGGTACAATAATCCCTGAGGGCCTGCACCAGCGTTTCCCATTCTAACGCGGCCTCCTGCGCCTTCTCATTGCTTTGCCTCCAAGCCAACTGATATCGCAGCGCGCTCTCACCCGCTGCCCATTTCAAAAGTTCACCGTGCCATCTGCTGCCCGTAGGACCAGCACGTGCCTTCCAGTTCCTGGTCACCTCTCGCTTAGCCAGTAGGAGCCCCAGGTCTATAAATTTACTGGTGATTTTATTCCGGGGGGTATGGGGGAACCAGTGCAGTAGCCCTACCGCCGCATCGAACGATAAGTGCCTCCCCGTCACCTCTTCTAAAGTCGCCGCCACCTCCTGCCAGTAGGACGTCAATCCGGGACAGGCCCATAGCATGTGTAGGAGGTCCGCCTCCTGAGCCGGGCACCTAGGGCATTTCGCCGAGGCTGCGGCAAAATAACGCCTGATCTTAACCGGGGTCAGGTACGCCCTATGGAGAACATAGTAGTGGACCAGTTGGAAACGGGCGCTACGTGTACCCTTCCATGCTCGCCTCACCAGCTGGGACCAGGTCGTCTCCGGGATCTCCCTACCGATGTCCTCTTCCCAGCGGGACTTCAGTGTGGTGAGAGGGACCAACCCCTCGGTAAGCAACCTGCCGTAAAGGCAAGTGACCACCTTCACTGTGCCCGCCGACATCATTACATACTGGCACACCTGAGACAACTGAGGTTCCTCTAGTCCGTTTTGCCAGTACGCCTGGATCACTCGCACAATGGCCGAGTGCAGCAGAAAGTCGCCCCGGGGGATCCCAAAGCGGTCAATAAGATCCTGAAAGGACAGGAGCACTCCGTCCTCATACAGGTCCCCGACGAGCTGTAAACCCGAATCCTCCCAGTCCGCCAGTCGCGACCAGTCTCCTCCGTGGGGGAGGGCCGTCAGCATCCCCAATGGTATTTCAGGTGCATATGGGGTCCGCAGGTGACCTCTGTTATGAGCCCGATTCCAACAGAGTCGGATAGTCCGCTCCTCCATCGACAGGTCCCGAAGGACTAAACGCTGTCGCAGCGCGATAAAGGAGAGGACGTGCCTGGCTATACCCGTCCCTCTACCGTCTTCCGGGCCTCTGAACTCCCGGGCTATCTCCTGGGTGTATGTCTGGAGCTGCGCCGCCAGGTAGTACTTCTCAAAGTCCGGCACAGCGAGCCCCCCTTCGTCCTTCGGCCTCATCAGGGTATTGAGGGCCACCCGCCGCCGGCCCGTGCCCCAAAGGAACCCGACCACCATAGAACGCAAGCGGCGAAACGTAGCCGGTGGGACCCAGATCGGCAAAGTCCGAAAGTAATACAATAGTCGGGGGAGCGCCACCATTTTGAGCAGGGCGATGCGTCCTGCCACGGAGAGCGGCAGCGTGGCCCAAAAATCCATGCTGCCTCGGAGTGCTCGTATGCAACGGGCAATGTTTCCGTCTAGGAGGTCGGGCTGGTCGTGGTACACAAATACCCCAAGGTATTTAAAGCAGTCGGGTTCCCATCTGATCTCCCTACTTAGCGCCGGAGTGGGGACACCCCTACGCATCGGGAAGAGGCAGGTCTTAGACCAGTTCACTCGTAGGCCTGAGACTTCTCCGAACTCCGTTAGCGCTAATTCCGCTCCCCGTAATGCGTCGACCGGGTCCTCCAGGAAGAGCAACAGGTCGTCCGCATAGAGCGAGACGTAATGCGGGCCCGCCGCTGTCCATAAGCCCGTATAGTGGGCTCCCGAGCGAAGATGCATCGCTAGTGGCTCCACCGCTAGTGCAAAAAGAAGCGGGGATAAGGAGCACCCTTGCCGCGTGCCACGCTCCACCGGATATCGCGATGAAATCAAAGGGCCCGATCTAACCCTGGCTGAAGCGGAAGCGTAAAGAACTGCTGTCCATTTGATAAATCCCTCCCCGAGGCCGAATTTCCGCAATACCGCGCTTAAGTAGTCCCACTCCAGGCTATCAAACGCCTTCTCCAGGTCCACCGACAAAACTACCGGGGACGGGGCATCCACGAATGGTTCCCCAAGCAAGCGAAACAACCTTCGGATGTTCATGGTCGTATTTCGCCGTGGGATGAAACCGGCTTGGTCCTCGTGTACTAGGGAGCCCATATGTCCTAACAGCCTCGAGGCCAAGATGCTGCTCAATATTTTGTAGTCCACCGTCAGCATTGAGAGGGGACGGTAGGACCCCGGGTCAGACGAGTCTCGGCCTGGCTTGAGGAGAGGAACCACCAACGCCTCACACATCGAGCCGGGGAGGCGACCCAGCTTCTTCGCCTCCCTGTAGACCACCAGTAAACGAGGGGCCAGGAGGTCAGCATAAGCTGCATAGAACTCCACCGGCAGGCCATCTAGGCCCGGGGTCTTGTTCCTCGCCATCCGTTTGATGGCCCCGCGGATCTCCCCCAAGCCTATGTCAGATCCCAGGGTGTCTGCCACTTCTCGTTCCACTGTGCGGAGTTCCAGCGGGCGAAGATAGTTATCAAGCCGGTCTGGGTCACGCGCGGAGCGACTGCGGTATAAACATTCGTAATAATGCCGGAAGCAAGTAAGAATCTCCGGTTGGGTGCACACCTCGGTCCCATCCGCCCTACGCATCCTAGTCGTCGTTTGGGACTGGCGCGTAGGGTTGGCCAACCACGCCAGTAACGCGCTCGACCTGTCGCCCTCCGCTATAGATCGGACCGTGTAGGCCTTATAATCGAAACAGCGGAGCCGTTCGACCTCCACCGCCACCTTCTCCCTCGCCTCTGCCGTTTGTGCTTGCAATTCCGGGCGTCCGGGTCGGCTAATTTCGAGCTCGCGGAGCGTTCGGTCCGCTGCGTCTAAATCAGCCAGGATAACACGCCGCATGCCCACCCTCTTAGAGATACAGTACCCCCTCACCACCACCTTGAAAGCGTCCCATTCGAACGCCCTAGTACTCGCGGAACCGCCGTTGGATGCAAAATAATCCGTGATTCTCTCCCCTAGGTCTGCCTTGAAGACACTGTCCTCGAGGATCTCGGGGCGCATCTTCCAGGTGGGTACCGCTGGCATCCCAGGGAACCAGCGAATGTCCAGCAGGAGGGGGTTATGGTCCGAAATGGTCCGCGATAAATACTCCGATCGGACCGCTGCCGAGACTAATTCGGACGAACCAAGAAAGCCATCCAGTCTGACATGCAGCTCATGAAGGCTCGAAAAGTACGAATAATCTCTAGACGCGGGGTGATGCGCCCTCCATATGTCCGTCAAACCCCAGCGGGTCTGCCAATCTTGACGGCCCTTAGCCGTCCGCCGGACCGGGGAGTCGGGGAGCGGGGGATGCGAGCGGTCTATGTCTACATCTACCACGGAGTTAAAGTCTCCCCCCAGCAGGAGGGGACCTGTGAAAAAATGGGCCAACGAGCCCGATAACCCGGAAAGGAAGGCAGTCTGGTCCACATTAGGGGCATACACACAGCAAACATTCAAGTCCCTCCCTCCTAGCGTGCCCGATATGGCCACGAAGCGCCCTTCTGGGTCCAACACTGTCCTCGTGACCTGGAAGGGGACTCCTGCCCTGATCCATATTAGCGCCCCCCTGGCATAAGCAGAGTACGCCGTGGAGAAGACCTGCCCTCGCCACCTACGCTGAAGCGCCGCCCCTTCCGCCTTGTTCAGATGCGTTTCCTGCAGCAGCGCCATTTGCACTCCCCTACGCACTAAATAAGCGTGGACCTTGTGACGCCTAGACATAGTGTGAAGCCCCCTCACGTTCCAAGTTATACATTTCAAGTTAGCAACATCAGCCATTGTCCCAAAGTGTTCTTGCACAGTCTCCCCGTCCGGGTCCCCACAAAGAAAAAACATCAATCCTCCCAGCGCTGTCGGCGGCCATTTTCCCCAACCAGAACCAAACCCCCCAAAAACCAACAAAACCCCCTCCCAACCACCCCAGAACAGGACCCAAACTGCACCATCTAGATCCCATCCAAACTTCTACGGAGAACAACCCCAAAAACCCCACTAGTCCTATGGTCGCCACCGTAGGAAGGCCTTATGGGCCAGGTGCGGGCTGAGCGGAGGCAGTGGGCCCTCGTCGCCCAGGCTACCAGGACTATAATAAGCCCCCCCGTGTCAAAATATTTCGGGGCAAGAGTAGAAGCCTCCCAACCCTCCCTCTTCCATTATCAGCAATAAAGAACGGCAGCCGCCTCCCCCCTGCCGGGCCCCCACCCAAAACAAGGCAACCTATCCCATTACCCTTGTCCGTCCAAAAGGTCCTCCACCGATTTCGGTGTGATCACCGGTGTGTGGGTACTGTCTGCCACTGAGTCTTCCGAGTCCGATGGTGCCTCCTGAGCACCCGGGTTTTCTTCCTCCTCTTCGATGTCTTCGCCCCTTGCTCCCGACAGTTCCGACAGAACTTCCAGCACTCCCCTCCGCTCAGATGATGTCTCCGCTGTCGAGGGTCCTCCCGTGCGGCCGCGGCGGTTCCTGACCCTTTTAGATCGCCTCCTTTGTTCCGGCTCCTCCGCCTGATGGGTCGAGGCGTTATAACCATCCTTCCCTGTTCGGTACAGTTCGAGCCAGTCACAGGCCTCCTCCGGGGTGTCGAAGAACTGGGTTTTGTCGTCGACAATGACTCGGAGCCTCGCGGGAAATAGGAGTGAATATTGGATGCCCTCACTCCTGAGTTCACGCTTAACCGCCAGGAAGGAGAACCGCTTGCGCTGCGTCTCGTAGGTATAGTCAGGGAAGATATTCACCTGGCTGTTTGCAATCTGGAACGGGCCATTTTGTCTGGCGGCATTTAGGATCAGGTCTCTGTCCCGGAAATGTAGCAACCGCGCCACCACCGGCCTCGGGGCTCGTCCCTGCTGTGGGGGCCGCGCTGGAACTCTGTGGGCCCGTTCTAGAGTGTAAAAGGAGGACAGGCCCTCCGGGACCACCGTGTCTCGGAGCCAGGTCTCCAGGTAGCGCACCATATCGCCTTCCTCAACCTTTTCCGGCAGGCCCACTACCCGAATGTTATTCCTCCTGTTTCGGCCTTCCGCATCCTCCGCCCTCCGTTCGAGGGTCTCGATTCGGGACATGGCATCCTTTATCGTCGCAGCCAGGGTTCTCTGCGCCGGTTCGATAGTCTTCACCGTGCTCTCCACCTCCTTGACCCGGTCCGAGAGTTTACCGTGGTCTGCCCTAAGGAGGCCCAGGCCAGTCGCCACCTGGGCAATGTCCTGTTGTAGGGCCGACCGAGTTGCCTCTATGGCTTCCAGTACACGGTCGAATTGTTGCTGGAGTGGTGCGCCACCAGGTCTTTTAGGATCTCCATGTTCTTCCTTGTCCTGGGCCTCAGAGTCCGAGGTGGCCTGGCTGGATCCCTTGGCTCCTTTAGGTTTCCCCATGCTGCCAGGGGCTCTCCGCAAAGGTCCCGGAGTAGTCGCCTCCGTGTGCAAGTGTCCAGCACGACTTTCCCGGGGTTTCGCCCTCCAGTCCGTAATGGGCGATCTCCTTCTCCAGAGCCTGTGGAGACTCCGCCGTTTCGGCTCACGCCACCGCCACGGCGTCCGAGGGCACCGATAAGGGGGCGGAGACACCCGTCTCCGAGTCGGGCAGGCCCGTTCACCCACTATAGCTCCGGGGGAAGGGCCACCAACTCCCCCGGTTGTCCTGTGGCGCCCGAGTGTCGCGCCATCCATGTAGTCGGGGTGGCCAGGAACTCGCAGCTAGTTGCGGAGTCGCGGTGCCGACCACTGCCTAGAACTAAGTGCACCCGTGCCCGGTGCCCTCTAACGCGTGGGCACCCGCCCGGTCGTCTAAACGAGTATGGTCCCGCTGTAGAGGGTCCGAACCAGCCAATGTCCAATGTCTAAAACAACTGAGGCTGGTGAAGCCGGGTGCCGGGCGACACCCGCGAGACCTCCTCAACTCCGTAGGTTCGATCAAGGGGACAAAGGGGTCCGGGCGCCATATTGGGTCGCACTCCGCCACTCCGCAAACTTCGGCATTTCTTCAAAGCCACCTCCGTCCAAACTCCACCAGGGCCCTCGGGAGGGTGTCGTCGCCTCGCTCAACCGAATGCGGGGTCTGGGGTGCCCCTCAGCCTCCGATATTCAGGATAATTCCGGGCTCAGTCCCGGAGCCGAGCTCTCAGGCGACCATCGCCATCGGCGCCCAAGCCACGCCTCAACCCCGCAGCGCTTTGTTGACTGTGGGAGCTGCTTCGTGGAAGTTTTGTGGAGCGCGGGGCAGGCGAGTGTGCTAGCGGGGCTGCGAGCATTGAGGCAGGGACTCCAGCGTCCAGGAGTCCCTGCGCGCCCAACCAGTCACACCTGGGCTGCTCTCCCCGCTGGCCACGCCCCCCGCTAACGGAGCCAAAAGCAGAGCCAACACCCGACCTTCTGGGACCCTCCAGGCAATTTTGAAGATCTCTCTGTGGATCTTGGCACATTGCAGGAAGCCTGTGCACCCCTGCACGCAAGGATAATCGCAGCGCCTCGCCGGACCCGCTTCGCGGGTCCCGCAGGGCTTTGTTGACTGTGGGAGCTGCTTCGTGGAAGTTTTGTGGAGCGCGGGGCAGGCGAGTGTGCTAGCGGGGCTGCGAGCATTGAGGCAGGGACTCCAGCGTCCAGGAGTCCCTGCGCGCCCAACCAGTCATACCTGGGCTGCTCTCCCCGCTGGCCACGCCCCCTGCCAACGGAGCCAAAAGCGGAGCCAACACCCGACCTTCTGGGACCCTCCAGGCAATTTTGAAGACCTCTCTGTGGATCTTGGCACATTGCAGGAAGCCTGTGCACCCCTGCACGCAAGGATAATCGCAGCGCCTCGCCGGACCCGCTTCGCGGGTCCCGCAGCGCTTTGTTGACTGTGGGAGCTGCTTCGTGGAAGTTTTGTGGAGCGCGGGGCAGGCGAGTGTGCTAGCGGGGCTGCGAGCATTGAGGCAGGGACTCCAGCGTCCAGGAGTCCCTGCGCGCCCAACCAGTCACACCTGGGCTGCTCTCCCCGCTGGCCAAGCCCCCCGCCAACGGAGCCAAAAGCGGAGCCAACACCCGACCTTCTGGGACCCTCCAGGCAATTTTGAAGACCTCTTTGTGGATCTTGGCACATTGCAGGAAGCCTGTGCACCCCTGCACGCAAGGATAATCACAGCGCCTCGCCGGACCCGCTTTGCGGGTCCCGCAGCCCTTTGTTGACTGTGGGAGCTGCTTCGTGGAAGTTTTGTGGAGCGCGGGGCAGGCGAGTGTGCTAGCGGGGCTGCGAGCATTGAGGCAGGGACTCCAGCGTCCAGGAGTCCCTGCGCGCCCAACCAGTCACACCTGGGCTGCTCTCCCCGCTGGCCACACCCCCGCCTATCAGCCATCCAACAGGGTGAGGCAGTGTACAAAGGTGAACAGAGCATCCGCTTCGCGGGAGCGTGCCGGGAGAAGCCTGGGACAAGGGCGGGACCGTCCAAGGCCGTCATAGGCCGGAGTAGGCTGGGCTTGGCCTACTCTCTTGGTTCTGCCTTTTTACCATCAAGTCCCTAGCACAACAAACTGATAAACTTGCCCTATAGCTGCTATCACATTATAAGACACCATGCTGTCTCCGGCAAGGGAAAGTACCCCTATAAGGCCAGGAGGGGCAAAAAATAAGACACTAGAGTATTACTTCCCTCGGGCTGGGGGAGACGTGGACAAGGAGAGCACACTAAACCAGCGCAGAGCTGAGCGGAGACGCTCTATAGATAATTTGAAAAGTAGACCTCTAGGTGATTATCCCTCCACACCCAGCGGAGATTTGACCTTAACTGAAGATGTCCCGATCCTGCTTAGGGATTGTACAAAAACGCCCCCAGCATTACCTTTGAGCTCGACCCCAGTGAGTAGCATTAGCCCAAGCCGGGGGACGATTGATCTAATCTCTCAACCTCCTCCTGCGCCGAAACCCAGGAAAGCTAAACCTAAGCTAGCTGCAGCACAAGGGGTATTTGGGCCCCCCCCAAACAAACGTAGGAGGAAGACGAGGTGTGCCCAGGGAAAAAACAAACC
Organism: Lissotriton vulgaris; assembly: GCF_964263255.1. Classification (NCBI taxonomy): domain Eukaryota; kingdom Metazoa; phylum Chordata; class Amphibia; order Caudata; family Salamandridae; genus Lissotriton; species Lissotriton vulgaris. The sequence continues at coordinate 805,537 of NW_028241815.1, forward strand.
CAAGACTCCCCACTCTGAGTTTGGGAAGCCATTCAAACCCCCCATACCGACTGTGACAACAGTGGATGACTTACATCCTAAACCTGCTGCACTGGATGGTTTGGCCCCCGCCCCGACTAAAGAGACTGCTTGCAACATTGTTAATGCCCCCCTTTCTGTTGCCCCGCTGGGTAACTTGGAATTCCTGCTCAGGTCACTTTTGTTACCAATTTGTGAAAGCATCAAAAAGGTGGAAATTAGACTAACCATTCTTGAGGCTACACTAAGTAGCATGAAAATTCCAGCCAATTCTCATGAAAGGGTCCCTAAGCCTATTGCCACCCCAACAGCCCCGAAACAGCCCCTAAAAAGCGTTACGCATCTAGCCCCGTCACAGGTTGCAATTGCGGCCGCCCCACCACAAACTCAGAGGAATAATCCTGCCCCAAAGAAGCCATCTAACCCCACAGGACCTACCCCCCTGCAAACTCTGCTCCTCCACCACAGCCTTTAGATAGTGTTGCACCAACTCCACTAATGAAGCTTTCCCCCAGGCCACGTAGACCCAATCTACCACCAGAGGCAAATGACTTTACAGTAGTCATGGCGGGTGTTCCACCACTAGAGGTGGGTGAAGCTGAGGATTTCTGTGCCTTAAAAAGCAGGGTAATTAAGTGGTTAAATCTGAATAGACCCTTACCAGTACACTTAAGCAATGAAATCATATTGGTCAGAAGGGTGCCTTGGGTGGGGAGAACACGTAAATCCATCATAGGGGATTGCATATTGGTGAGCTTCAGGGACGCTGGAACTGTCGCTCACATATGCCAGGGTAAGAACAGATCACAGGTGTCAACAATCCAAACACTTCATGTGTCCTTCTTCTTTCCCCCCATCCCTGCCCCTGCACACGCGACCCGATCATATGACAACTGGGAAAAGGTGGGTCGGAGGGGTGTTCACCATGAGTTCAACCCCAGGCCATTATTTAACCGCCCAGAGCCACCTTTTCATACATTTAATCGGTTTCATTGCCTAGATGGCCTTGAGGGGGTAGATTGACAAACAGATAATGGTACATGGGGAGTAGGGGGTATAGGGGTTCTGAATGATGAGCCGGAGATGTACAGCCCTGAGGCAAAGCAAATGTCATCGAGTTGTGCCCGGATGCACGTGCCGGATGAACCTAGGGCTGCAGATATTGCATGTATAGGAGGGGCACAGGGGCCGGATATGGAAAAGCCAGGGTATGAATCACAAAGAGGGCCCCAGGGAGGAGGGGTTGAGGGGGGTGAGGCACTAAGAATTATTTCATGGAATATAGCGGGCCTGGCTGGAAAATTTAATAACAATGAGTGGCTTGACTATATCAGAAAATTCCATGTAATTTGTCTGCAGGAGACTTGGGCCCAGGAGAATAACTTTCATTTGCAAGGATACAAGTGTTTTTTTGTACCCGCTCAAAAATCAAGATCAGGGAGAGCCATGGGAGGCTTAGCTATTTATATAGATCTGGGCCTTCCGGGCAGTTGCACTTGTCTTGACTGGAATTCCCATAGGATTCAGGCAGTCAGGTTCTCTGGGAAGGGGCTCAGATTTGTTGTAGTAAATATTTACAACAATGAGACAGCGGGATCCAACATTTCTCTTGTCACCGAATTAGATCATAGGCTGGGCCAGGACATAATAAACAAAAAAAAGGGGCACTTACATGGGTTGGTGGTTACGGGAGATTATAATTGCCACCTGTGACCGGTATTGGTCCAAATAAATATAGACTGGTCCCAATGCCCTATGGAGAAGGGACCGCACTTCTCTCATACGCCGTTAGGTTCAGCTTTTAGAACGTTCCGGCTTAAGCACGACCTTGAACACACCATTAACATGGTAGGGACGCAGGAGGATGGCACACTCCCCCCTACATTTAAGGGTAGAGGATGCTCATCTTACATAGACTATATCCTGGTCTCTAGATCCCTGATAAATAAGATAACCAGTGCAGGGATTGAATGGAGTGGCTTTAGTGACCATAACCCTCTTGTCTTGGAGCTGTTGTACAGGGTGGGCTCAAGTATTAGAGTCCAACGCACTTTTATTGAGAGGGCAACAGACCAGGGCAGGAGATTAAAATGAGCCAAAATGGATGGGGAAAAGTTCTACAAGGACCTGGTGGACGCGGGCAAACTTGCCATCAATGACTGTTTAGACACAGAAGTCCACGGATCGAGGATAATGGAAGCCTTCGACCAGATCGCTAATCTGGTTGATGGTTTACTAAAGACCAGTGCTCCACTAAAGAACCATGGGATCCCTCGATGGTTCGACAAAGACTGCTCTAAAGCTTTGAGGGAGCTGAAAAGCTGCCTTAAAACTAAACCAAGGGTTCCCCATAAAGTCAAGGTGTGTAGAGAAAATTATAAAAAGGAGATTAAGAGGAGGAAACTCGCCTTGCAGGCGGAAGCGTGGGCAGATTTACGAGAAGCAGGGGAAAGAAAGGATCTAGCAGGTTTCTGGAAAATAATTAATAACCCAACTTTCCAGGAAAAAGATACCCCGGATATAGGGGCTAACATCCTCCCAGAGCAGTGGGTCACCCATTATAGGAGCCTGTATAATCATGAGCCTGGCTCTATTGTAGAGCTATCGGCTATTCCATCTGAGGCTCCATTGGTAGAATTCTCTATGAAGGAGATCACTGCAGGGATTGAGGGCCTGACCAAAAATAAAGCTCCGGGGCCCGACGGAATCCCCCCAGATTTGTTTCTGAGTAACATTGAACTCTGGGCCCCCTTAATGACAAGGGTCATTAATACTGCTATTACCTGTGGCCTGCCCCCATCTTGGTCTACGGCGGTAATTGTGCCGATTTTTAAGAAGGGCAACAGGGATGACCCAAAGTGTTACCGCCCGATCTCCCTGATCGACGTGTCAGCAAAACTTTTGGGGAGGGCAATTCTTAATAGACTGTCCGAGTGGACCGAAGAAAAAAACATCTTCTCGGACACTCAATACGGATTCAGGGCAGGGAGGTCCACCAGTGACCAATGCCTGAACCTTTATATGCTGACTGCCAAGTATACCATGGCTAGTGATGAATCCGTTTACATGGGTTTCATGGATTTGGCAGCGGCATTCGATCACGTCAGTAGGGGGAAATTGTGGGGTATGATGTTTAGTATGGGGATAGAGAGTGGCCTAATTAATATACTGAGGGAACTGCACAGTGATACCACTGCTAAGATCCGATTTAATAGGGAGGGGGGACTGACTAGCTCTTTTCCATGTATGAGTGGAGTCCGACAAGGCTGCATTCTTGCCCCCTTCTTGTTTTCCCTTTATATCAATAACCTGGAGCAGTTCCTGTTAGGTCTGAAGGCAGATTGCCCAAGGGTTGGGTCGCGTCATATTCCTGTTCTGCTTTATGCAGATGACGCGGTATTGATTGCACGCACACCAAGGAGCTTACAAATCTTGATTGATGAATTTGTTAAGTTCATGGGTGTCCTGGACCTCTCTGTTAATCTGAGTAAATCTTATGTGCTCCTGGCGGGGAAAAAAACAACCTCTATATTTACATATACAATAGGGAGTCACATTGTAGAAGAGGTCAAAACGTTTCCCTACCTTGGCGTAACATTTGATGGTGCCTTGCGGTTTGATTCCTTGGTGGAGGAACGTTGTGGTAAAATGATTGCATCTAACGGGCAATAGCTAGCTATGGCAGGAGGCTAGGAAGATGGTCCCCGGAACAGGTGATAAACTTGTACAGCTCTGTATCATGCTCCAAGGTAATTTATGGGGCAGAAGTATGGGGCTTTGTCAATACCACTAGAATCCAACGAGAAGAAAATAAATATTTGAAATCACTCTTGAGGGCACCCCAAAGTACTGCTGGATTGATTGCCCACAGGGAGTTAGGGAGACCGTATATAGAAGATCTGATAAAACTGAGGCCCATTATTGCTTGAATAAAAATCTGGGTCAATCCGGATGCGACACTCAGTAGAGAAATCTTATTGGACTGCTTAGAGAGGGACAAGGGTATGCGCATCCCCTGGCTCCTTTACGTGAAGAACATCTTCACAAGCCGTGAGGTGAACGGCCATCGAGCACAGCAGACAGCTTGGCAGCGCCAGGAATTCTAGCGCTACAGCGCCCTACCAACCAACGCCGTGAGGGAAACGGCTAGCGCTATCAGCTCGACCAGACTACAACTCCCAGGTGCCCCGGCGGCGGAAGTGACGCCGCACGAGCGCCCGGAGGCGCTTGAAAGAACGGAGCGCCCAGAGCTCCGGTGGGACATCTTCACAAGCCGTGAGGTGAACGGCCATCGAGCACAGCAGACAGCTTGGCAGCGCCAGGAATTCTAGCGCTACAGCGCCCTACCAACCAACGCCGTGAGGGAAACGGCTAGCGCTATCAGCTCGACCAGACTACAACTCCCAGGTGCCCCGGCGGCGGAAGTGACGCCGCACGAGCGCCCGGAGGCGCTTGAAAGAACAGAGCGCCCAGAGCTCCGGTGGGACATCTTCACAAGCCGTGAGGTGGACGGCCATCGAGCACAGCAGACAGCTTGGCAGCGCCAGGAATTCTAGCGCTACAGCGCCCTACCAACCAACGCCGTGAGGGAAACGGCTAGCGCTATCAGCTCGACCAGACTACAACTCCCAGGTGCCCCGGCGGCGGAAGTGACGCCGCACGAGCGCCCGGAGGCGCTTGAAAGAACGGAGCGCCCAGAGCTCCGGTGGGACATCTTCACAAGCCGTGAGGTGAACGGCCATCGAGCACAGCAGACAGCTTGGCAGCGCCAGGAATTCTAGCGCTACAGCGCCCTACCAACCAACGCCGTGAGGGAAACGGCTAGCGCTATCAGCTCGACCAGACTACAACTCCCAGGTGCCCCGGCGGCGGAAGTGACGCCGCACGAGCGCCCGGAGGCGCTTGAAAGAACGGAGCGCCCAGAGCTCCGGTGGGACATCTTCACAAGCCGTGAGGTGAACGGCCATCGAGCACAGCAGACAGCTTGGCAGCGCCAGGAATTCTAGCGCTACAGCGCCCTACCAACCAACGCCGTGAGGGAAACGGCTAGCGCTATCAGCTCGACCAGACTACAACTCCCAGGTGCCCCGGCGGCGGAAGTGACGCCGCACGAGCGCCCGGAGGCGCTTGAAAGAACGGAACGCCCCTCGCACCCGCGAGTCGCGCGCGGGAGCGCCCGGGGCTAAGCCCGGGCAAAGGGCGGGCCCTCTACGGCCCTCATCGGCAGGAGGAGGCAGGGGCAGGGCTCGACCCCCTGTTCCATCAGAGACGCGCCCACAAGTAAGACTCTGTTGTTGTCCCTGTGTTAATTGTCAATAGCATTTTATACATAGACTATGTCTAAAAAGAAACCTGCTGCTTTGCCCGCAAATACCATGGACAACTATGTTGTACAAACAGTCAAGAAAATTAACGAACAGAGGAGGGAATCACTTGGGCTAAGCCAGTCACCAGACTTGTGTAGACTAAGCCCTACCTTACCTCTGTCTACTGATGATAGCCCTTTCGTGTTGGTGGAAACCAGGGTCTCACCAATAGCACCACCAATTATTGAGTCTAGCAGCCAGCCATCGACCATGTTACCATCCCCTGTTATTCTGGACGGAGACTCAGAAAATGTTATAGATTCAGACCCAGAAACTGAAACTGGTCCTGTGGAGGATGATTTACCACCGATTGAGTACACACCCCGGCCTGTGCGCACCTGTGTGAAGAATCAGCGGAAGCAGGGCGGCCCAAGGCCAAGAGTGAAAAGGAAAAGAACATTATCCCCAGGTCCTTCGAGAGCTCCCCAAAAGACTGTTGGGGAAGGGTCTTTAAGAAACAGAGGAGATGATGAAATGTTGAGTAAACTGCTTGAGGTTGTAGAGGGTAAACTTATTGAAATTGTTAAACCTCTGATCTCCAAAATCGATAAATTGCAGGCTGAAGTGAAAAGACTTGGAGGTGTGCAAACTAAACTGACGGAGGAAATAGGCAACCTTAATACTTTATTAATAACGAGAAGCAGTACCGAAGGGATTAACCTAGTGGGAGAAGGGACATCTGGTGTGCTGACTAATCCAGTACACATGCCGGCCCCGAAAGTTAATCAACCTATAACAACAGCAGAAGGGCGTCCGTTAACAGTAAATTTACCACAAGCACAAGTTCACGGTACAGACCCACTGCAGTTTATTGAGGAAGCCTCACCCGTTGTACTGGTGTTAGCTAATGTACCTCCTTTGGATGACGGCATCACCGAGTCATCTAGCTCTCTGAGTAGTAAGGCCCTCCATTGGCTCTCAGGTAACATGAGGTTAGCACCCGGAGGGTTACAGCAACTGTCGCATGATATTAAAACAGTTAAACGTGTCCCTTGGATAGGGAATCGCCCCAAAAGATTTAAAGGGGATTGTGTGGCGGTAACATTTGCACACCCCGATGTACTTCCAAATGTCTTAACACATATTCTTCCGCCTCAGCGTAGAAGAGGTTCGGTGGTTCCCCTAACATTAAAATTCTTCTACGGGGAACAGCATAATGTAACCCTGCCAAAAACGCCAGCACTAGGATGGGACAACAACTTAAATATACATAACCGCTGGGCTTCTCCCCTAGTACCAAGCCTGCTATTACATAACAGATTTGATGCCCTGTCTGGTCTTAATAACTGCGATTGACAAGAGGTTAGTCACGAGATTGCCGAAGTGTTCGCAGGAGTAGACTTAAATCAGTCCCCAAATTCTATAGGTGGTACATTGCCTAAGTCTGTGGGTACTATTTGTAATACCGTAAAGGGGGCATCAACATCTTGCCACATTGCCAGTTGGAATATAGCAGGATTAGTTTCTAAATTTGAAGTACTAGGATGGTTAGAACTAATTAGAACATTTGATATTCTTTGTTTACAAGAGACCTGGTGTTTAAACTTTAAGGGCCTTGACGGTTTTGTAGCATATGAGCTACCAGCAGTAGCAACTACCTCAGGGAGGGCCAAAGGTGGTTTGCTGACTCTGATTTCTGTGAAAATGCGAATTAGGGTGAAGGAGCATATCACCGTGGGCAATAACTCCCAACTGCTGTGGCTAGCGGATGAGGCAGACAAAAACATTCTGTTGATAAATATGTATAATAATGTTTTTGATGCTAGTAGATATACGGTTATTTTAGAATTAGACGTCGCAATCAAACAATTGATGAAAGCTTCTAATACAGTTTTTGAGTTCATATATGTTGGAGATTTTAATATTCCTGTTTGCCCACTCTCTAATCAAAAGTTGTGTGGCACATTGAACCGTGTTGGAGAGCCAACCATACATTTCCAACACAATATATATGGAGAAACCCTGAACTCTTTCCTACTGGCCCACGATATGGAGATCATAGAGATTGAGCAGGACGAGAAGGGTGATAGTCTGCCAACTTTTGTAGGGAGAGGGGCGAACACTGTAATTGATTTTATCTGCATGTCTTCCGAACTAGCTATTTTTAGTTCTGGTGTCAAGGTTGTAGACCACATGGTTAGTGATCATAACTGTCTTGTTATTGAAACTAGGTTTTGGGATGCTTGTATAACCCCAGATAGTAGCCCTATCACAAACATTGAGGTACATAGGCCGAACGGATTCAGAATAAGGTGGGCCGGGGATAAGGCTGAAGTAACTTCAAATTGTATTATCTCAGGCTGTTTAAATGACATCACATCAATTACTGACGAGAAATCAAATATGAAGGCCTGTATTTTTCACTTTACAAAAATCAATGTTTTTATTAGTGATAAGTTTACTAGGGCTGCTGGAAATTCTAAAAACAAAGCAAGAGGATGGTTCAATAATGCTTGTACTGTGGCACTGAAGACTCTAAAAAAGGCATTAACCATTAAACCTAGAGATAAAACAGTTGTAGCTAAGCTTAGATTTGACTATAATTCAGCTCTTAAGCAAAGGAAAGCTGAATTACGTGAGGAAGCTTGGGAGCGTTTTGATCAAGCGGCTGTTTCGAATAACTGTACTCTTTTCTGGGCAGCAGTTAACAGCCCCTTCTTAAAAGATGACAAACTCCCCGTCTTGACCTCAAACGTTGGTAAGGAATCATGGGTACAGCATTTTTCTGGCATTTTTAATCCTAAAACGGTAGTGTTGCCGATAAGTTGCTCTTGGCCAGTACTTAACCTAGATATCACCTTACAGGAGGTCCTAAGTAGTATCCGGGCTAGTAAGGGCGGAAAGGCCCAGGGACCCGACGGTGTCCCAGTTGATGTATACAAATTTGCACCTGAGACTTGGGGGCCAGTACTAGTCAAAGTTTTTAATGCTGCTGTTCACTGTACTATCCCGTGCACTTGGTCTGAATCAATAATAGTTCCGATTCACAAGAAAGGGGACCGAGGAAACGTCAAAAACTACCGGCCAATCTCATTGCTGGATTCGTCCGTCAAGATTATGAGCCGTGTACTCCTCGTCCGACTAGAAGAGTGGGCAGAGTCTAATCAGATAATGACAGACTGCCAATACAGGTTTAGGAAAGGAAGAGGTTGCATTGAACAATGTTTAAACCTGGAACTCCTGATAGGGAAATACACCCGTGCAAAAAATGGGTCACTCTACCTTTGTTTCGCTGACTTGAGCAGCGCTTTCGACCTGGTGGATCACGCCATACTATGGACTACCTTGCTAGAAATGGGAGCACCTAGGGAAATTATATATTTCCTGGCCCGCCTGTACAAGAGACTCCGCTCGAGTGTCCGGTATGGGCCTTCGGGCGAATGTACAGACAAATTCTGGGTCAGGAGAGGTATTAGACAAGGGTGCGTTCTGGCACCCCTGCTTTTCACTCTATTTATTAATGAAGTAGACTCGATCCTTAAGAATGCACCAGCGGACGCCCCTAGAGTAAACACAAGCACCATCCCCGTGTTACTCTATGCGGACGACGCTGTGTTGCTCTCTAGGACCCCCCGGGGTCTACAGCTCTTGATGGACAAATTTGTTGCCTTTATAGATAAAAGAAAGCTGGTCATTAACAAGAGCAAGACATATGTGATGGAGTGTGGAGCTAGTAATGTCAAAACTAAAAGGCCCTATAGGTATCACATCGATGGCCAAGTGGTGCAGTGTGTGGAAAATTTCTGTTACCTGGGGGTTACCTTTTCCAAAAATGGGCGCTGGGATGTCGAGCACAAGGTGGTGCGCGATAAAATGATCAGGAGTGCCAATGGAATATTTGCTTTCGCAAGTAAATTAGGTAGTAGAAGGCCTAAGGTAATGCTTAAGATCTTTGAAGCCAGGTGTCTCTCGGCTGCTCTATACGGAGCAGGGGTTTGGGGGGTATCCAGGGTAGAACCTTTACAGGTAGAAGAGAATATATTTTTGAAAAAATGATTGTGTCTCCCGACATCCACTGCTAATAGTCTGGTCCACAAAGAATTAGGACTACAACATCTAAATGATCTATTACTGTTGAGACCTTTGATGTTATGGCGTTCGGTCTGGATGAAAGACGAAACCTCATTTAACAGGGCTATCATTGAGGATTGTCTACGTCTAGACTATTTTCTCAAAATCCCATGGATTAAATACACAATTGAATCCTTTTCTAGTGTGTTTGGGTTAAACGTTACATTAGATCACTGTTCTGCCTCGGATCTCTCTAAAGAGAGTCTGAAATCAATCTTTTTAAATCATTGCGCAGAAAGACGAGCTACGGATGATCTCAAACTTTCCACCTGTATACGTTATAATCAACTGAATGAATTTGTGGGCCTACATCCCTACCTCCCCCAGGTGACCAAAGGGCAACACCGGTTTGTCCTCACCAGGATGAGGATGGGTACGGTCCACCTATTGGTTGCATTTCCCGAGATTAAGATGCGCCCTATAGGTCCATGTCGGTGCGACAACTTTTCAGAACAAAGCACAGAGCACTTTCTACTTGTATGTAACCTGTACAGTGAATATCGTAAATTCTTTTTAAAACCTTTATTTATTAAATTTGGAGCAAGAACCATCAAAGCGGAAATGAAGTTACTTTTTAATTTGCATCACCCTGACATCTGTTTTTATACGGCTAGTTATATACTCAGGGCCATCAGCTCTAGGAAAAGCATGATTTTTTTAAGCTAACAATTTTAAAGTAATTTATTTATTGGAAACTTTTTTTTTTTAAAAGTGTGCTATCTGACATGTTATATGTATCTTACTGTATTTTTAGCGGATTGCGATTGTTAAGTGTATTTTTTCTTTTAACATGTATTGTATGTATGTACTTTTATGGACATGATTTACATGTTTCCGAATAAAGTTTTTGACTTGACTTGACGTGAAGAACACCCTAGAGGAGCTAGGCTTTGGGAACCTCTTTACTCACCCTGCAACTATTGTAGCCCAGAACAAACTGCAAGTAGGGAGAATTTTTCTAGAGCGGAATAACCTGCGCAGAGATGAGGCTGAAGGGTGCAAAAAGACAGTGAGGGCCCATCACCTAGTGAAGAGCGTGGAGGGTATGGAGCCATACTTGTACCTCATGTATAATGCACAGGATAGGTTCTTGATGTGCCGTTTCAGATTAAACCTACTCCCATTTATGTTGGCATCACCAGCGGGATTTGCAACATCAATTGAACAGAAGGGGCCCTGCGGCTGCGACAACAGGTCTCCGCAGGACTCCCTTCACTTTGTTTTACTCTGCCCCTTTTACTCAATGCCCAGACGCAGATTCCTTGTAAACCTTTTAAAAAAAGCTAAATTGGTCCACGCTAGGGAGGCACTAGTATTTCTACAGAAAGCCACGGAACCCTTAATATTGTGTAGTATTATGAATTTTATTAAGCTAGCACTCCGTCTAAGGCTTACTAGAGGAGAAGATTGAAATGTCTTTAATTTTAATCCGTTTAAGTGTTACACACGGTTACATTGTTGTATTTATGTTTTGTTAATTCTCTGTACAAAGAACCTTGAAATGTTTAATTACTTTTTACTATGTATATATGTGTGTGCTTTTATGGTGTTTTTTAATCACCGAATAAAGATTCTTTGACTTGACTTGACTACTGGAAAAATTATAAATCCTGATTCAGCAAGTTTTTTTCTGCAAGCCTATATTTAAAAATAAAGCCCTGAGCAGTAAGTTTACTCTATCAACAAAAATAATGATGTATAGCACAACAAAATACTCCTTTGAATGTGGGGAATAGGTTTGTGTACATGTCTGCTTGTTTCTTTCTGTGTGTGTGTGTGTGTGTGTGTGTGTGTGTTTGTGCATGCTTGAGAATATATAGCATTGTGCCACACAACAACAAATAATGGTATGACATTAAGAAGTTGCAAATATTACAAAACTAGAAAAAGTTACCATATTATTCTGTTTGGCTTTGATTTTGTGTAATGATTTAACCTGTTTTGTTTACATAAATACATTTCTGTCTTGCTTGGATATGTGCTGCAAGTGGTATAGATGTTATTATGTATCATCCTGTCTTGCCGCAACCCGCCCATAGTCCCGCCCACTTGCAACACCTCTAGCTCATTTTAATGAGTACCTGCACTTATTTTTTCCCATTTAAAGCACTGACGAAGAATAACAACTCCTGAGACCCTGGGACAGAAGTTCAAAGTTGGGGTCTCTCCGCGGCACCTGGTGATCGCCCCCAGCACACACCGAACACCGGCACTTAGTCCAGGTCGGTTCACGGTGCCCTGACGCCCTCCTTTGCCAGTAAAAAGGCCGCCGTGGAAGCCATAGAGGCGAACATTCAGAGCACCGGTAAGACCATTGTATCTTGTCGAGGGCCTCTATCTCCCACCGCAGACATTCCAGTGGTTCCTTCCAGCCAATCACAGGCTGCTTTAAAAAAAAGGCGCCAATGTCTCTTAGCTGCTGAGGGTGTTGCCCCGCCCCCACTGCAGCTATTACAGTGGCATATATAAAGCCAATCACAGGCTGGCTCGCAACCTTGACCCTACAGTAGCCAATGGAAGCAATCAAATTCTCGACCAATCAGAGCACGCGCTGCCCTGGGGGCGCATTTGAAGGCAAATCTACACAGACACGCCCACTCCACGAACAGAGAAACGAAACTTACCTTCACCTTCCTGCATTCCTGGGGTCATGGCTGCAGCAGCTCAAGGCAGGAATCTCAAAGAGGAGGCCTCATGTTCCATCTGTCTCGAATATTTTACGGATCCTGTGACTATTGACTGTGGACACAACTTCTGCCGCTCCTGCATCACCCAGAGCTGGGAGGGGAGAGATGGAAACTCCCCCTGTCCGCAGTGCAGAGAAATATCAACAGGGAGAAGCCTCCGACCCAACAGGCAACTCGGAAACATGGTGGACATGGTAAAACAGTTTAACCTGCCCCCCGTGGAGCCCCCACAGGAAAATATGTGCGAGAAACATGAGGAGAAACTGAGGCTGTTTTGTGACGAGGATCAGACGCTCATCTGTGTTGTGTGCGACAGATCAGAGGAGCACAGGGCTCACTCGGTGACTCCCATAGAGGAAGCTGCCCAAGAGCACAGGGTATGTGTGCGGCGGCGCTTATGTTACTACTTGTCACATTCAGGGATTGCTCCATAGGTGGCTCTAGAAGGGCCCACGCTGCGTGTCCCAGGCACAGAGTGAACCCCATAGAAGAGGCTGCAGAAATATAGAATTTATATCTGACTCCATCTGGGATCTTCAGGCACTGGGTGAGTCAATGGAAATGGCTGCCTAAGATCACAAGGCGTGTGTGTGTGTATGTTCAGCGATTATAAATGAAGTCACTCCAGGAGTGCCTAAGATCACAAGGCGTGTGTGTGGATGTTTGGCGATTATAAGTGAAGCCACTCCAGGAGTCCATACCTGGGGCTGTGGATAATCCCAAAACAGATGTGTGTATTTTTTTTTATAGATCATAAGGTAATATCCATGTTTCTCGCAGAGGGTAGACAAAAATAAAAAATTATGTCTGTGGGTATTCAGGGATCAAAAGTCCATGCACTCCATAAACTTTTGCAGACAGTTGATTGTGAGCCACGATAATTGTCTGAGTGTTTGTGGGAAGCATAAACGGACAATAGAGAAAATGTACAAGGTCTGTCAATAGGACTTCAGGCAGAACTCGGTGGAAAGGTTGCCCAAGAGCCCTCTGTGTGCCTGGAGACATTTGGGGATCAGTCACTGCTTTCTGAGGCCTCCGTAGATAATTCTGCAGAGGGTTAAAGTTGTGAAAACCTCATAGAAGGGACGTCAGAAGTGGGCTTGGCATGTCTGTCACTGTCCTGGATCACGGGTTCCACACCCCACGACCCACAGCAGAGGCTGCAGACGCGTACTAGGTTTGTCCGGTGGGGGCTACCTTTACAATTGCGCCCAGGGGCAGAAGATGTCAAGTACACAAAGAAGGGGCTTTAAAAGACTCGATCCTGGAGTCTCATACCACACACCTTGGGACTCATAGAAGAGGCTGCAGAAGTCTATACGGTATGATTGTGATGTATGACCGTACCAAGACACTCCATGCATCCATACAGAGGGATGCACAAGAGCACACGGTGTGTCTGCAAGAGTTTAGTGATTTGGGTTACAAAGAGAATACCGCCCGATTAGTCTTGCAGTCACATGCTTCACATCTTCATCTCCTCAGAGCAGGCAGCAGTAGACCACAAGGTATGTTGGTGGGCATTATAGGATCACAAGGCTGCCAGGTGATCAAATAAAGAGGAACTGCCCAAGATCATAAGGTGTGTGTGGGTGTGCAAGGATCGTATACTCATTAGCCCGTAGAGCGAGCTGCGGATGAGGACAACGTTTGTCTGTGGGGTTTTAAAGCTTGCAAGGACAGGCAGATCAACAAGTATGTCTGAGTATTCAGACACACATTTCCACAGTAGTATCTGGAACCGAACAAAATTACTTCTTGAGAAAGAGCCGAATGCTGTCACTCATACCCATTAAGGGACCATCTCTCAGGGAAACCAGGAAGGGTTTCGCAGCGGTCGAAGCGCCTTGGGACCCTACGGGTAAGTAGTGCGCTATATAAATGCCTATACATTTACATTTACACAGTGAAAGCCGCCAAGAGACCGAGAGAGTGAGAGGGATAGAGAACGCTAATAAAAACGAAAAGGTCTTGGTTAAGGCCAGACCTAGTTAGAGACTCAATGCTTAAAGAAAGTCACAATAGTACACCCACCGTATACGTTGTTGCATTAGTGAAGAATCACACCTTTCATAAATTCACAAGCATTTACAGAAGTAGGACAGGAAATTGTTCTTGCACTTCAGCACAAGCGAATATACATGTGTAGATTTGCTCATTTGAAAATCTGACGAGCGTTTCAAAGTTCACTTTTTTCCACCCACTTTCCCCCCCAGCCCTTGTAGAAGTTTTACTTCTGCCCTTGTCAGGAGGAAATTTTCAACCTTCTCTGTATGTAAAAAGATTTGAGAAGAGCTGGTGAAAATCCATAAAACACGCATGTTAGGTTTGCACAGACGCAAAACGTCATTCCATCCCTGGAGCTATTGCCTCCCGCTACCTCCAGCCCCAGCATGTAGGTCTCCAGGAATATGATGAAATATGTGGAATTTTCTAGTATTCAAACTCTACTTACTATAGTATGAGCCGTGATATAATCAGAGAGGCTATTATCAGAGCTCTTATTTAATGAAATTGCTGCCATCATTTGTCGCCGCACTACGTGTCACCATTGGGACAAGTGGATTTTTTTTACAGGACAAGTAGAGTTAACTTGTCCGATGGACAAGTAGATATTTTATTGATTCCACACCTTGTAAGTACCATGCATAGATATGTGTGTCTGGTACTTATAAACTTGTTATGTATGGCTGGTATTTGTTATGTGTGACTAGTTCTCATGATCTAGTTATCTCTGGTTGGTACTTAAAAACTGAATATGTGTGGCTGGGACGTATGATCTGGAAACACGCAGCGTGGTACTTACAATCTGGATATGTATGACCGGTACTTATGATCTAGATATCTCTGTCTGCTCCTTACTTCCGGATATGTGTGGCAGCTAGTTATACTCTAGTCATCTATGGCTAGAATGTAAGATATCGATATGTGTGGCTGCTGGTTATTTTCTGGCAAAGGGTGGCTGACATTTCCAATCTGAATAGGTGCAGCTAAAACATCAAGCGATGTGACTGGTACTTAAAATCTGCATGTATGTGGGCGCTGCTGCAGTGATTGTTATTGTATGAACTTCACTTTACAGATCTACAGTTGTCATGTGTGTTCTTTCCTCTCTGCAGGTGAAGCTCCAGGACTGGCTGCGACCTCTGAGGAAAGAGATGGGACACATTCTGGAGTCTAAACTCAAGAGGGAGGGACAGTGTAACACCATGAGGGTGAGTAGCAGCCGTGAGTCCTGTGCACTTATAGATCTGCCATTGTGTATGTATCGGTCTAGATTAGAGATCACCGCTATTGCACACAGCCGCCCTTGACCCCACAGGATCCTGGGCCAGTGACTCTTTCGTAATCACAGTGGTTCTCAAAGGTATCACACGCTGCGCTTTCAAATAATCAGTCTATTTAACTTGACGCACTCAATGCCAGAGGAGATGCAATATCCTGACCATAGTGTATCGTACATAACTTATATTTACCAACATAAATAGTTTTTTTATCACAACATACATTTAGTGCAGTGTGGGGGGTCACAGACATGGCGCACACTTTAGGTATCATGTCACAGCAGCAGTAACACTGCACACACAGGCCCTACAATGGCAGAGGCCTGGTAAAGGTTTGAAAGGCTACTTTGGTGGGTGGAGCAATCAGCACTGCAAGCCCACAAGTAGCATTTATTTTGCATGCCCTGGGTATCTGAGATACCACTTTACAAGGGACTGACTGGCAAATTAAATCTGCCAAATAGGTGAAGGGCAATCTTCGCTTGTTTAACACAGAGAACACACGCACATTACACTGGACAACAGTGCTAAAGGGCCCAGAGTCCTAAAACCACCATCACCATGTCAGAAAAAAAGGCTAGGAGAAAGGCAAAAAGTTTAGGGATGACCCTGCAAAAAGGGCCAAGTCCAACATAAGAGTGGGTAACTGTTAGATGCTGCAGAGCGGTCCAGGAGATTGAGGGCTGCTGTGTTTCCTCTGTCTAGAGTCATGCAGATGTCATTCATGGCAGCAATGAGGGTGGTTTCCATGTTGGGTCTCAAACCAGACTGAGTGGTGTCATGGAGTAGGTGATCGTTGAGGTGGGCGGTGAGTTGTCTGTTGTTGATTTTTCTCTAAGACCGTGGCCGGAATGGTAGCAGGGAGATCGGTCTGTAGTTGGTGGGCATTGAAGGGTCTGTAGAGAGTTTCTTCGGCAATGGGAGGACAGTTGGGTGTTTCCAAGCATCTGAGCAGACCGCGGATGAGGTAAAGGTATTCAGGATGCGTGTGAGCATGTCACTGATTGCTTGCAGTCCTGTGGAGTAGACGTGGTGAGTGTAAGGATCCGATGGGTCTCTTAAGTGGATAGACTTTATGGTGGCGGCGGTTTGTTCTGGGCAGATGACAGGCAGTGTGGTTAGCATTGGTTCTTAGGATAAAATTGGAACAATTTAGTGAGGTCTGTAGCGAGTGCGAGGTCGGCGGAGCTGGCGGGTGAAGGTGTAGAAGCTGAGTCGTCTGTTGAGGTACGTGTGTCCGGTGTTGTGGAGTGCCTTGTGTGCGTGGGTGAGGAGCTTGAAGGTTATCCTTTTGTTGACCGGGAGCCAGTGCAGGTCTCTCAGGTGGGGTGTGATGTGGCTGCGGCGAGGGATGTCGAGGATCAGGTGTGCAGAGGCGTTCTGGATGCGTTGGAGCTGTCTCATGAGTTTGGCCGAGGCTCCTGCGTAGAGGGAGTTTCCATAGTCCAACCTACTGCTGACAAGGGCCTGGGTGACTGTTCTTCTCGTTTTAGTGGGGCTCTACTTGTAGATCCTACGGAGCATGCGGAGGGTGTTGAAGCAGGAGGAGGAGACGGCGTTGACCTGTTTAGTCATGGAGAGGATGGAGTCGAAGATGACCCCTAGGTTGCGTGCGTGGTCGGTGGGTGTTAGAGCGGTTCCCAATGCGGTCGGCCACCAGGAGTCGTCCCAGGCCGAAGGGTTGGATCCGAGTATACGGACCTCCGCCTTGTCCGAGTTCAGCTTCAGTCGGCTGTTCCTCATCCATTCAGCAACGGCCTTCATTCCTTCGTGAAGTTTGGTTTTGGCGGTGTGGGGGTCCTTGATGAGGGAGAGTATCAGCTGAGTGTCATCGGCGTAGGAGAGGATGTTGAGGTCATGCAGATGGGCGACGTGGGCGAGCGGTGCCATGTAGATGTTAAACAAAGTTGGGCTGAGGGATGAGCCCTGGGGTACGCCGCAGATGATCTTGATGGCTTTGGAGCGGAAGGGGGGAAGGCGGATGCTCTGTGTTCTGCCGGAGAGGAAGGAGGTGGTCCAGTCCAGGGCCTTCTCTTGGATCCCAGCGTTGTGGAGGCGTGTTCGTAGTGTGTGGTGACAGACCGTGTCGAAGGCGGCTGACAGGTCCAGGAGGATGAGGGCCGCCGTTTCTCTGTTGTCCAGCAGGGACTTGATGTCATCAGTGGCGGCGATGAGGGCAGTCTCGGTGCTGTGGTTACTGCAGAACCCGGACTGGGAAGGGTCCAGGATGTTGTTCTCCTTGAGGTAGCGGGTCAGTTGTTTGGTGACGGTCTTCTCGGTGACCTATGCCGGGAACGGGAGCAGGGAGATGGGCCGGAAGTTCTTGGGGTCCGCCTTGGCTTTCTTGAGTAAGGCGTTGATCTCGGCGTGCTTCCAGCTCTCCGGGAAGGTTGCTCTCTCGAAGGAGGTGTTGATGACTTTCCGGAGATGGGATGCGATGGATGTGCTGGCTTTGTTGAAGATGTGGTGTGGGCATGGATCTGACGGAGATCCGGAGTGGATGGTGTTCATGATTTTGATGGTGTCATGGTCGTTGATGTTGGTCCAGTAGAGCTGATGGTTGGTGCGGATGGTGGTCGTTGGGGCGGAGGTCTCAGTGGTTGTCGGGGCGGTCGTGGCGTTGAAATTGTCGTGGATGTCTGTGATCTTGCGGTGGAAGAAGGTGGCCAGCGAGTCGCACAGGTCTTGCGAGGGTGGGACGTCATTGGTGTTGGAGCTGGGGTTGGAGAGTTCCTTCACGATGTTGAAGAGCTCTTTGCTGTTGTGCGCGTTGTTGTCTAGGCGGTCTTTGAAGGAGGCCCTTTTGGCAGATCTGATGAGGTGATGGTGTCTGCGGGTGGCATTCTTGTGGGCGGCGTGGCTGTCCGGTGTTCGTTCACGGAGCCGGATCTTCTCCAGCTTTCGGCAGGTTTGCTTGGAGGCCCGGAGGTCTTCAGTGAACCAGCTGTCTTTCTTGTTGGTATGATTGTTGGAGGGTTTCTTGATTGGGGCAAGGGTGTTGGCACAGTCATGAAAAGATTGGGCACGGAACAGTCCTTGACTAAAAACAAATGCAAAGCCCTTCATACAGGAATCGTAATTGGAACCACTGGGATATCAAAATTCTTCTCAAGACGATCAAAATTAAGCACCCCCATTGCAGGAGTTGAGTGAGAGAAAATTTAGAGCAAACACTCCATATTGGAGAATGAATCCTTAATACTAAATAATGATAAGGGTCCAGTAGAGGAACAAGAAAGTATTTGCCCTACCGAACATGTGAAAGGCGATCCATCATCAGACCTGCAGAAACAAAAGCCACAAAATGCAGAGGAGATACCGCTCACAATTTCAATAAAAGATTTTACCCTACCAGATATAAAATATTATTTATTTCCTCTTACAGTACCTCTAGAATCAACAAAGGAGGCCCTGTTGGTACTTAATAGTACACCTAGCCACACTCCAGATCAAAAAGAAAATCTATCCCAGTCACCAGATCTTCCGTTGTTCAACACGCTGCGCTCACTCAACAGACAAGATTCCAATATCTACTGCACTTTTTACTCTCCAAACAATTTTACAATCTATACTTGCTCTAATGGAAAACTATATGGACAACTCTGATCAGATACTGGAAACCCAAACAGGTATTCTTTAATACCTAGTAAATAAAAAGCGGGAAAAACAACTCCAATACAAAATCAGATCTTTAACTATTGAATCATAGAATATAGCTGGGTAAGACCCTGGAAAACTAGCATTGATCTTAGAAAACTCACGCCAACTGTGACTTTGCAAGAAACATGGGCAATACTATCCTTTGACCAAAAAGACTATATCATGTATGATCTCCTGGCGAAGGCAGTGGGAAGGGGCCAAGCAAAAGGAGGAACTTACTGAAGGCGCTTCCTCCTGGA
This sequence comes from Lissotriton vulgaris, assembly GCF_964263255.1. NCBI lineage: Eukaryota > Metazoa > Chordata > Amphibia > Caudata > Salamandridae > Lissotriton > Lissotriton vulgaris. The sequence continues at coordinate 824,862 of NW_028241815.1, forward strand.
GCCCAGCAGCAGCAGGTCCCTCCTAAGCACAGGAAAAGCACAACCATCTCATGGGGACACAGCCCCCATACTTATACCGTATATTTGCTTTGTCTGCCCTGGCACAGGGCTTGGGGGAATCTGTCCCAACTAGTTCTGGGGGGGTTTGGAGCACTCTATTTACAGGGCTCCTCTTCCTCTTTGTCAGGTGGGGGCTCAGTGATCAGACACACCACAGAGGGCGGAACCAACATTATACAGGCCTATTCAGGGACTTCTCCCACCACTCCAAATGCAGATGTCCCATTCAGCCTAGCGCTGACTCACCCTGCCCCTCCCGGAGCCACACACACCTCCCAGCCCTTGTCACTCAAAAGCCAGACATTCAATTCATATCAGGCAGGCAGACACATAGCACACTGAAATGCCAACTTCTAAAAGTGGCATTTCTAAAATTGTTATAATAAATCTGCGTACACCATTGCGTAGCATTTATTATCACTTGCAGTAGTGAGAAACATAAAATGCCTGTTTGTCACTACCAGGACATGTCAGACACTTAAGGTACATGTCCTACCTTTTACCTACAATGCACCCTGCCCATAGGTCTAGCTAGGGCCTACCTTAGGGGTGACTGATATGTAGTAAAAGGGGGGTCACAGACATGGCGCACACTTTATGTATCACGTCACAGCAGCAGTAACACTGCACACACAGGCCCTACAATGGCAGAGGCCTGGTAAAGGTTTGAAAGGCTACTTGGTGGGTGGAGCAATCAGCACTGCAAGCCCACAAGTAGCATTTATTTTGCATGCCCTGGGTATCTGAGATACCACTTTACAAGGGACTGACTGGCAAATTAAATCTGCCAAATAGGTGAAGGGCAATCTTCGCTTGTTTAACACAGAGAACACACGCACATTACACTGGGCAACAGTGCTAAAGGGCCCAGAGTCCTGGAGGCGGCCAATGGGGAGGTGAAATCTTGCACAGTGGCGAAGACTAATTTGCTTCCGTTGGTGCTCAAATCCATGAGGTCCACCAGAGCGACATGTCTGGTGGTCCGTATCATTTGGTGGCAGCATCTATGGGCAGATTTGAACCTGCTCCTGTCTGCATTGTCCTGGCTCATTCTCCATTTGCTCTCCAGTTCTTTGCAGTGGTGTTTTATCAGTATCAGTTACTCTGTAGCAACTGGCCTGGTGTCTATATATTGTTGTATTGCGTTTTAGGGGCACAGGAGGTGATTCAGTTGCTTAAATTCTTGATGACTTTGGTGAGGCTTTTGCTGTGTTCAGATTGGTGGGTGTTGAGTGGTGTTCTACTCATGTCAGTGATGCTGTCTCAGTTTAAGTGGGCTGGTCTGTTGGTGGTGAGTGTGCATTGGACTAGGACAGAGAATCTGATCTTGATAAGTGTGTGGTCTGTCTGGGGAACTGGTGTGGGCTCGTCAATTCGGATGTTGCTGAAGTTGGTGAAAATTGAGTCTTGGAGTTGATCAGCGACGTGTGTATGTCCCTTTACTCGTTGGGTGAAGCCCTGCCTTCAAAGGACTTCAATGAGTTTGGAGTCAGTGTGATCTTTCAGGTGACAGTTCAGGCTAGCATCAAGGATGATTGGTGCAGTTAACTTTGTGATTGTGTCTGTGATGTTGGTGCCTGATCCCTGTGGTCTGTAGAGGAGAGTGCCGTTTAGAGTGAAGTATGCTGTGATGTGGATCTGTGAAGTGCTGTTAATGGTGTTCTTGTGGGCGACAGCGATTCTGCCTCTGAACTTGTGAAGTCTGTCTAGCAATCTTGTAGCCAAGGGGAATGGCTGTGTAATGCTGGGTTCCGACAGCTTTCCCTGTCACCGCTCCCCACCGGGGAAGCCGATTAGCCATGCATGCATGGCAGAATGCGAGTGAACTGGCTACGTCACTATATACCAATACAGATCCATCTCCAGCCCCTGCTCCAGCAGAGACAGCATCGCTCCACGGTGTACTCAAAAAGGCTACTGTGGAACTTGGACCCAACATCCTCACTGAGGGGCTCGAGTTTGCTGCTCCAAAAGCAGAACATTTAATAAGGCTTTTATGTGATCTGTGAAAGATGACGTGGGACAAGTCTGCCCCAGCCATAGATTAGAAAGAGGATAGACCCTGCAGGCTTATTCCGAGGGACTCAGCATGTCTTTATGGTCTTCTCTTCACCAGGGAGTCTCATGGTACCGGTCTCATTCTCCTCCAAACTCAACTTGGTGTTCTCCCCACCCACCCACAGACAGGGTGGGGAGAAAGCCAAGTTGCATATTCTTCTCTAAGAACCAGTGGAGAAGAAGATGCAATCTGTGGCTTTACCTTCTCTCTGTGCTCCTCTGGCTAACCTGGTTGAGTTCTTTGGGGCCAAGATAGTGTGCTATGCCGATGACACAGCTACTCACCCATTTACGAAAGATGAGACACCGCATTAAGAGGCCATCAAACCCGGCCTTTCTATGGTCTTTCAGTGGATAGGTTTAACCAACTCAAATGAAACCCTGACAGGGTCCAGATTCTCAGTTTCGTCACTACTCTTCCCTGAATTTACAAGCCCATTGGCTTGATGAGACTCCTCCACCCAATGACCAAGTTGAAATAGTAAAGTACTTGGGCGTTAGGATGGACAGGCAGCAGACGTTTGAAACCCAAATCAATATGGTTATTGGCAACTGCTTTTGTCTGAAGTGCATGGCCCAAACATTCTTACAATTTCTGTCCCTACCTGCTGGGACTATCGTTTATTTGCCCTTGTAGTCTCCAGAATAGATCATGCTAACGCTTTGTATGCACGACTTCCACAATATCTGCTACAGAAATTGCAGACTGTTCAGAATGCAGCGTCTCGTCGGGTACTCCATCTACCTAGAAGAGCGTTGATGTCAACCCATTTGTTCAAAACCCTGACTTTCATGCACAAGGCCCTCCACCAGTCAGGCCCTTAATACATGTCCTCTAGGGTTCCATTTTATTCTTCTCTTCGAGCTCTGCGGTCATCTTCTGGCCAACTTGCCAAAGTTCCTAGGGTTCTTATATATGTAAGTTTTTATATTGTGAGTTTTTATTAACTGTACAATAAACAAACCTTGAACCTAGGGTTAAGCGACCAAAAACAGGTGGCAGGTCCTTCTCCCTCCTGGGCCTGCAAGCTTGGAATAGCTTGCCGCTGACTTACGTCAAGCAGATAATAAACGTTCCTTTAAAACACAGTTGAAGACCTTGCTTTTCTCTAACTGCAACTATCCTTCTCTTCTCTTACTTATTCACTAGTGCCGGGACACTCTTGGGAGTAGCCGTGCGCTCCATAGATCTTGACATTCATTCATTCACTTTCCTTCTTAGCCACTACACCAATGCTTTGTGGGCAGCAACGATTGTCCCTGGCCGTCTCCAGGATTATTTTGTAGAGGCCATTCACGACTGTCTGTACATGTCCAGTCATATCATCAAAGCTAGTTTAAAGTAAGCGGACTCAGTCGCCCGATGTATAGGGTCCTTGGTAGCCCAACGCCACTTCTGGATGACTACGCTACTGTGGATCAGCAAGATAACACTGACTGAGGCTGTTGAGTTTTGTGTTCAAAGAACCATAGAGATATTTGGTGGTAAGCCAAGTCCCACTCTGGTGCCTCTAGTCCCAGAGCCTCAAAGTGAAATGCTTGGTGGGATGAGCACTGAGTATTGTGGAGTCGGTGTGAGTGCGTAGTGCACAGCTCAGTGGAGGAAAGTGGATGGGTAGTTCACAGCACAGTGCATAGGTAAGGCGGGAGGCTGTCTACAGTGTACAGTTTATTGGGGGTCTGTGAGAGGGAGCAGCATACAGCTCAGTGGGGGTTTGTGTGCTCTTCCATTGCACAGCTCAGTGGAGGAGGTGGGTGGTTAGAGCACAGCAAGAGACATTGTACAGTGCAGAGCTTCGTGGGGGTCTTTGTGTGGGCAGTACAGAGCTTCGTGGGGGTCTTTGTATGGGCAGTGCAGAGCTCAGTGGTGGTTTTTGTGTGTGAGGGCAGTGCAGAGCTCAGTGGTGGTTTGTGTGTGGGAAGTAAAGAGCTCAGTGATGGTTTGTGTGTGCAGTGCAGAGCTCAGTGCTGGTTTTTGTGTGTGTGGACAGTGCAGAGCTCAGTGGTGGTTTGTGTGTGTGGGGGAAGTGCAGAGCTCAGTGGTGGTTTGTGTATGTGGGCAGTGCAGAGCTCAGTGGTGGGTTGTGTGTGTGTGGGCAGTGCCCAGCTCAGTGGTGGCTTGTGTGTCTAGGTAGTGCACAGCTCAGTGGTGGTTCATGTTTGTGTATGCAGTGCTCCCCGCTCAGTGTGTGGGCAGTCCACAGATTAGTGTTGGTTTGTGTATATGGGCAGTGCACAGGTGAGTGTTGGTTTGTGTTTGTGGGCAGTGCACAGCTCAGTGGGAGGCTGCATTAGTGGGCAGTGCAGGGCGCAGTGGGGCGACTGTGTACAGTCAGACTGGTGATCTGCATTTGGTGCGTCTGAGATCAAGTTCCTTGGTAAGGCCTGTGTTTTTAATAGTATTTCCAACTCCCCTGTTAACTGGTCCAATTCTGAGAACATTTAGGGAAGAATAAACACAACAGAAAGGATGTGTTTGGCGGTTGTCACACATCATATGACTGAGCCTTACTGGATTTATTGAATTGACACGAGGCCTGGATGGAGCTAGACCAGGACCCGCTTGCTTATGTAGGGTTGGGTGGCGTGTGTTAGCCAATACTGAACATGCAACAGATGTTCATCTTCCACTTCTGTGTACACATCTCCGTCTAACAATCAAGTCAGTAGTGTCTCCCAGACATGAGCCTCATCCCGCTCCCCGAACCGACAGATTCTCTACTGTTCAGCAGCCATCGTTACTGGCAATGGGTGGACTCGTGGGAGCAGAGAACAAAGAGAGTAGAAGGGAAGGTAGCAAGAGTGTGCAGCTTTTCTTATGCTTGCTTAGCTTTGCATATCCAGTGCCTTTTAATATGGCACCAGTCATTGTGTTGGTTTCTGTCCGAATGCCTTGTGCCCCTCCCCCACCCCCTTTACATGCACCCGAAAGATGGCGGGGCTCATTGTAATCTTCCCAGAATCTAACCATCATTTCTTTGATGCTGACAGAACAAGGTGAGAGCCGAGAAGGAGAAAATTGCATCGGAGATCGAAGACCTGCGAAAACTCCTGAGACACAAAGAGAAGACACTGCACCAGAGACTGGAGGAGATGGAGAAGACAATTACCATGGTAGAAAATGCAAATATCTCCAAACTGTCAAATCAAATCACCTCTCTTAATGCCCTGATTACAGATCTTGAGAAGAAATGCATGGAGCCAGAGTTGGACCTCCTGAAGGTGAGACACCGCTTGGTAAATACAAGACAATATAGAAGAGCTACATTCATGTGGTGTGTGAGGTGTTGAATGTAAGTGGGGAACATGTATGATCAACAGACAGGGTTTATTTACACTGACCTCCTGTATTCAGACAACCCAACAAAATATACAGACAAGTTAAACTAACTGCAAATCCTTCTGTTCTGACGGCCCAATGGAATGTAAAAGTAATTTCAGTATAGCGCAGCCCTATTGTTTACTGACACCCAATAAGGTATAAAGAATATGGCAGCCGGGGTCCTGTGAGTCTATTCGGAATATCAGACTCTTCCGGGTCAGATGCCCTCTTTGTGAATATCAAAGGCTGGTCTGTGCCATGTGTTTCAATGTAGAATATCAGACTGTGCTGTCCTGTTACCAGATGTAGAATATCAGGCTTTTCTATGACATCTGACCCCATTTAAATGATCAGAATTTATAGACTTCTGTTATAAGTCCACATTGAAAATATTGCAGACTTTTGCCATGTCTGTGGCCATGTTCAAGGTGTCACAGATGGTGCTGGGCCATGCGACAATATTCAGAATATGAAAGACCGAAGGTGGAGTCAGCCTTGGAAGAAGATAGCTGCTCTGCACACCACCTCCACCAGCCCATGAAACCACTGACCTCTCCATAATCTTGGGCATTGTTTATGCCCTGGCAATAGCAAAGCAACCTTCCTGGCACACATCTCTAGACGCTTGACTGCGCACAAGGGCTGGGCATGGGAGGGGCGTGGGGGGTAGGAACATAGCAACTGGCCCTATCCTATATGGAGTAGGGTCGAGGAGTGGGCCTCCCCATGACCAGCGCAAGAGGGCCCACACGGGGGAAGGAGTAAAGCCTGGGAGCCACAGAAAGAGATGCAAAGAGAAGCATGACAGGGGGGCATGGTCCGAAAGAGTAAATGGGGAGGAAGAGGGAGGCCGTCCACGCATGTAGGAGTGATTGATTGATGAAGATGTGGTCTATTCTCGAATACTTTCTGTGGGCATTTGAGAAAAAGGAATAGTCCTGCGTGTAAGGATTAAGTTTCCTCCAGACATCCAGCCGCCCCATTTTTTTTACAGGGACGCTATTAATGCTTTGCTAAACACTCCTAGGGTAGCCTCTGCGGGTGTGTGGTGTCTAACTGTGCGTCCCAAACAAGATTTAAGTCCTCCATTACAATGATTTCCCCTAAGGCAAATCGCACCAGGGTTCTTTTTTTTGTTTTTTTTGTTTTTGTCCTCATACATGCCTGCTGGTACATACTGAATGGAATTCCTCCACACCTTCCCAACAGACACGGTCGGTGCCACCCTTGTGCAATGCCAGTGGGAGAGGAGCGAAATTTTCCCTCAAGATAAAGCTGTTCCCTAGTCCCACTCCTGATCACAGCACCTGAAAAAGCCATGTGTTACTAGGGAGAACCGGGCCAACAGCACCCTGGCATAATCATTGGACCAGGTTATTTTTCCCTCCAGGCCACTAGAGCCGCCCAGATCATAAGTGTACTCTTTTCATCACAGGCCATATCAGATTGACTAATCAAGATAATGTACTTCAAACAGTCCGCAAAGGCAGGAGGGATTTCAGATTTCCAAGCCCTACATATTTCCCTTCTGGCAATGGTCATTACGTAGAACACAAATTTTGAAACTAAAGTATTCATACCATAATCTGGCATTAGACCAAAAAAAATAAACGTTGGGCTAACCTCAATCCGCTGGAGCAGCACATCCTCAAGGAACCCACATACCCCAGTCCAGATCAGCTGAATTCTTGAACAGTCCAAAAACATATGGAAATCGTCTGCTTCAGAGAACTTACATCTGGGGCAGCAGTAGATCCCCCCCCCCAGTTACTTTAGATAATTTCTTTTTTTTTATTTCAAAAGTTCTTTATTTAGAAGATTGGTTCCAATAAGCTCTGTAGATAGTGTAAAGGTGGTTCCTCTTGAGTGTAGCTGGTTTCACAACTGCCTGTAACATGATAAAGGAGTCACACCAGAGTTTCCATATTTCCTCCACTTCTCCCCCAAAAACACTGTCCCAGAGTTTCCAAACTTTCAATTCCGGACAATCCCCAGCTTCCAGTAGGGCCCATACCAAAATAAAACTTCACGTTTCCACATGTCTATTCTGGACACTGAATCGAAGTTAGGACTTACATTAACCACACCCCATGACTGTGTTGCCCACCATGAGGATAGCTGGTAAAACTTAAACCTTGTCAGAGTTCCACCTGTCAAGCCGGAGAGTGCCTCCCAACTAATCAACTGCGAGTCCTTCTGAAGATCTCCCCAGAATCTGATACCTGCTGATCTAAGTGACGGACATAGTTGGTCCTGAAGGCATTCCGGAGTGCCAGGGTGTGGTAAATAAAATTACCGGACTATTTTTTCCATACATTAAATAACAATAAGGATAGCTCAATCAAATGAGAGGCAGAGTCCGTGGTATCTGAGTCATACGGGCTTTAATGAAATGCCTCGAGGCATGGGACATCGGGTTCCATCACCACTAAGGTTCAGGAAGGGACATTCAACATTTTATTAACATCTCACATTATATATAGTAAAACAGTATAATTGAAATGAATACAGTAGGCGTAACAGGTGAAAAGAGAGAGCTAAGAACACATGTGCGTAACAGGAGGCGTGTAAGAAGGCGTACACGTGGGCGTGCACTTGACATGTAAGAGAAACGTCACAAGAAACGTCACAAGTGGGTGGATGCTTAGAGAAAGTCTGCAGGATCAGCAGAAACTTTTGGCATAGATGCGCGCGCAACTGAGCATGACGTGTAACTGGGGGAAACTGGGGGCTTTGACTTTAGCACTAGTAGAGGAGACTAATGTCTGGGATGTCAGAACGACCTGCACCTATAGCCTATCTGGTATCTCATGTTTAGAGGATGTAGTGTCTGAAGTAAAAGGTTTCTCGGGCAGAGGCCGTTCAATACTGGATGCTAGTGCATGCATACGTGTCTTGGTGCAAAGTGCGGGGGCCATGGGCCTACCATGGTAACGGGTTCTGTAAATCACTTGCAAGGAGGACAGGAAGGCCGGGCCCTTTGCTCTGCAGCCGGGAATATGTTTACCTATTTCACTAGACTGGAATGTGTTTTCGCGGAGGCTGAGCTGATAACTGTAGGCAAAATATCGTCTTGGCAAGCAGGCCAGGCCGAGCCGGGCACCGCTTCGCTGGGAAGGATGTAAGATAGAGGTCAGGGATGCAGACCTAAACTGTAGCTTTCAGAGACAGAAGAGACTCGGAGCCTCAATTAAGGGCCTAGCTCGACTGGGCCAGAAAACATGGAGAAAACGTGTGCTTTTATTCAAAAGTGTACCATGTAAAGACGTTGGCACCATAGGCCTAAAAGCCAAATTAACGTGATTTTCTTGGGGAACTATATAACTGACATGCTAACGTTGGACGCAAATGCATATGCGTCTTCCTGGTATGCACGGAAAAGGAATTACCGTATTTTCCGGCGTATAAGACGACCCGGCGTATAAGACGACCCCCCACTTTGCTTGATCAAATTTAGGTTTTGTGCTATACTCGCCGTATAAGACTACCCCCACTTCCAGCACAGTCCAACGCTCTGCTCGTACCTTGTATGCTTTTATAACCTGCACACGTATCACTTTTTTCTCTTGTAATGTACCGATTGCTACCTCATGTATTTTGTTATACCGGTAACCTGCACACTTATCACTTTTTTCTCTTGTAATGTACCGATTGCTACCTCATGTATTTTGTTATACCGGTAACCTGCACACTTATCACTCTTTTCTCTTGTAATGTACCGATTGCTACCTCATGTATTTTGGTTGCTCGCTATTGTCACTTTTGAACCATGTAACTTAGGCGGGAAATGTTTCTTCCACCTTGCTTGTATGCTGGAAATATTGCAAGCCTACCCTAATCTCTCCACCCGCTAGTCCTCCGAGTACGCTCAGCTTACCGCAGTGAAGCAGCTCCAGTGCCCGGCAGCGTCCTCCGACTCCGTGGATGCTATCGCGGATCCTCAGCGTTGTCCACCGATGCAATGCTCCGGCGGGAATCCTCCGGCATTATGGCTGCCAATTTCTGCGGGAGGCCTCGGGGGTACCCACCAGGCAGTAGGGGCGAAGTAGGAGCGAAGTTGCGGCTTGAAAGCCAATTGTGCGCGGGAGCCCCCAGGATGCAGTGCTCTTCGACTCTTCGACTCTGTGGCTGGCGGGCGGATTAGAGCCACCCTCCCCCACCTCCGGCTGGGCCGGAAGCGCGGGAACCTTCAGGAGTAGTCCGCGCTGTTAAAAAAAAAACATGAAAACAGACGGTCTAATTTTGCATCCGGCGTATAAGACGACCCCCGACTTTCCAGAAAATTTTAAGGGGTTAAAAAGTCGTCTTATACGCCGGAAAATACGGTACATGACATACATGGAGCACGTGTGTATGGACGGGGTGCGAGTTGGGGACACATTAGCTACCTGAAAATTTCTATTACCTCATTCCCTCCTTGGCCCCTACTTCACCCTTTAGGATATGTCAATGTTCATGAGACCATCTATCTGTTCATATAACATCATTTGCTCTTCTTTCTTTATTCGGGAACGGGAACGTGCACTTGGACGGGGAATACAAGCTGTGGCGCACAAGCCGCAAATCGCTGGCCCACATTGCAGACAGAGACAACAACTGAACAGAATAAGCAGTATTATTCCTAGGAATGATAACAATTTCCATTCCCAGGCGGATATCACACTCCAAAGCCAACTGGACCAAGTCCAGGTGCCAGGATTCTGGTGTATCAGGTGAGCAATTTCATGGAGCCGTGTTATTGCTTTATATACTGATGGCGCGTTATTAGGAATGAAAATACAACAACTGGATCCGATGACTCTACAAGCCCCGCCCCTATCGGCCAGGATGACGTCAAGGACAAGGCGATTTTGAAGAACAACAAGTCTCATAGCAGACTGCTCTTCGGTCAGGTTACCTAAAGCAGAAGTAGTCCCATTCACTACTGCTTCCAAAGTTCTGGTTAATTTGCGTATAAATTTACTGTTCTGAACAGGACCTACAAAGAAAAAGAATCCTTTATTGAAATCTGTATATTGCTCCCATGTTGTTTCAGTGTGGTCGACAATCGGGGTCTTGATCTCCCTTCTATGTCTTACATGCACAAGATGTGGATTTCGATGATAATCAGGTGGGGCTAGGAAAACGGGTGGCAATAGGAACGCGATATAACACGTTCCATCCCAATCTAATGGCAGACGTACATAAGCTGTCTGACCACATATAAAATAAGAATGGCGGGAGGCTTTGAAAGTGGACTTTCCTTTATCACTGAATTCGACCACAGTATCACAATCACTGTGTCCTAGATGTACTGAACCATTCTTTTCTGACACATAATTCGCCTTTCACTGGCAAAACTGTAATAAACGGTAAGTCCGAATTAGTCTCAGACTGCACATTCAGAATCATGAGGTTAAGTGTAAAATTACCTAATCCATACACTTCATTTTCTAGATCGGTCCCTGTCCTTTGGGGAAGACCTTCCTTGTCTGGGAAACATATTTTATTCATAACCGTATTAAGGTTCCCCCATATCCAATTGCCTTGGGAAACTGTGGACTTACTATCTAGGGAGGACATTAAAGTAAGCCATGCACCACACGAACCATTATGCGTAAACGGATAAGGAAAGAGGGGCAGAGCTCCCTTGTATTTCTGATAGGGAGGGAGTCGGCCACATACCCAGCAATTGGTGGCATTGCTGGTCTGGTGAGAATGGTGTAACATACGGATAAAAGTATTGTTGCGCATTGCTAATCGATAGGACAGTTCGTGGGGGGGCAGGTCGCTGAAAGTGTGCTCTACAGAGTCATTAGAGAAAGTATGTACATGAGAATTAAAAGGAGGAAAGAAATCATGTAACATGAAGCTTATACATATAATCGAAATGCTCAGAATAAACATGAAAATTAACGTTATGATGCATCTGCTATGCAAGTTTTTGCAATATTGTTCTCTTTTCGATTCGCCTATCTCTCTGACTACTTGGGTCTATCTTATACATGTCAGAAACCTGTCTAACCGCTTCACCCGAGGGGGATTTAAACAATTAAACGCTGTCTGACTTACTAGACCTCAACTTGGCTCGGTACTCCTGTTGCAGAGTTTTTTCTAGCAGGGGGAGTTTAGAGTCAGTGTCTGAAAGGGGGCAGTCCTTTATTACAGTCTCTGGACACAGTCCATGAAAGCGTTTTATGTGGCTTGAGTGGAGCCACGCTTTACGTCCTTCCAGTTTCACTGCGGTCCTCGTGGTCATCAACACCAACTTTGGCTGCTTCCACCTTGGCTCCAGAGGGCTCGAGCGATCGAAGTTGCCGACGTAGACATAATCCCCTGGAACGATTTCATGCGGTTTTACTTGGGTGTTGTCCGGGAAGGCAGCCGCGACCTGTGAACGACAAGATAGTAGTGCAGACATCAAGGAAGCTAGGTAATCTGTCAGCATAGTACTTTCAACATCAGTAATTTTGCGGGGCATAGGCGTACCCCACATATTTGGGGGACGTCCAAAGACTATTTCATACGGGGACAATCCGGTTCTGGAATGGGCTACCATTCGCATGTAAAAGAGGGCAACTGGCAGGGCTACTATCCAATCTACGCCTTTTTCTGCACAGACCTTTGCTAATCGTGTTTTCAAAGTCTGGTTGTGTCGCTCGACCAAACCAGCTGCTTCGGGGTGTCGTACACAGTGGAATTTCCACTGGTATCCTAACAGGAGTGATACCTGTTTCATGAGTTCGGACGAGAATGGCTGACCATTATCAGAGTACACGACACGGGGCAAGCCGTATCGCGGGAAAAATTCACGGACCAGTTGTTTGGCAGTGGTTACAGCAGTGTAATCTGGGACTGGATATGCTTCGGTCCATCGGGAAAGGGCACATACAACTACGAGGACATACTTAAATCCTCGGCATCTGTCCATCTGGATATAATCCATCTGGAGGACTTCAAAAGGATGGTCAGGAGGATGAAATCCACCTTGTTCCATGGGAATGCCTTTGCCTGGATTGAACTGACAACAGATCATGCAGGTACGCAGTTTCTGTTTTGCTGCTGCACGTAAATGCTTGTTGAACCAAAGATTCTGAATGCTGTCTAACATGGCTGTGTTAATGATAACTTGAACCATAGAGTCGGGGAGGAACCATGTGGCTCTTCCCTTCGTCATCCTTTCCTGATCTGTCTGGATCCCTCCTTGTTCAGTCCATTTCTTGATTTCATCTGGGGTTGCATGTGTCTGTATGTCAAGTACATCTAGTGTGGGATCCTTAACTGTCATGCAATGTGTTAGTGAAGTTACTTCAGTCTTTGTCGGATCAGTCGGTATGTCTGTTTGAGTCTGAGCTGTGAGTTTGGCTGTTCGATCTGCAAGGTCGTTACCCTGGGAAATAGTGTCGGTGACTTTAGTATGTGCTTTGCACTTCATGATGGCTATGGCTGTAGGCAAATGTATTGCTTCTAACAGGGCTTGAATGAGGGGACCGTGTTGTATCTTGGCACCGTGAGAAGTTAAAAAACCTCTTTCTTCCCAGAGAACACCGAAGTCGTGAACGACTCCGAATGCATACTGTGAATCTGTGTATATGTTCACTTTCTTGTTCTTGGCTAGTATACAGGCTTGCGTCAGAGCAATGAGCTCTGCTGCTTGTGCAGATAATGTGTCAATACGATGTGTTTCTATGACTTCAGTTTCAGTGGTCACTGCATATGCGGCTACTAACTCCTGTGCTTGTTCTCATACATGAACCATCCACGTAAAGTGTCAGGTCTGGGTCGGGCAATGCAATGTCTGTCAAGTCTTGTCTGGGCTTTGTCACGGTATTAATGACTTCCACACAGTCATGTGGTGCTGGATCAGTTGTAATGGAGGGTAACAATGTGGCAGGGTTGAGTATGTTGCAACGTCTGATTTCTATGTGTGGTTGGAACAGTGTCAGTTCATATCCTGTCAGTCGTGCTATGGTCAAGTGTTGAGTCTGGGTTCGATTTAGGAGAACTTCCACGGGGTGTGGAACCTGTACTGTCAAGGGATGTCCTAACACTATTGAGTCGCTTTGTCTGATAGCTAGAGCTGTTGCTGCAACTGATTTTAGGCACGCAGGCAAGGCCTGGGCTACTGGATCCAATGTACTAGAAAAATAAGCACAAGGCTTGTGTTTTCCTGCTTCATCTTGTGTGAGAACAGATAATGCTGTGCCATCGCGTTCTGTGACAAAAAGTGTAAAAGGTTTGCTGTAACATGGTGTTGCTAAAACTGGTGCTTGACATAAAGCTTTCTTCAAGTCATCAAAAGCTTGGGTATGTTCCTGAGTCCAAGGGAGGACAGTCGAAGTCGCTGCCTCCTGTGTTGTCAATTGTATGAGTGGCTTGGCTAGATATGCATACTGAGAAATCCATTGTCTGCAGTAAGAAGTGAGGCCAATAAAGGCCCGTACTTCCTTTTGTGTCTTGGGTTGTGGCAGATGTGCAATTAACTGGATGCGGTCTGGTGTCAACTGTCTACCCCTCTTGGACAGCAAGTGTCCAAGGTATACCACTTGCTGGGCACAGAATTGTAGCTTCGAAGGGGACACCTTATGCCCCTTTTCGGCCAGAAAATACAAGACAGTCAGTGACGCGCGCTCGCAGTCACGTTCGGTCCGAGCTGTTATTAACAGGTCATCAACGTATTGGAGCAGTGCAGTGTCAGTAGGCATGTGAATACTGTCTAGTTGTCGTTTCAGGGCTTGACTGTAAATACTAGGACTTTCCGTGAACCCTTGAGGTGCACGGGCAAATTTGAAGCTTCGGCCATTTAAAGAGAATCCGAAAAGATACTGGCTTTCCGGATGAATGGGGACACTAAAGAAGGCGTTCTTAAGATCGATTACAGTAAAGAACGCTGCTTCGGAATCAATAGCAGTCAATAGGGAAGAAATATCTGGGACCACTGGGTACTGGGGAATGATGCATTTATTTAATTCTCGAAGGTCGATCACCAATCTATAGACTGGTGGTGCATTTGGGTCAGTTCGTTTAAGAATCGGAATGATTGGAGAATTACATATATTGGAGTCAGTTTCTACAACTACTCCTTGGGCAATCAGTTCGTCAATAATTTTCAGTAAGGCTGCTACAGCCTCGGGGGGCAATTTGTATTGCCGGATTCGGGGCAGTACAACTCCTTGCTTAAGAGTGACACGATATGGTGTAATGTGCATACAACCTACATCAGTTGGACCTTGCGCCCATAAATGCTGTGGTACATTTTGCAATCTTGGATCAAAATCTCTCAACACATAATGTCTTTTAAAATCACGTAAAAACAATCTCACTCCTTCCGGAGAACAACATATCACTGCTCCTAGTGCTTTCAACGTTTTAATACCAAGCAGATTTTCAGGACATGCTTTCGTAAGTAACAAATCTGTAGTACGAGACAATGGACCTACTTCTAAGGAAACTGGCTTTGACACTTCGTTAACAATAGGCTTTCCTGAAAATCCAAGGGAAACATTCTGTGAGCCTGAGAGGGGTGCCCCTGGTACCTCGTCGTGACTGATGGTAGTTCTGCTCGCCCCTGTGTCAATCAAAAATGTTCTGTCTTTCCCTAATACCTGGCTATGTACATAGGGACCCTCTTGATCTACAGGAACCTCAATAAGAGGCAAGCCAACCTCCCTCTCTAGGCTGTTTCATGAATACTGCTGATAATCGGGGTAATCTGACTGTGCATACTGGTACATTTGCTGTGTGACATGCTGAGTGGCAGCAATGGGTTGGGGCTGGGGTACAGCTACTGTCTGCTGTTGTGCATTCTGTGGAGGTTGCGTGTTCTGTGGAATATTCTGTGGAACGTGTTCTGGTCTAGGTGGTGGACGCGGTCTTTCTTTCGTCCTGCCTGTAGCGATATTGTATTTTAGAACGGTACATTCATTTATATAGTGACCTGGCTGTTTACAGTAGTTGCAATTCCCTTTAACAGGAGCTGCAGAATGACTAGTCTGTGTCGCACCCCTCTTCTGACCATCTGCTGGAACGGACTGGGCAACTAGTACTTTCATTTTCGTATCTTTCATACGTCTCTGTTCATGTTCGTGTTCCTCTCTGATTCGGTTCTGGTGGTACTGTAACATTTGTAACATTTGGGAAGGGGTATTTGCTTGCCATGTACTCTCGACTTTCAGTACTCTATTTTTAACTTGTGGTAAGGAATTCTCGACTAGTTTGGTCACAAAAAGATGTGGATATGATTCACTACTTGTTTTCAGCCCACTATTAATAATGAAACATTTCTCAAATCTAGAATAAAAATCACTAGTGTTCTCGTCTTGTTTCTGTTTGCAGGCTGAGATTGCATCCCAGTCTTCCTTTTTAACTGTCAATAACCTAGGCAAGACTTGTACTAATAATCCTGGTAATGCTTTGGCTTTGTCCCCGAGACCAGTACCTGGGATTCGCCCATTTTCTTCTGTTTCTAATTCAGTCCAAATAATCTTTTTATCTCCCACCTCCCATTCCTTCTCTTTAAGTTTTTCGTAAATGACGGCAGGCAACAATATCTTTAACATTTTAAGAATATCGGGATACATATAATCCCCCATGAGTAACATGTCTTTTAATTCACGGTGGAATCCTGCTGGATCTTTATCATGACAGGGCACTAATTTCTTCATTTCCAATAATTCCATTTTGGTCAGGGGTGTGTATACGAATACTCGTTGAAGCTCACCCCCTGCGGTCTGGACGGGATGAACTTCTCGTAAGGGATTCTGTCTGTCTATGTAAAATGGTTGTCTTACTGGGGGTGGAACAGGAACGAAATGTGGAGTCAGGAAAGTTCTGTATTTGTGGCGTTGTTCTAGAATGGTATTAATTAAATCGGTACCTAGGCCTCCATCTTTTTAGGAGTAATTCTTCCAATAGATTATATAGGGGACCTGGATCAGAATGCTGACTTTCATATAGTGTAATGAGATGCTGGATCATGTACATACCAGCTAAGCGCTGTTCGTCTGGGGAAAGATTAAAAAATGTTTGCGCTACTGAATCATCTTTATATATACTAGTATTTCCAGCCCATTGTACTGCTGACCGTGCTAGTTCCTGATCATGCATGGTACTAAGTTCACTGTAACCTATTCTTTCTTTCAGTATTTTATCAGTGGCTTGGAATAAATGTTCAAGAGAACATTGTTCTGGTATTGGAGAGAGAAAACGTTTCTTGTTTTCTAGGCGAATGGGTCTGTCAAAAGGTCTTGCTCTACCGACGTACGCTATTCTATCTGGGTCTCCTTCTGTATCATCTATATCTTCCTCCTCTGTGGTTTCATTCTCCTCTTTCTCGGCTTCCCTAGCTGCTTCTTCTTTTTCGTGTATTATTACAATTTCTTTACGGATCTTTCTGTACATGGATTCTACACAACTTTGTTTATTATGTTTACCATCAGCTATATTGTTACTCCAATTTATCAGGATGTCCATCTCTTCTTTGCTTGTACCTGGCCGATCTCGTTCCCTTATCAAACAATTTATCAAAAACTGTAAGATCATTCTTTGTGTCTCAACCTTGTTGTGTGCCATGGCCTCGTGAATGCATTCTGTTTTTTCCCCTGTTCTAATGAAATTGTATATGTTATCCAAATGTTGTCTCATATGTGGTAGAATGGACAAATAGTTTGTGACTCGTCGTAAACGTATCGAGTATAGTATCATCTCGTCTTCGCCTGGTACTGGATCGTATCTGTAAGGTACTGTCTAAGGGCTGCGAATGTCGCAGCTTTGGGTGTACGTTGTAATGCTGCTTCTCTAAGCGTCATTCGTTTTACTTGAGGCGGGGTGACAGGGAGACCTCCTACGGCGCCTCCTGAAGCGGAAGCGTAACCATCAACTAGCTGTGTTGTTACTACTGGTGTCATAGCTTGAAAAGTAGGTGTAGGTAATGTAGGCAGACTCTGGGTTGTAAGTGTAGAAAAAGGATTGGTAGGACCGATAGCAGGAGGGACAGTAGCAGTAGTAGTGACAGGATGGGAAGTGACAATGGGTGGGGGAGTCGAGTCTTGCGGGAGTGGGGGGTAACGTGTCTTGAACAGGCTGAATAGGCTGATGTATATTATTAGCAGGTGGTAAGCGTACATTGGTATATTCTGGAGCTACATCATCTAAATAGGAAGAAAGGAAAATGTCCGCTGCGGTCTGTTTGTGACGGAGTTTAGTCGGGACCAATGGTGGTGGCAAGTTAAGGGGTACTTCCGGGGTCGCCTTGGGCAGGCCCTCGGCGAGAACAGGATACAGACCTGTAATAAGGGCATTTCTTTGTCTGTCTTGTTGTTCTATTCTGACTCGTTCTCCTTCTTCTAGTAACTCTCTTTCTCTGGCTTTTTCAGATTCTTCTCTACTTCTCTCTGCTTTCCTGATTTCTTTCTCTGTTCTTCTATGCGCTTCTTTACGCCATAATTCTATGGCATCTTTCTGGGATTGTCTGGCTTTCTTTTTCCATAATGCTTCTTCTACTCTCATGATGCAATCAGCATCCCATGTCCCTGAGACAGGCCATCTATATTTTTCTTCCAGATCTTTTGTGTAATCCACCCACAAATGTAGGTACAGTATGGCATCTAAGCCATGTTTATGGTACATAAAATGTCCGGGAGTGTCCCTAGGCGGGACGGGAACTGCTTCTTCGAGTATCCCTTTCCTAGTTCCTATCTGACGTAATTTCGAGAACAGCGGCATTTTTGAGCTGACTTGAACGTGAACACAATAAACACAGTAATGAATAGCAAACAATCATTCATACCACGACATTAAAACATTTTCCGACTGATATTACCTGGTACATAGAAGACACAAATTCTGAAAACCTCGAGAAACAATACTAGAATACTGTATCACTAGATGCACTGCTAAAACAGTACAGACAATACCGGTCCCATTAAGAGACACGTCATTACCGTATTCACCTAAGTGAACACGTCTGGACCAGGTCTGTGTACCCAGACCTGTCTTGACCGGGCACAAATTAATGAACCCGTCTAGATGCGTTCCCAACAATGGTACTCACCGGGAAGCAGAAACTGAAGGCCTCGGAACCTGGACTGGACTGCGTCGGGCTACGATTTCTCCTACACATGCGCTTCGGAACAGGTGGGCCTCCGGGTACCTCGGACCTTGCTCTCTCGACTTGGGGCTCTGGTCGGGATCCTCCGCATTCCTCACCGCCTCGTCTGGATGCGGGACCGCAGTCTCCGTCTCCTCCGTGGGCCTGAGGGAGATAGCAGGAAAACCCGCAGGTGTGCACTGGATCCGTCACGGCTGTAGAAGGGGTCAAGGCCTGCGTTACATCGCGGGCGAGTGGGGAAGGGGGGGGGGGGTCCCTGTTCGGGCGCCAGATTATGTGGTAAATAAAATAACCGGACTATTTTTCCATACATTAAATAACAATAAGGATAGCTCAATCAAATGAGAGGCAGAGTCTGTGGTATCTGAGTCATACGGGCTTTAATGAAATGCCTCGAGGCATGGGACATCGGGTTCCATCACCACTAAGGTTCAGGCAGGGACATTCAACATTTTATTAACATCTCACATTATATATAGTAAAACAGTATAATTGAAATGAATACAGTAGGCGTAACAGGTGAAAAGAGAGAGATAAGAACACGTGCATAACAGGAGGCGTGTAAGAAGGCGTACACGTGGGCGTGCACTTGACATGTCAGAGAAACGTCACAAGAAACGTCACAAGTGGGTGGATGCTTAGAGAAAGTTTGCAGGATCAGCAGAAACTTTTGGCATAGATGCGCGCGCAACTGAGCATGACGTGTAACTATGGGGAAACTGGGGGCTTTGACTTTAGCACTAGTAGAGGAGACTAATGTCTGGGATGTCAGAACGACCTGCACCTATAGCATATCTGGTATCTCATGTTTAGAGGATGTAGTGTCTGAAGTAAAAGGTCTCTCGGGCAGAGGCCGTTCAATACTGGATGCTAGTGCATGCATACGTGTCTTGATGCAAAGTGCGGGGGCCATGGCCCTACCATGGTAACGGGTTCTGTAAATCACTTGCAAGAAGGACAGGAAGGCCGGGCCCTTTGCTCTGCAGCCGGGAATATGTTTACCTATTTCACTAGACTGGAATGTGTTTTCACGGAGGCTGAGCTGATAACTGTAGGCAAAATATCGTCTTGGCAAGCAGGCCAGGCCGAGCCGGGCACCGCTTCGCTGGGAAGGATGTAAGGTAGAGGTCAGGGATGCATACCTAAACTGTAGCTTTCAGAGACAGAAGAGACTCGGAGCCTCAATTAAGGGCCTAGCTCGACTGGGCCAGAAAACATGGAGAAAACGTGTGCTTTTATTCAAAAGTGTACCATGTAAAGACGTTGGCACCATAGGCCTAAAAGCCAAATTAACGCGATTTTCTTGGGGAACTATATAACTGACATGCTAACGTTGGACGCAAATGCATATGCGTCTTCCTGGTATGCACGGAAAAGGAATTACATGACATACATGGAGCACGTGTGTATGGACGGGGTGCGAGTGGGGGACACATTAGCTACCTGAAAATTTCTATTACCTCAAGGGGAACCCCAAATTGGGGCCTGTACAGCATAGTATGGGATTTGCAGGGCCCTTCTGACATAAATCCAGTTATTGAGTGTTGCTTGCAAGATCTTAAGTCGGACCTTCTTGTAATATTTGGGATCACCAAATTAGTATAAAAAAACTCCTGCCCCTGCGGTACATCGTGTAACAAGGCCTGAAATAGTAGACCTAGAGACGAAGAATCCACTTTATTAGCCAGGATTCTAAAGTTCTTAAAATGGAATGCATGGCAATACAGTAGTAAATCAGGTAAAGCAAGACCACCCAATCTTAACCCTCTCCTGAGCTTCTTCCAAGCAATTCTCTGAGTTTTGTGGCCCATATAAAAGACCCAATTTTACCCTGAAGTGTAGCAATATCCTTAGCACTGAATGGTAATGGAATGGAATTAAACAAAAAAGTTAGTTTGGGCAGAATTACCATTTTAACGAGGTTGACTCTCCCGTAAATATTCAATGGAACGTTTGCCCAACGTAACAATAAGCTGCCAACCTCTTTAGACACCTTATTCCAGCTGGTCTTTACTGTGTCTGCCAGAGTCTGAGCTAGATAAATCTTCATCTTTAAATCCCTCCATTGTAAAAACCCTAAATTCATAGACCATATCCTCACCAGGTACACCCCCTCCCGCAATCTGCGCTCTGCGCACCAAGCTCCCCTCCAGACACCTGCCTTCAAACGCAAACGTACTGGTGGCTGCAGATTTGCGGTTCTTGCATCTCGCCTTTGGAACACCTTCCCCTTTGAGATCAGATCATGCCCAGACCTCTTGTCTTTTAGGAAAGCCTTGAAAACATGGCTTTTTAAACAAGCGTATCACTGATCGCCTTCCCCTCCCGCCTTCAGGATTCGTTCTCTGTCTAATTTAGCGCCAGGAAACCAACCGGTGGCAGCGTGCTCAATAAATACTTTTTTAACATTAACATAAATCCGTAGATATCTCATTTGACACCTCGCCCCCTGTGGTATATTTAAACAGTTCCATTGCATTATATCCGTCTTCTCCTTATTGATTTTATACCCCGAGACCTTGCCAAATATTTCGGCCAGATCAAACAACCTAGGAATAGATTCTATAGGATTCGAAGTATACACGACATGGTCATCTGCATATAAGGCAAACTTGAGCTCTAGATCCGTGATTTTAAAAGACCTAATAAGGGGATTTGCCCTGAGAGTACATACGAAGGGTTCAATATTAAGATGAAATAATAATGGTGACAGAGGTCACCCCTGCCTGGTGCCTCTAGAAATACTAAACCACTCCTTAAGAGCGCCATTAACTAAAACTTTCGCTTGGGGATTGAAATAGAGTGATTTAACAGCCTGCACAAATTTTCCCGGGACACCGAATTCAAGCAAGGTCTCCCAAAGATAGAACCAGTTCACCAGGTCAAATGCCTTAGCGGCATCTATCGCAACTATTGTGCGTGGCAGCTTTTTATCCATTGCAACATCTATTGCCCCTATAACTTGAAAAGTTAACTCATTAGGCTGCCTGCCAGGTATAAACCCTCTCTGGTCTGGATGTACAACAGACTTAATGATTTTCGCTACTCTCGTGGCCAGTATCCCAGCAAAGATTTTATGGTCCGCATTTAAAAGCGAGATGGGTCTATACGCGTCAACTTTCTGTGAATCCTTATTCGGCTTAAGAATTAAGGATACTCTTGCTTCTGACCACGATGGGGGGTGCACTCTCCCTGTATATATATTTTATTAAAGAGAGTCTTTAACACCAGTACCACCGTATCCAGTAGCTCATGATAAAACTCTACCGGAAGTCCATCCGGACCAGCTGCCTTACCCCTACTCATTTTCTTTAATTGTGCTCTGATTTCTCCCTCAGTTATACTAGTAAGCAAGAACCGCCTATCATCTTCAGACAGCTGGGGGAGGCCAGTTGAATTTAACCATTCCCTAACTTCCTCTGAACTAGAATCAATATCTTCCCTATACAAGCCATGCATAAATGACCTTACCTCCTCTCTAATTAAGTCATCATCATGCAGTATGGCCCCTGACCCACTTTGAGCCAGGCACTTTATGTGATTCCTGACCCTATCCACCCTAGACTTCCAAGCCAGAAGGGAACCGCATTTGTCGCCATATGCGAAATGCTGTAGTTTGCTGACATCCCATCGATCTTTCAAGGTCTTATCAAGATTCGCTTGAAAGTCAGCCTGAAGAAGCACCAACTCTCTTTCCAGCTGTGGTATAAGATTCTGGGCGACCAGGGCAGCTTGTTGCAACTCAATCTCCTTTTCCTTAATTCTCTTTATCTTGTCAGCATCCACCTCTCTCAAGGATCTTCTTTTATTGATCATAATAGAACTTAACAGTTCCCTTAAATAGGCTTTAAAGGCCTCCCAAACTATCTGATCCTTAGCCGAGTCTATGTTAAACCTAATGAATTCTTCTGTTTTCACTTCTAGCTCAGACCTCACCTCCTCATTTAATAGCAATGCCCTGTCTAGAGTCCATCTCCTCTGACGCTCTTTATGCTTAAAGTTCAAAACCAATTCCACAGCAGAATGGTCAGATAAAATAGCTGGAATGTAAGCTATAGACTCAAGCTCTGAGAATAGCATCTTATCCACCACCAAAAAATAATCAAATCTGGAGTGGTTCTTATATTTCTTACTGTAGAATGAAAACTCCCTTAGATATCTAGCAAATTAAAGCCCTTCATAATATTTTTAAGCACAGAGAATCTTCTAGGTTGACTAACATATCTTACTCTCGAGGTCCGATCCTGCAGTTTATCAAATACGAGGTTGAAGTCATCCCCAAGTATAACCGGGCCGAGGTATTTAACAAACTACCCTCTAAATTCACAAAAGCCCCCGAGTTATCTTCATTCGGCCCATAATAGACTGCGCAGACTAATGGGGAACTACAAATTGTCAGGTTGGCCACCAACCATCTCCCTGACTGATCTGTGTCTAATTTTTTCACCTTAATCCCTGCGTTTCCTCTTACAGTGAGTGCCACCCCCCTCGCCCAACCGGTTTGTTTAGAGCACAATACATCCTGCACCCAACTTAACTTACTAAACCCCGATTTACATTCCTGAGCCTCTAAGTGGGTTTCCTCTAGCAAGCAGACATGAGCTTCACTATCCTTTAAAAACTCGCAAACCCGGGACAGCTTCATACTATTCCTCAATCCATTGGCATTTCAGGTAAGGAATTTGATTTTATTCAGCTTACTCATATTTAAAGTAGAGAACTTCCCAGCTTAAACTGACACGTTCCATCTTGACTCGTATGAGGACATATTTTCCTATTTTTTCACCCGTGCCCCTCACACCCTGTACCCCCCCCCTCCCCCCCCCCCACCCCCCCCCCACCCCCCATGAGGAACCCCCCTGACATTCCTTGGCGTTACAAACCACCTATTTGGGACCTCCCTTCGGATCAGCAAGGGCACCTACCAAAAAAAAAAAATTAAAAAGGAAAGGCCAATAGCCCCCAATACTACCCATATAAACCCTAAATCCAAAGCTCTGTACTTTCAAACTCTTTTATTTTTTTTATTTTTTCCCCTCTGCCCCCCCTTTTGTTTTTATTTATTTTCTCTTTTTTCTCTTTTCACATTTTTTTCTTCCACATTACTTTGAGTAATGCGGGGAGTTTCATTTGTACATGAGCCCCCAGGCTCCTTAACTCCGGCATTCTGGAGCCGAGCTCCCACTGCCTGTGCCCAGTTCTTTTCCCGATGTCAGGACGAATTTGATACAGCCCGGAGTCAAAATATAATGCCTTCTGGGACAAGGCTCTCCACAGAATCAATTCCTTAACTGTATAAGTCTGAAAATTTACTAATATTTTCCTTGGCGCTTTCCTGTCCGAGTGCAACTTAAAAGGATCTCTGTGCACTCCCTGGATCTCTGACTCCAGATCAATATCCTCTCTGTCCTCCAGAATTCCATCTCTTAATAATTTACACACAAATCTCTTAATATCTTCTTTCTCAGATCTTTCTGGTATCTTAAGAATTCGCAAATTATTTCTCCGTACATGCATTTCCAGCCTCTCCATATCTGCCTGTAGGGATCTGTTTTGAGTTATCAAGGATTCTATATCTTTCGTATTGCCTTGCCATTGCTTCCCATTTCTCACGAATCCCAAATTGATTGGCCTCCGATATCTGAAACTTAGGGGAAGATTTACGAGCCCCTTGCGCCACTTTTGCGTCACTTTTCCCATGTTAAAAGTGACGAAAAAGTAGCGCAAGAGGCTTGTAAATCTGCCCCTTAGAGAGCAGATCACCCCTAAGGGACTGAAACAAAGACTCCAACTGTGACTGACCGCCATCTGATCGGCCCCCCTTCCGTCCCCCCCCTCCTCACCCCCCCGAACCTGAGGGATAAACTCCTCGTCTGTTTCCTTAGCTACTGCTACTAAATCGTCATCTCTAGCAATGGTAGCTACAGTAGATGCAGGTACTGGAAGCAAGGAAGTTGATAAAGCTGATGGAACAGATGAAACCGGGGAAGAGTAAGCATCCAAAACAGCTGCATCTGTGGGAGAAGGAGTAACCGCTAATACCGGAGGAATATCACCAGATACAAGCGCAGATTGTTTAACCCCCTCTGCTTCAGAAATACCCGCAAGAGGAGAGAAGCGGTTTTCAACAGGAATTGAAAATGAGCTCTGCTGGGAGGGAGCTGGCTCTCTTGATATCACTGCCTGCTCCATTATCCTGAAATAAGGTTTTAGAGAGGGGGTTGTCTTTAACCACATTGCTGCTGCACTGATTTTTCCCCAGTGCTGGAAATTGCTATTTTGCTGTTTCCATGACGAGCTCAGCTCGTCATCAGCACATGACACCCGTGGGTGATGACGAGCTGAGCTCGTCATCAGCATCGAAAGGGTTAATGAAGGACGTATTGTTTTGGACACTCTTAACTTCTTAACTTCCCCTGATTTTGCAACTTTCTTTTTACGTGGTGTTAAAGGAGCCACTACATTCTCTACAAGGTCCTGACCCCCTTTAGACTTAGGTTCAGATTTGGAGCGCAGTTGATAACGATTTTTAACATGGGGCAGTTTTAGTAAGGGTGCCCCCCTGCTTTCAGCTTTCCCGGAGAGTCAGTCTTGTTCTTAGCAAACTGCAGAGCTACTGCCCCACAGCCACTTATACCAGGATTATTGACCAATTCTGGGACGGGGGCGAGGTCAGGATCCATACGCCAGCACTCACTTCCCACCAGCACCCATCTTACCGAATTGCGGCGTGGGACTGAGTAATGTTGTACTGTTGCTATTGTTGCTATTGCTGTTTTTCCCGCTGTTTTGCTTGTTATTTTTCCTGCCTGTTGTCGCCCTCCGTCTTCCCTCCCTGCTCCCCGCTTCCCGCCACCACCGCTGACCCCGCCCCTTTTTTCCTTCTGTTCCCTTCCCGCTCCCGCCTCCCAGCTGCTCCGCCCACCCGCGCACTTGGCCATATATGGCGACCGTGCGACGCAGGTGAGTGTGACCTAGTTCTAGGACACCCCCGCGCCGCACGGCCACCAGCTGCTGCGTGTGCCTCCCCTTCCATTGTGCCTCGCTGCCCGACTGCCGCCTCGTGACCACGCCCCCTCCTTCGAGCGGCGTGGTCCGTGTTCAGCGCTCCTCACCCTGTGCCCCTGGTGTATTTACTGTATTGAATTGTATTTATTCTGATTGCTGTTTTTCCCGCTGTTTTGCTTGTTATTTTTCCTGCCTGTTGTCGCCCTCTGTCTTCCCTCCCCGCTCCCCGCCACCACCGCTGACCCCGCCCCTTTTTTCCTTCTGTTCCCTCCCCGCTCCCGCCTCCCAGCTGCTGCGCCCACCCGCGCACTTCGCCATATATGGCGACCGTGCGAACGCGCAGCGGGCGCGCCGATTGTGCGCCGAAGGCGCGCCAAAGGTAAGCCCGTCTACGCCCGTCCGCGCCCAGTGCCAGGACCCCTGGCCCTCGAGGACCCTACCCGACCCGCCTGACGTACACCGCCGCCACCCTCATCGCACTCAACACCGGCCGAGACCCGGGATGCTACCAAGCCACCCCACGACCCGTCCACGGACCCTTCAGCTGCAACACCTGCAAGTTCACCTGCATCCGGACCTGCCCAACACCAGCACCTGCCAAGCCGAACACCAGCAGCAACCACCTCAAGTGCATCCTGCTCAACACCCGCTCCGTCCACAGACACGCCATCGAACTCTGGAACCTCCTAGACGCCACTGCCCCCGACGTTGCCTTCATCACGGAGACCTGGATGAACGCCTCCTCAGCGCCCGACATCGCCATCGCCATCCCAGAAGGCTACAAGATCACCCGGAGGGACCGCAACGCCAACCAGGTGGGAGGAGGCATCGCCATCATCCACAGGAACACCATCCGCATCACGACCAGCACCGACAACACCCCACCCTCCGCCGAACACCTGCATTTCCAGATCCACACCGACCCGAAGACCACCCTCAGAGGCACCCTGATCTACCGACCTCCGGGACCTCGCACTCAATTCAGCGAGGACATCGCCGACTTCGTCAGCCCGCACGCCCTCCCCTCCGCTGACTACATCCTCCTGGGGAATTTCAACTTCCACCTGGAGAACAACAACGACTGCAACACCAGCACCCTGCTCGACAACCTCGCCAACCTTGGACTCAAGCAGCTGGTGTCCACCCCCACCCACCTCGCCGGACACACACTCGACGCCATCTTCTCATCCAGCAAAGACATCGCCTTCAGCCACGCCACAGAACTCCACTGGACGGACCACAGATGCATCCACTTCACCTTCAGAAGAACGACGATCCACCACCACCAGCAACAGGTTGCCCGAAGAAGCTGGAACAAGATCACAGCCGACCAGCTCGCCGCTTCCCTGAGCCAGCACCCTCCGGCCAGCTCAGCGAACCCCAGCCAGGCCGCCGACAACCTCTCGAAGTGGATCAGCAAATGCGCAGACGAACTCGCCCCTCTGAGGATCCCGCCCAGCAGACCCGGCAGTAAGAGAGCCCCTTGGTTCACCGACGAACTCAAGAGCTCCAAGAAGAACTGCCGAGCCCTCGAGAAAGCCTGGAGAAAGGAACCCACGCCGGACAACAGGACCACCCTCAAGCTCGCCACCCGGAAACACCACCAACTGATCCGCACCGCCAAGAAAACGGCTTTCAAGAACCGACTGGACAACAACGCACACAACTGCAAGGAACTCTTCAACATCGTGAAAGAGCTCTCCAACCCCAACGCCGGAAACAACGACATCATCTGCAACTCCCTCGCCTCCTATTTCCACAACAAGATCGCGGACATACACAACAGCTTCAGCACTCAACCGACGCACGCCACGACCGCAGCAACGCCGCCCACCACCACCCTCCGCGCCTGGACCCCGGTCAACACCGAATACACCGTCCGCATGATGAACTCCGTCCACTCCGGATCTCCGACCGACCCCTGCCCTCACCACGTCTTCAACAAAGCCGACGCTGTCATCGCACCCCACCTGCCGGACATTATCAACACCTCATTCGACACCGCCACCTTCCCCGAGAGCTGGAAGCACGCCGAACTCAGCGCTCTACTCAAGAAACCTACAGCAGACCCCACCGAACTCAAGAATTACCGCCCCATCTCTCTACTCCCGTTTCCAGCCAAAGTCATCGAGAAGACCGTCAACAAACAGCTGGCCGCCTTCCTCGAGACGAATGGATCCCTCGACCCATCGCAGTCCGGATTCCATGCCAACCACAGCACCGAGACCGCCCTCATCGCCGCCACCGACGACATCCGAGCCCTGATGGACAACGGAGAAACAGCGGCCCTCATCCTCCTAGACCTCTCCGCGGCTTTCGACACGGTCTGCCACCGCACCCTAGTGCAGCGCCTCAGCAACGTCGGAATCCAGGAGAAGGCACTGGAATGGATCGTCTCCTTCCTCGACGGAAGAACACAGAGAGTCCGCCTACCACCGTACAAGTCAGAGGCCACCGAAGTCATCTGCGGCGTCCCTCAAGGATCCTCGCTGAGCCCTACTCTCTTCAACGTCTACATGAGCCCCCTCGCGGCCATCGCACGCCAACACAACCTCAACATAATCTCCTACGCCGACGACACCCAGCTGATCCTCTCCCTGACCAACGACCCCGCCGCCGCCAGAGCCAACCTGCACGAAGGGATGAAAGAGGTAGCCGAGTGGATGACGATGAGCCGCCTGAAACTGAACTCAGATAAGACGGAGGTCCTCATCCTGGGCTCCTCGCCCTCCGCCTGGGACGACTCCTGGTGGCCCCCCGCCCTGGGCACCGCACCCAAACCGACGAACCACGCACGCAACCTGGGCTTCATCCTGGACTCCTCCCTCTCCATGACCAGGCAAGTCAACGCCGTCTCCTCGTCGTGCTTCAACATCCTGCGCATGCTTCGGAAGATCATCTGGTGGATCCCCACAGAGACCAGGAAGACCGTCACCCAGGCCCTCGTCACCAGCCGACTGGACTACGGCAACGCACTCTACGCCGGAACCACCGCCAAGATCCAGAAGAGACTCCAGCGCATCCAGAACGCCTCAGCCAGACTCATCCTCGACATCCCACGACACAGCCACATCTCCGGACACCTAAGAGACCTGCACTGGCTCCCGGTCAACAAGAGAATCACCTTCCGTCTCCTTACGCACACAAAGCTCTCCACGATCAAGGCCCGAGCTACCTCAACAACCGCATCAACTTCTACGCTCCCAAACGCCACCTCCGATCTGCCAGCCACGCCCTCGCCGCCGTCCCACGCATCCGGAGAGCCAGTACAGGAGGAAGGTCCTTCTCCTACCTGGCCGCCAAGACCTGGAACTCCCTCCCGGCCGACCTGCGCCTGACCCAAGACCACCTCTCCTTCAGGAAGAAGCTCAAGACCTGGCTGTTCGAGCAGTAGCGCCCCCCCCCCCCCAAGCGCCTTGAGACCCTACGGGTAGGTAGTGCGCTCTATAAATGTCTTTGATTGATTGATTGACTGTGCCGCGCCCTACCACCGCTGCATGTTGCGGTGTCCCAACACAAACTGCCTCTGTGCCTCGATAGCAAACCCTCGCTGTGGCACCCTGGAACCGCAGATAGAGCCTGGAGCGACACCCTCCGTAGCAGTGGTGTGCTGGTAACTCCGCCTCCAGCCCCATGCGATCCTCTGCCGCCGTGGCGGAGAAATGGAGAGTCCTTCCTCCGATTCCCAGCGGTAAAGAAACAAAGCAGAGGAGCCGGGATTAAAATGATCAGTATTTTCCCGCAATTGCTAATAAAACGCCACGCTCTTACCGGGCATTATGTTTTAGCCAGCTGAAAGAAGAGAAAAAAGCCGTATAGTGCCATCTGAACCCCGCTGATCCTCGGAGTTCCCGCCACCGGTATCAGCCCGCCGCTATGTTCCTCCGTAAAGCCAACCCCGCCAGGGTTCTGATAAAGGCAGAGATAAACTCAGCCTGTCCTGTGTTGCGATCGTGCAGGGGTGACCCATCATCATTCCCTTGACCATGAGGCATCTCCCCTCCTTGTCGCTTTTGGAGGCCTCCGGGTGAAACTGTATAGAGGCGTCGTACATCAGGGCATCCCCATTCTGTTTTCTGGCGCTAGCTGCTCTGAATATCATTGGATAGTGCCTATGCTTCAACCTCAGTTCCTCCCCTTCTTGAGATGTGTCTCTTGCATGGCCACCACCTGTGCCCGCTGATCTCCCAGAAATTTCCAAAAGCTTTGCATTTTTGTTAGGGGAGTTGAGGCCCCTAACCTTCCATGACATTAGTTTAACCCCCATCTACCCAATTATGCACATTATAGAGAATCCGCCGGAGCATCCCTCCCAGCCTCCATATTGCCTTTGAGTTGAACACCCTGGGTGGAACATGAACCAAAAAAAATTAAACAAACAAAAAACCTGTACAGTTCGCGAGTCCGCAGAATCCAGATGGACTTCATCTTCCAATGGCTTTAGGGGCAAGACCATTCCCGCTCTCAGAGCCTGTGAGAGTCCTCCGTTGGACATTAACTATGGAGTGTTCCCGGCCTCAGTCCAAGATAAATAAGTGACGATTGACTGCTGGCGGGTCTGGACTATGGCAAGAGAGAGAGGAGGGGGGGGCCCTTCCATCATCTTTGTCCTCCCCCTTGGGGTGCACGGGCGCCCTGGAGGTAGCTCCTCAGTACATCGGGTCCCCTCAGGCAAGTGCGTTCCTCTGTAGGCTGGATGGTGCCACCCTTTATATTGTGTGCGGAACCAGCTACTTGCATGCCCTCATCAGGCCAACTTCTTGCCTCCCCACTTGGGTGTCGGCCAAGGAGTAGGAGCCCCTTTCCCCAGGGTCCGCTCGTTGGTTGCCTCTTTTGGTAATGTTTCTCTCTGTGGCGATGCTCTTCCCAGACCGAGGCGGGCCTCCGCCCCCTCCACCTCCATGAGGTGCTGCTGTTTGTTGAGAAGGCTAGACCGATTAGGTAAGTCCAACAGTATTTTATATGGCACTCCCTCAGGGTTGTAGTGATCCGCCAGAACTGTTGGCGCCTCATCAACGTGGCCTGGGTGCAAAAGAGCACAGGATGCTCCCTGGTAATCCACCACCTCTCTGTTCGTGCCTTCCGGAACACCATTTCCTTTACCTTGAAGGAGGCAAATTTTGCCAAGATGTCTCTCGGGTGCTTATTTTCACCTTGTAGAGCCGGGCCCACTCAATGCCCGCACTCCAGTTTCACTTAGATCGCGCCTTCACCTAGGATGCTAGTGAATAGGCCCACCAGGTATGTATCCAGGTCTGCTCCCTCTTTCCCTTCTTCCAGGCTTACACTCTGATGTTGTCCCTTCAGGAGTGGTTCTCTCGGTATTCGCACTTGAGTAGTGCTGAGTTCAGCTGGGCAGAGAGGGATTCCACACCTTCCTTTTGCGTTTGGAGCCTGCCCTCCAGGTCCTGGCAATTCGCCTCCAAGTCCAGGGTGCGTGTCCCTATTGAGTCCACATCCGCCTGGTGCACGATTATTTTAGTCCCCCGAGCATAAAAGTGAAGAGCGAGAATGAGGAGTGGGTTGTCGGAATGCAGGGTGCACTCTCAGAGACTTGAAGTAACTCGGCATGTTATTGACCGCAGCGTAGGGTTTTCAGATATAAGTTAAACTATTGCTATTATGGCGTTAATCAGGGATCGAAGGTAGAGGAAATAAATCATGTACTGATCCTGCAACAAACTTCCAGTCTTGTGATTGGAGTTGCCGGCTCATTAGAAGTCGTGCCCAGGTTCACAAAGGCAGAGTCCCCCTCATACACTAACACTATGACCAAAAGCGAAGAAAAACAGAAAATAAATCTGGCCGTGGCGTAACGCAAAAGGATACCCCGCACCCCATCCCCATTAGCACCCCCCCCTCCCCCCCCCCCCCGCCCCAAAGAATGTGGCCGAGGCCCCATGAGTCTACCACATCTCACGTGGGCTCCCCTGAAGGGTGGGGGCCCCTACGCCGCACTGACTACAGGCGCCTGTGATAAGCTGCTTATGCCGCTAGAAACTGGGCCCACAGAAACCTGATGTTACTGGTGGCATCTGGCTCGAGAATGTCTCCAAATGGGAAATGAGTGGACACAATTGAAAGAAGACCGATGTGAGACAGCTACAGAGTTCTGACTGACTGCGCGTTCCTGGCAGCGGGGGAGGGGTGTTGGGCATCCCGTTCCTCTATTAATCCATTATGTGGGCCAAAACGTTAATGTTTATATTTTTAGGAGCACTGTGTTTTATTTACGGCAGAAACACCCTCTCCCCTAGTTGTTTAATATGAAAATATTTTTCTGAAGCAAACAATGAGCTGAGAACGTTACATTTCTATACGGCTGGCAAACTGGCTCAATTTTTTTATTTTGAGAGGGAGAGTACCTGCACCTTTCAAGAAAAACGTAATAATTTTCATTGGAGCGTACCGGCACTTCTCAGAAGCAAGCAGGTACTCTGGTGCAGAGTACCTGCACTTCTATTTTTCCATTTCAAGCACAGCTTGTTCTACAAGGACTGTGAACTTCAGTCAATGAAAAATGACCACTTTATAATCGTTGTGTACAACAGAGATCTGACAGAGAGAGGGACGCCATAGAAGCAGCTGCCCAGGAGCACACAAGAAGGCAGCAATGCATACATGACTAACTCATGGTTGTGAATCACTTCATCTCACCCATCGCACAACCTCGCAATGTAGGCAGCGCACTCATACATATGGCGATTGGAAAGTGCCCTTTCATAGGATTCCAAAGTTCCAATCAAAGACCAAGGTTTTAATAAGATAGCTCAGTGGGTTGAACTACCTTCAGGCCACCAGCTTCCTCCCTAGCACTCCCACTCAGCCTATTGTCCTTCTGTTCTCAGCATGGCAGCCACATTTCCCAGGTCAATGAGTGACTAGTGACACCAGGCCCTTTCTGGTTAAGACGGACGACCAGACTACCACCACCACACTCACCACCACCACCACCCTACCCACCACTACCACTATCAACATCCTACCCACCACCATCACCTTACCCACCACTGCTATGCACTACCACCGCCCTACCAACCGCCACCCTACCCACCGCCGCCCTACCCACCGCCGCCCTACCCACCGCCACCCTACCCACCGCCACCCTACTCACCGCCCACACCCCTACCCAACACCGCCACCCTACCCGCCACCACCCCCACTACCATCACCCTACCCCATCACCCTACCCACCACCACCCACCACAACCCTACCCACCACCATCGCCACTACCACCCTACCCACCACCTACAACACCCACTACCACCGCCCTATCCACCCCTACCAACACCACACCCACACCCACCACCCTACCCTCCACAACAACCACCGCCCACGACCCTACCCCCCATCACCCTACCCACCGCCACCCTACTCACCGCCCCCACCCCTACCCACCACTGCCACCCTACCCACCACCACCACCACCCTACCCACCACCACCCTCACCCTACCCACCATCACTTTACCCACCACCACCACCTCTCCCACTGCCACCAGTAGGTGGTGGAGAAGGAGTAGTAGGTGGTGGTGTAGGAGTAGTAGTAGTAGGTGGTGGAGTAGGAGTAGTAGGTGGTGGAGTAGGAGTAGTAGGAGTAGGTGGTGGAGTAGGAGTAGTAGTAGGTGGTGGAGTAGGAGTAGTAGTGGTAGGTGGTGGAGTAGGAGTAGTAGGTGGTGGAGTAGGAGGAGTAGGTGGTGTAGTAGTAGTAGGTGGTGGAGTAGTAGTAGTACGTGATGTAGTAGTAGTAGACGGTGGAGTAGGAGTAGTAGTAGTAGTAATAGTAGGTGGTGGAGTAGTAGTGGTGTAGTAGGAGGAGTGGGAGTAGTGGGTGGTGGAGTAGGAGTAGTAGGTGGTGGAATATGAGTAGTAGGTGCAGGAGTAATAGTAATAGAAGTAGTAGTAGTAGGTGGTGGAGTAATAGTAGTAGGTGGTGGAGTAGGAGTAGTAACAGTAGTAGGTGGTGGAGTAGGAGTAGGGTGGAGTAGGAGTAGTAGTAGGTGGTGGAGTAGGAGTAGTAGTAGGTGGTGAAGTAGGAGTAGTAGTAGGTGATGTAGGAGTAGTAGGTGGAGGAGTAAGAGTAGGTGGTGGCGTAGTAGGCGGAGTAGGCGAAGTAGTAGTAGGTGGTGTAGTAGTAGGTGGAGTAGGAGTAGGTGGTTTAGTAGTAGTAGTAGTAGGTGGTGGAGTAGTAATAGGTGGTGGAGTAGTAGGTGGTGGTGTAGTAAGTGGTGGAGTAGGAGTAGTAGGAGTAAGAGAGTAGGATTAATAGGTGATGGAGTAGGCATAGTAGAAGTAGGAGAAGTAGTAGGTGGTGAAGTAGTAGGAGTAGTAGTAGGTGGTGGACTAGGAGGAGTAGGTGGTGGAGTATGAGGAGTAGGTGGAGAAGTAGGTGGTGTAGTAGGAGTAGTAGGAGGAGTAGGAGTAGTAGGTGGTGTAGGAGGAGTAGGAGTAGTAGGTGGTGGAGTAGGAGTAGTAGGTGGTGGAGTAGGAGTAGTAGGTGGTGGAGTAGGAGTAGTAGGTGGTGGAGTAGGAGTAGTAGGTGGTGGAGTAGGAGTAGTAGGTGGTGGAGTAGGAGTAGTAGGTGGTAGGGTAGGAGTAGTAGGTGGTGGAGCAGGAGTAGTAAGTGGAGTAGGAGTAGTAAGTGGAGTAGGAGTGGTAGGTGGTGGAGTAGGAGTAGTAGTAGGTGGTGGAGTAGGAGTAGTAGGAATAATAGGCGGTGGAGTACTAGGAGTAGTAGGTGGTGTAGTAGGTGGTGGAGTAGGAGCAGTAGGTGGAGGAGTAGGAGTAGGTGGTGGAGTCGTGGTAGTAGGAGTAGTAGGTGGTGGAGTAGGAGGAATAGGTGGTGGAGTAGGAGTAGTAGTTGGTGGAGTAGGAGTAGTAGGTGGTGGAGTAGGAGTAGTAGGTGGTGGAGTAGGAGTAGTAGGTGGTGGAGTAGGAGTAGTAGGTGGTGGGAGTAGGAGTAGTAGGTGGTGGAGTAGGAGTAGTAATAGTAGGTGGTGGAGTAGTAGTAGGTGGTGGAGTAGGAGTAGGTGGAGTAGGAGTATTAGGTGATGGAGTAGTAGTAGTAGTAGGAGGAGGAGTAGTAGATGGTGGAGTAGTAGGAGTAGTTGGTGGAGTAGGAGTAGTAGTTGGAGTATGAGTAGTAGGTGTAGTAGGTAGAGTAGTAGGTGGAGTAGTAATAGTAGGTGGTGTAGTAGTAGTAATAGGTGGTGGAGTAGTAGTAGTAGTAGTAGGTGGAGTAGTAGTAGTAGTAGTAGTA
This sequence comes from Lissotriton vulgaris, assembly GCF_964263255.1. NCBI lineage: Eukaryota > Metazoa > Chordata > Amphibia > Caudata > Salamandridae > Lissotriton > Lissotriton vulgaris. The sequence goes on from NW_028241815.1 coordinate 859,655, forward strand.
GGTGGTGGAGTAGGAGTAGTAGGTGGTGGAATAGTAGGAGTAGTAGGTGGTGGAGTAGTAGGAGTAGTAGTAGAAGGAGTAGGAGTAGGTGGTGGAGTAGTAGTAGTAGGGGGTGGAGTAGGAGTAGTAATAGTAGTAGGTGGTGGAGTAGTAGGTGGTGGAGTACTAGGAGTAGGCGTAGTAGTAGGAGTGGCAGTAGGAGTGGCAGTAGGTGGTGGAGTAGTAGGAGTGGGTGGTGTAGTAGGAGTAGTAGGTGGTGAAGTATGAGGAGTAGGTGGAGTAGGTGTTAGTGAAGTAGGTGGTGGAGTAAGAGTAGTAGGTGGAGTAGGTGTTAGTGAAGTAGGTGGTGGATAAGGAGTAGTAGGTGGCATAGTAGGTGGTGTAGTAGGAGGAGTGTGAGTAGTAGGTGGTGGAGTAGGAGTAGTAGGTGGTGGAGTAGGAGTAGTAGGAATAGTAGGAGTAGTAGGTGGTGGAGTAGGAGTAGTAATTAGCATTTCTTACAACGCCCTTGGACTATACCATTTCCTGCTGAAAGGCAATATTTTTCGCCATGTGTTCCCATACCTGGCGTGTCACGCAGTTTGGTGCTTAGTTACCCTATATGTTAAACAAGCATTTGCAATGCTATAGGTCTTGCAAATAGGCAAGTTTGAGCTATTGGTATTGTAAATGTATATGCTTTTTATTTATATATTTAAAACCAAACCCAAAATAAAAGCCATAGCCATTTACAATACTACCCTAATTCCCCCACCTTTTATCTGCATATCTTCCCCTTCATTCTAATCTAAATACTCCATCAGTACAACACATCTTACTCACAAACATATACAATATATGTTGCCCTCTACCAAACAGATATAGTTTACGGTTAGACACAATAAGTCTGTATATATCACATTAGGCCATTTAGTACTATCTTTTTACTTTTATTTAAAATTCCAAATCATTTTCATTATGTTTTACAAAATAAAAACAACACACAATAAACAATGTCATTTACAATATCAATAGCTCTAAATAATGTCACTGCGAGACCTACTGCATTTTTAATGCTTGTTTCTTTTACTTTCAGCGTTCTCCCTATTTTTCTATGCCTTTATGTCCTTCTCAATCCTCTTGTTCTTTCTTGTCCTATCCTAGCACTATTAAGATTTCTCCCAACCTTCCGTGTTTTAGCTTTTCTTCACTGCCATTTCTCCATTTCTCCATCTTTCCCCTTCCACGTTTCCCACTTTGTTTTTCTGAAACTGCTCCACTACGGTCCCTGTCCTCCTGCTAAACTTTGTATCTTTTTCTTGTCAATCGGTTCCTGGTAGAAACCGATCAGGTAAAAAAGCGGATCAGAATATATAGAGGTCCATTGAAAGGCGTTATGCTCAGTTGGCAGCAGATTGTCAAAACTAAGTAAGTATGATTACCGTAAGAGATCATAAATTGAGACAAGGAAGAAGAAGGTTTAAGTTCAGCTTCGAATAAAAAGGAATTATCAGCTTGCAGAATAAATAGGACTTTTCAGAGAGTATATACTGGCTGTGAAGTATGCTGCTTACAGAACAGAGTTAGCTCTTTAGAGACTGTTTAGCCGTGAGCACCATTTAAATTATTAAGAGGACGGGCGTGCGCACCCTTGCTGGCTGCACTGAGTGAGGGAGGCCCCTGGGGCACTGGGCCCCCCGCAACGCAGGGGCTGTGGGGGGCCTGTGTTACGCCCCTGCTGGGGGTGCTTGTCTTGATGTCTTCTTTCTGGCCTCCCAGGCGCTAGCAGGGATATCATTTTTCGCACGGGGCTCACCTGAATAGGCAGTGTCCTGTCTCCACAAAAAGGGCTGATTACCCCCTAGAGGTAGTCTAGATCCAGCAGTGGGAAGAAAGGACTTCTGTGCACTTCAAAGAACCCCCATCAAAGGCACAACTGGATGTCCTGGTTCTCTGACCCGACCAAATCAGACACTTCTGGACCTTTAAGAACCTCTGTCGGAGGAATTGCTGTGCTGCTACAAGGACTGACACTCTGTTGTACTGCTGCTCTAGAAGACCTGCTTTTTGCTGTGCTGCTTGCTGCTCTCTGACCTTGCTGAGAGAGAGCTCAACTCTGCCTTGCAATCAAAGTGCTTGCTGGCTTGCTTCCTGTTGCATGAGACTCTGGGATATCAAAGTCTCTACACCTGCTCCTGTGCCTGGTCCATTGGAAGTGGACCCAGATACTTGCTCCAGAGGATTAACACATCTCCACTCTGCGTGTAGCAGAACCAGCGCATCGACCCGGTTGCTGGAGCGGAATCAGTGAATCACACTCTGAACCAACGAATCCCCTCCAGAGCTGGACGCATTGGACTTGCGCATCGCTGCCGCAGCAGTGTGGAGAGATCGACACATCCCCTCGGCTGCTTAGAGAAACCTGGAGCATTGGAGTTGGAACCAACGCATCACCACCACTGCATGAAGAAAATCAACACATCACCTCAACTGTGAGATTGACATTGATGTATTGCTAGTCTGCACCCTGCATTTCACTGTTGTGACCAGAATCAAGGTACTGGGTTCACCAGGATGGCGTGGCTTCAGTACCCAGCCTCTGCTCCATTGCAGTCGGTCTGAACTCTTGACTTTACCCGGTCCAGCACTTATTGCTTCTAATCGCTACGGACACTTTTAATCTTTAAAAATAAGACTTGTACTTATTGGATTTTTTTCGTTTTTGTCTCGATTTATTGATCACATTTCTGTCTATTTTTCTAACCTGGTGTGGAGTCATTCTGTGGTGTTTCCATTGTGCTACTGTGTGCTGTGTTGCACAAATACTTTACACATTGCCTCTTTAGATAAGCCTGAATGCTCTGTGCCATCCTACCAGAGGGTGAGTACAGGTTATATTTAAGTGTGTATCTGTCTTACCTTGACTAGGGTTGGGTTTCCTGCTTGGACAGGGTGCATACCTCTGCCAGCCAGAAACCTAATTTCTAACAGCTTTTGACCGGGTCGAGAGCTGTTACATGTTCAAAGTGCAAATATCTGATGACTTTTACCCAGTGGAGCCCTTAGTCGCAGCACTTGGAAATACCCCTGAAATAAGTGGCGTCTCCATCAATAGTCTCCGTGAAGGCTCCTCTATGTAGATGATATTGTCATGGCCATATCGAAGCCGGGATAGACCTTACCGCTCTCATAAAACCACTGGACACCTTCTCTCAGTTCTCTGGATGTAAACTCAACTTGGATAAGTGTGAGGTGAGGTGATGCCCAGGGGTCACGTCACTACAATGGCATGTATTGATGCTACAATGTCGAATGGGCTCCACAGAGAATGGAATATGTGGGGATCCCAGGTTGATAGGAGCCTAGTTAATATGTTAGAGGATAAGATATAACCTTTCTTGACTAAAACACGAGCACATTTTGAGAGCTAGTCCGCACTGCAGCTATCCCTATGGGCCGGGTTCAGGCTGTGAGAATGTAACCGTTCCAGGATACACTTATGGATTCAGGACGCTCCCACTCCTTACCCCCAGAGCTTTGCTGGCACAAATAGACACAGTCATGAAGACATTGGTAAAGGTGGGGCAGATACCTTCACCTAGACATTGATGAACTATATGCCCCGATTAAATCCCGGGGATTGAGCTTGCATCACTTGACCTCGTGCTCTATATCCCATCACCGCCAGAAGCAGTCTGCAGACTCCCAGTGGCCTCAGATTCCCCTGCCTGGATCTCTGTTAAAAATGGCATTCTACGGTGTGGCAGGAACTTGGGGGCCTCTACAAACCTCGCTCTCTTCTGCCTCAGACAGACCACCCCAGGGTTAGAGTTATGATAACTGCATGGAGGCTCACACACGTGCCCCTGAAACCTAACCCCTGGCTGCAGCCTCCATCCCCATTCGACATGATATCAGCATACAAATAGGGCGCACACACATGCATGGCTGACGTGGAGGTCCGCAGGGGTCACTAGTGTGAACCCATTATTTAAAGGTGTCACCCCTAAAACCTTCTGGGAACTTCAGTCTGGATTTGGCCTTGTTTGAGCACACTTGTTGTCCTCTACTCACCTGGTTCACTGTGTCAGGGGCCAATCGAGAGATAATGTCGATATTTCCTCAAAATTTCCTGTTTGCCGCTACCAGGAGCCATGGGAGAAGTATAAAGGGGTAGTTTTTGGCATAATAATTGATCCATTTTTCTCCAAGGCTACAAGGGAGGTACCAAGCAGTGAGATAAGTGCCCTGAGTGAGTGAAATCTCCCTCTGTATCTGCTTTTATTCCACCATTTGATATCACGGCTCTTATGTCTAACAGCATCATCCCTTTTTTATCAGCTTTCCTATGTGTCTGCTTTGTCTTGGGGAGTCCATCCTCGCCTCTTGCTCCTTCAAATACATTCTCACTGAGCGATTGTTTGATATTTTAGCATTAAAGTCTCCTCCTTGGGTAGATCTAGCCTCATCTCTTATGACGGATAGTTATTAGGTAACGCAATGTTACATTTACATTTTTTTGTTCTTACCATTTTCTGGTAATATATAAGCATCAAAAAGTAACAACGTATTTCCATTTAAAGTAGACAAAATACGGAAGCCCAACTGGAAAATGCCCAGAAGTATCCTATATGTTCAATTTTCACTCAAAATCTGTACACAGTGATATTGCGAATCTACCTGAGGAAGGCTTTCTAGATACTTTTTGTTCCGGGCTATAAATCGCACAATATGGACCCATAAAACACTGTTACTCTTCCATGTCTCTGGCATACATATATATAAGCGGAACATAACCGCGACTAACCCAATATGGCTGCCACACGGGGGCGGCCATTGTTGAACACCTACGCGGTCTATGCCTGCTGCCAGTACACGCCGCAAACACAGAACGCGGAAGCCTTTTTAAAGCTACCCTCGCCACTGACACGCTAAGATGTGGTCCGGCAGGGAAGCTCAGTAGGTGTTCGTGTGCCGCGTCTCCGAGCTAGAAGTAAGTTTCTTTCTTCCGAACAGGTTCCGCACCATGCGAGGGTCTAGCCAGCACCCTCCCAGCTTGCAAAAAGCTTAAAAGAATCACTACCGAGCATTTGAAAAATGGCAAACAATCACAGCCACCTCTCTATCTCTTTTTTTCCCCCCTTTTATCCTTCATGACAGGATTGTTTCAAAGGAGACACCGCCACCCCCTGAGACCATGAGGTGCTATTATGCACATTGACAAGTAATAATTCTCGTGATAATAATCGAATTATGTTGTCGTGTGTGTGAGATAACGTGTGTGTTTAAACTGTCATATTAAGTACTGTGTTGTTTTTATGTGTGAATTCACGCCACGTACCACCACTTGTGTTTATTATCTTTCTAGGCACAATCACTGGAACGTTGAAAGCTTGCACGCACCAATATGGAGCAAACCACCCATATTGACGTGCAGCATGGAAGAAATATTGTGTACCCCCGCTCAAAGGAGAGGGGTTTATTTCTAATTTCTTTCCATTTATATTTCAGATATACTACGAGAAATAGGAATCGTATGTATTTAGACGCATGCTTTTATTAGTAGCAGCGTTCACTGTTTTTCTTCATGTTTTTTGCTTATCTTTAATTTCCTATTAAGGTTCAATTAGGAGTGGCAAACACACGGCGGGTCCCTGTGTGGTCTTGAGGAAGAGCTAGGGGAAGCTCGAAACATGTCGACCATACACTGATTCCCTTCTCATTATAGATTGGTACACAGAGTCTACCCCATTTTTAACCATACCCACCTAGGAGCAGGAATAAAAATTATGTTCGAGGCATGTGGGCTGCGGAATTCATATCTGTGCATAGATCGCCGCCTAGTGTTGGGGCCAGGAAGATTGCACATTGTTGTCCTGGAAGAGTCTTCGAAGTATCACGAGATAGGTGGCTCCTTCCATGGACTACAGTGCGCATGGGCATCCTCTCCATCCTTTGATTGTTTTTTTCCGCCATTGGGTTCGGATGTGATTTCCAACTCGGAGTTCGGAAACGATAAAAAACTTTTCAAAAAGGCCAAAAGGCCTTCGGGGGCGTCGGTATTGTTATTGCGATCGGTACCAACAACTTTCTTTTGGTAGTTTCTACTTGAAACGTCTAATCGGGCCGTGTGGCCTTTTCGACACAAAAAGGCCTATCGTCGATGGAACGAAGTCCATTCAAAAGATGCCCCAACTGTAACTCGAAATTTCCACACATAGATAAACACCCTGTGTGTAACAAGTGTTTATCTCCGGAACACAATGAAGCCGACTGCTTAGCTTGTGCGCAGTTTCGATCGAAGAAAACACTTCGGCTTCGAAAAGCAGCGAGGCAGACGATGCAGAAGCCAGCGCCTGACCAGAGAACATCTTTGAAGACGACGAAGAAGTCGTCGAAGCTGAGGACTCAGACCAACAGTCGGAGCAAGGGTCGGAACATGACTCCAGCTACTACGTCGACGACGACATCATCGAGGTAGGGGGCGACGATCCAGGCATAGGAGCCGTCGAGGAGGACTCCGGCGAGGACACGGGGCCAACCGTGAGTACGGAGCCCAGTAATGTTACTGATACGCTTCCAGAGGCTCAGGTCGAGGCATCGCCGGAAGGCCTTAGCCAAGATCCTAACATCGATTCTATAGCCCCGCAATTCTGCCCGGCTAAAAATATAAGACAAGAGCCATCACTGCAACATTACCATTCCTTGGTAATATCAAAACAGAAAGTGAAGGAAACAAAACAGAAACCGAAACTGATAGACTTTACAGTCTTCGGACCGAGAGGTGCGGATCCATCCGCGCCGAACAAAAACAAAATGGCCGTCAACCCGGCTGGGTCGCATATGTGGGTTGTCGAGCCGAGAGCCAGTACACCCAGAGACATGCCTAAGCTGAAGGCCGTCAAACCGACAAGATCGATGCAGACGCCAGCCAACATAAACAAAGGACTCCCACATAAGATGGTTGTCGAACCGAAGCAAAACGTCGACAAGCCAAAGACGGTGCAAACAAAGACACTCGACCCGAAAGGAAGAATCGAGGCAAAGGGGTCCGTCGATCCGAGGCAACAAATCATCGCTCTGAAGGAGCAGGCTTCGAAGACGACAAGCAAGACTCCAAGGGTCAGTTGGTTGAACTTCTGTTCGCAGCACGGGGCCAAACCAGCAGTAGAAGCCTCCCAAGGGCTAGAGGTAGATCGCCAATCCTCACCACCATGCTGCACCAGGGATCAGGCCTGATGCTCACAAGTTGCACCTGAGTCTGCTGGACCCAGGAGAGTCGACAGAGTGCAACTTGTCACCCATCAGGCAAGCTGCAGCTTGGAGGAGGATTTGGCTGTGATCGCGACACCGGACACCTGGTAGCCCAGTGGCAACTGGACTTCTAACAGACCAGAGAGTGAGGTTGAATCCTGTGGCCAGGATCACCTCACCTAGCCCATGGACTGAGGAGTGCCTGCAGGAAGACTCCCATCGACTGTGTCACATCCACAGTATCCCTGAGCATCTTCAGCATCCTGTATCCTCAGCATCAGGCCACTTCAACAGAAATCCATTGGACATAGGCTACAGTGCCTGGGATTGTCTGGAGACTGCTTCTTCTCTGGAGATAGGGCCTTGCCGGTACCCTTGACTGTCTCCCTGCTGAAGTTGGTCGTCCTAATGAACTCTAACTGACCACATTACAACTTGCTCAACTTTTTTCTAAATTGCTAAGCTTTCAAATTCCCTGATTTGCCAATGCTTGTCTTGCTTTGTAAAATCTGTAGCTCTAGAACTCTCTGGTGGATCTTTTTCGTTGTGATGTCTAAAACATGTTTAGAAATCTCCTTTACTTTTAAATCATTGGTGTTGGATTTCTTTATTGTCTGTGCTGTTTCTCATTCAATTATTTTGCTGCGGTTTAAATGATTTACACTTGTTCCTTTGTGTGAGCCTCGCTGCTCAGAGCTACAACTACCCTGGGCTGAGCAAAGGCTTAACAAATGAAACTTCTAAATCTGAAGGGGTTGGTAGGTGATACGCTTTCACAACCACACCATATATTACACCCCGTTTCCTCACAGTGAGTTGTACTTGCTCTTTTTAGCATATATTGGTCAAACAAATTTAATGTCAAAATAATATTTAGGGGTAATTAATTAAAATATTTCTAATAACTGATCTATTTAGTGCCTAATAGGGAATACCATTATTGGCTTTAAACAAATATATGAAATTAACAAACAGTTGGTTCTGTAAATTTAATTCTATGTTGTAGGTCTGACTGACCCCTCCGACCTTTTCCGGGAATGCCTCGTGCATGCAGAGTTACTTCATTAAAATCTACCTCTATTATAAATTCCTCTGTGATTGCAATTCTCTGGATTGATTGAAGAGACAGTTTTTCTATTGGCTTCAGTGACATCACATCCTGACAGACTGATTTCAATTAATATTTGTTCCAGAAGAGATTTACATATAGTGGTTGTTATTGTAGTCTGTACCTAAAAGTTGTTGATGGTATATTTACTAAATATGAGCATGTGTGAGTGTTTTCTTGTGATAGGTCTTGTATTGCTTTTAGCCTTCCTTTTCTTATATTTTTTTGCCTTTGATTTCTGGTTCAGTTGGGTGTTATAAAACACTGAATAAAGTGATTTAGACCAGATTTCTGCCTGGCCAGATACATTTATAGAAAAAAGTTTAAAATGTATGTATGCGTTCAGTTGTATTTAATTGTGCAGGAATGCCTGAAGTTTTACAAAATCATTTAAGAATTTGTTCCAGATCAGCTGAATGTAGAGTTGTAGTAGAATTACCAGAAATCTTTTCATGCCTCATTATCTGTTCAGGTTTTTGTGCGACCGCAGGTCTAATATTAGTCTTTTTGCACCTTTTAGCTTCCCTTAATGGTCTTTGAGCCAAGTTTTTTCATTGTCCGTCTATTACTCAGTAGCTCTGTGGTTTAGTCATGTGACCCTATTCAAGGAAACACAGTCTGTCATGTGACCCCATACAAGAGTATCAGAGTATCACAGACTGCCATGTGACCCCATTCAAGGAAACAGACTGTCATGTGACCCCATTCAAGGAAACAGACTGTCATGTGACCCCATTCAAGCATATCACAATCTGTCATGTGACCCCATTCAAGGAAACAGACTGTCATGTGACCCCATTCAAGGAAACAGACTGTCATGTGACCCCATTCAAGCATATCACAATCTGCCATGTGACCCCATTCAAGGAAACAGACTGTCATGTGACCCCATTCAAGCATATCACAATCTGTCATGTGACCCCATTCAAGAGTATCACAGAGTACCACAGGCTGCCATGTGCCCCCATTCAAGAGTACCACAGGCTGCCATGTGCCCCAATTCAAGAGTATCACAGACTGCCATGTGACCCCATTCAAGAGTATCACAGACTCATGTGACACCATCAAGAGTATCACAGACTCATGTGACCCCATTCAAGAGTATCACAGTCTATCATGTGACCCCATTCAAGAGTTTCAGAGTATCACAGACTATCATGTGACCCCATTCAAGAGTATCACAGACTGGCATGTGTCCCCAATCAAGAGTTTCACAGAGTATCACAGACTTATCATGTGACCCCATTCGAAAGTATCACAGACTGGCATGTGAACCCATTCAAGAGTATCACAGACTGTCATGTGTCCCCATTCAAGAGTGTCACAGACTGCCATGTGACCCCATTCAAGGAAACACAGTCTGTCATGTGACCCCGTTCAAGAGTATCACAGAGTGTCACAGACTGTCATGTGACCCCATTCAAGAGTATCACAGACTGTCATGTGACCCCATTCAAGAGAATCAGACTATCATGTGACCCCTTCAAGAGTATCACAGACTGCCATGTTACCCCATTCAAGAGTATCACAGACTGCCATGTGTCTCCATTCAAGAGTATCACAGACTGTCATGTGACCCCATTCAAGGAAACAGTCGGTCATGTGACCTCATTCAAGAGAATCACAGTCTGTCATGTGACCCCATTCAAGAGTATATCAGACTGCCATGTGTCCCCATTCAAGAGTATCACAGACTGTCATGTGACCCCATTCAATAGTAACAGACTATCATGTGACCCCTTCAAGAGTATCACAGACTCATGTGACCCCATTCAAGAGTATCACAGTCTGTCATGTGACCCCATTCAAGAGTATCAAGAGTATCACAGACTGCCATGTGTCCCCATTCAAGAGTATCACAGTCTATCATGTGACCCCATGCAACAGTACCACAGACTGTCATGTGACCCCATTCAAGAGTATCACAGACTGCCATGTGTCCCCATTCAAGAGTATTACAGACTGTCATGTGTCCCCATTCAAGAGTATCACAGACTGTCATGTGGCCCCATTCAAGAGTATCAGTCTGCCATGTGTCCCCATTCAAGAGTATTATAGACTGTCATGTGTCCCCATTCAAGAGTATCACAGACTGTCATGTGACCCCATTCAAGGAAACAGTCTGTCATGTGACCTCATTCAAGAGTATCACAGTCTGTCATGTGACCCCATTCAAGAGTATCACAGACTGTGATGTGACCCCATTCAAGAGTATCCCAAACTGTTGTGTCCCCATTCAAGAGTATCTCAGACTGTCATGTGACCCAATTCAAAGAAACACAGTCTGCCATGTGTCCCCATTCAAGAGTATTACAGACTGTCATGTGTCCCCATTCAAGAGTATCACAGACTGTCATGTGTCCCCATTCAAGAGTATCACAGACTGTCATGTGACCCCATTCAAGAAAACACAGTCTGTCATGTGACCTCATTCAAGAGTATCACAGACTGTCATGTGTCCCCATTCAAGAGTATCACAGACTGTGATGTGACCCCATTCAAGAGTATCCCAAACTGTTATGTGTCCCCATTCAAGAGTATCTCAGACTGTCATGTGACCCAATTCAAAGAAACACAGTCTGCCATGTGTCCCCATTCAAGAGTATCACAGAGTGTCATGTGACCCAATTCAAGGAAACACAGTCTGTCATGTGACCCCATTCAAGAGTATCACAGTGTCATGTGACCCAATTCAAGGAAACACAGTCTGTCATGTGACCCCATTCAAGAGTATCAGTGTCATGTGTCCCCATTCAAGAGTATCATAGGCTGCCATGTGACCCCATTCAAGAGTATCACAGACTGTCATATGACCTTTTCAAGAGTATCACTGACTCAAGTGACCCCATCAAGAGTATCACAGACTCATTTGACCCCATCAAGAGTATCAGAGACTCATTTGACACCATTCAAGAGTATCACAGTTTGTCATGTGACCCCATTCAAGAGTATCAGAGTATCACAGACTATCATGTGACCCCATTCAAGAGTATCCAAGTACCACAGACTGCCATGTGTCCCCATTCAAGAGTATCCCAGACCGCCATGTGATCCCATTCAAGAGTATCCCAGACTGTCATGTGTCCCCATTCAAGAGTATCACAGACTGCCATGTGTCCCCATTCAAGATTATCACAGACTGTCATGTGACCCCATTCAAGAGTATCAGACTATCATGTGACCCCTTCAAGAGTATCACAGACTCATGTGACCCCAGCAAGAGTATCACAGACTGCCATGTGTCCCCATTCAAGAGTATCACAGACTGCCATGTGTCCCCATTCAAGAGTATCACAGACTGCCATGTGTCCCCATTCAAGAGTATCACAGACTGCCATGTGTCCCCATTCAAGAGTGTCACAGACTGCCATGTGTCCCCATTCAAGAGTGTCACAGACTGCCATGTGTCCCCATTCAAGAGTATCAGTCTGTCATGTGACCCCAATCAAGAGTATCACAGACTGCCATGTGTCCCCATTTAAGAGTATCACAGACTCACGTGACCCCATTCAAGAGTATCAGAGTATCACAGACTATCATGTGACTCCATCCAATAGTATCAGAGTGTCACAGACTATCATGTAACCCCATCCAAGAGTATCAGAGTATCAGACTGTCATGTGACTCCATTCAAGAGTATCAGAGTATCACAGACTATCATGTGACCCCATTCAAGAGTATCAGAGTATCGCAGACTATCATGTGACTCCATTCAAGAGTATCACAGACTGTCATGTGACCCCATTCAAGTGTTACAGACTGCCATGTGTCCCCATTCAAGAATGTCACAGACTGCCATGTGTCCCCATTTAAGAGTATCACAGACTGTCATGTGACCCCATTCAAGGGTACCACAGTCTGTCATGTGACCCCATTCAAGAGTATCACAGACTGTCATGTGACCCTATACAAGGATACACAGTCTGTCATGTGACCCCATTCAAGAGTATCACAGTCTGTCATGTGACCCCATTCAAGAGTTTCACAGTCTGCCATGTGACCCCATTCAAGGAAACAGTCTGTCATGTGACCCCATTCAAGAGTATCACAGAGTATGACAGACTGTCATGTGACCCCATTCAAGAGTGTCACAGACTGCCATGTGTCCCCATTCAAGAGTATCCCAGACTGCCATGTGACCCCATTCAAGAGTATCCCAGACTGTCATGTGTCCCCATTCAAGAGTATCACAGATGGCCATTTGTCCCCATTCAAGATTATCACATACTGCCATGTGTCCCCATTCAAGAGTGTCACAGACGGCCATGTGTCCCCATTCAAGAGTATCAGTCTGTCATGTGACCCCAATCAAGAGTATCACAGATGGCCATTTGTCCCCATTCAAGATTATCACAGACTGCCATGTGTCCCCATTCAAGAGTGTCACAGACGGCCATGTGTCCCCATTCAAGAGTATCAGTCTGTCATGTGACCCCAATCAAGAGTATCACAGACTGCCATGTGTCCCCTTTCAAGAGTATCACAGACTCAAGTGACCCCATCAAGAGTATCACAGACTCATTTGACCCCATCAAGAGTATCACAGACTCATTTGACACCATTCAAGAGTATCACAGTCTGTCATGTGACCCCATTCAAGAGTATCACAGACTGCCATGTGTCCCCATTCAAGAGCATCCCAGACTGCCATGTGTCCCCATTCAAGAGCATCGCAGACTGCCATGTGTCCCCATTTAAGAGTATCACAGACTGTCATGTGACCCCATTCAAGGGTACCACAGTCTGTCATGTGACCCCATTCAAGAGTATCACAGACTGTCATGTGACCCTATACAAGGATACACAGTCTGTCATGTGACCCCATTCAAGAGTATCAGACTATCATGTGACCCCTTCAAGAGTATCACAGACTGCCATGTGTCCCCATTTAAGAGTATCACAGACTGTCATGTGACCCCATTCAAGAGTATCAGACTATCATGTGACCCCTTCAAGAGTATCACAGACTGCCATGTGTCCCCATTCAAGAGTATCACAGACTGCCATGTGACCCCATCAAGAGTTTCACAGACTGCCATGTGTCCCCATTCAAGAGTATCACAGACTGCCATGTGTCCCCATTCAAGAGTATCACAGACTGCCATGTGTCCCCATTCAAGAGTGTCAGACTGCCATGTGTCCCCATTCAAGAGTATCAGTCTGTCATGTGACCCCGATCAAGAGTATCACAGTCTGCCATCTGTCCCCATTTAAGAGTATCACAGACTGTCATGTGACCCCATTCAAGGGTACCACAGTCTGTCATGTGACCCCATTCAAGAGTATCACAGACTGTCATGTGACCCCATACAAGGATACACAGTCTGTCATGTGACCCCATTCAAGAGTATCACAGTCTGTCATGTGACCCCATTCAAGAGTTTCACAGTCTGCCATGTGACCCCATTCAAGGAAACACAGTCTGTCATGTGACCCCATTCAAGAGTATCACAGAGTATGACAGACTGTCATGTGACCCCATTCAAGAGTATCACAGACTCATGTGACCCCATCAAGAGTATCACAGACTCATGTGACCCCATCAAGAGTATCACAGACTCATGTGACCCCATTCAAGAGTATCACAGACGATCATGTAACCCCATCCAAGAGTATCACAGACTGTCATGTGACCCCATTCAAGAGTATCAGTCTGTCATGTGACCCCAATCAAGAGTATCACAGACTCTAATGTGAACCCATTCAAGGGTACCACAGTCTGTCTTGTGACCCCATTCAAGAGTATCACAGACTGTCATGTGACCCCATACAAGGATACACAGTCTGTCATGTGACCCCATTCAAGAGTATCACAGTCTGTCATGTGACCCCATTCAAGAGTTTCACAGTCTGCCATGTGACCCCATTCAAGGAAACACAGACTGTCATATGACCCTTTCAAGAGTATCACAGACTCAAGTGACCCCATCAAGAGTATCACAGACTCATTTGACCCCATCAAGAGTATCACAGACTCATTTGACACCATTCAAGAGTATCACAGTCTGTCATGTGACCCCATTCAAGAGTATCCAAGTATCACAGACTGCCATGTGTCCCCATTCAAGAGCATCCCAGACTGCCATGTGTCCCCATTCAAGAGCATCCCAGACTGTCATGTGTCCCCATTCAAGAGTATCCCAGACTGTCATGTGTCCCCATTCAAGAGTATCACAGACTGCCATGTGTCCCCATTCAAGAGTATCAGTCTGTCATGTGACCCCAATCAAGAGTATCACAGACTGCCATGTGTCCCCATTTAAGAGTATCACAGACTGTCATGTGACCCCATTCAAGGGTACCACAGTCTGTCATGTGACCCCATTCAAGAGTATCACAGACTGTCATGTGACCCCATACAAGGATACACAATCTGTCATGTGACCCCATTCAAGAGTATCACAGTCTGTCATGTGACCCCATTCAGGGAAACACAGTCTGTCATGTGACCCCATTCAAGAGTATCACAGAGTATGACAGACTGTCATGTGACCCCATTCAAGAGTATCACAGACTAATGTGACCCCATCAAGAGTATCACAGACTCATGTGACCCCATTCAAGAGTATCAGAGTATCACAGACTATCATGTGACTCCATCCAATAGTATCAGAGTATCACAGACTATCATGTAACCCCATCTAAGAGTATCAGAGTATCAGACTGTCATGTGACCCCATTCAAGAGTATCAGAGTATCACAGACTATCATGTGACTCCATTCAAGAGTATCACACTGTCATGTGACCCCATTCAAGTGTCACAGACTGCCATGTGTCCCCATTCAAGAGTGTCACAGACTGCCACGTGTCCCCATTCAAGAGAATCACAGTCTGTCATGTGACCCCATTCAAGAGTATCAGTCTGCCATGTGTCCCCATTCAAGAGTATCACAGTCTGCCACGTTTCCCCATTCAAGAGTATCAAAGAGTATCACAGACTATCATGTGACTCCGTCCAATAGTATCAGAGTATCACAGACTATCATGTAACCCCATCTAAGAGTATCAGAGTATCAGACTGTCATGTGACCCCATTCAAGAGTATCAGAGTATCACAGACTATCATGTGACTCCATTCAAGAGTATCACACTGTCATGTGACCCCATTCAAGTGTCACAGACTGCCATGTGTCCCCATTCAAGAGTGTCACAGACTGCCACGTGTCCCCATTCAAGAGAATCACAGTCTGTCATGTGACCCCATTCAAGAGTATCAGTCTGCCATGTGTCCCCATTCAAGAGTGTCACAGACTGCCACGTGTCCCCATTCAAGAGAATCACAGTCTGTCATGTGACCGCATTCAAGAGTATCACAGACTGTCATGTGTCCCCATTCTGAATGCTTCATTGCTGTGTCTTAAGACCTCATCCAGGGTATCACAGACTGTGGTGTCACCTTCACACTAACAGACTGTATGTCATGTTACACCATTCAAAG
The DNA here is from genome assembly GCF_964263255.1 of Lissotriton vulgaris. NCBI lineage: Eukaryota > Metazoa > Chordata > Amphibia > Caudata > Salamandridae > Lissotriton > Lissotriton vulgaris. Next base: position 875,435 of record NW_028241815.1, read on the forward strand.
TATCACCCTCACGTGTCCTAATTTAGACTATTGCTGACTGTAATGTTCTCCCATTTATAGTATCACATGCGCTCTAACGTGACACCATTCAGAGTATCACAGACTGCCCTGCTATCTGCTCTGATGCAGAATTTAAATGCTCTGATGTCTTGTGGGTCCATTTGGGATATCACAAGGTGTGCAGTGTCACGTGACCCTATTCAGAATACCACAGACTGTGTGTGTTAAGGTGTGAGATCAGCACCCTAGTGTGTCCTTGGGTGAGATACTTCCGTGTGTTTAACTGAACTTGAATTTCACAAGTTATGTTACACCTAAACATCTGTGGTGAAAACTGATGTCCTTCTCTCTGTTCTTCTGTTTTGCAGGATGTCAGAAGCATCCTGGACAGGTAAGGTTGGTTTATTGTCCTCCTCTCAGTGTATAAGGAGCGGGTATGGCTACAGTGTGGAAATGTCAGTACTGAACTCACAGAAATCCACTCTGCAGTCAGAGCAGTACCACCTCATACAATTTTTATATGCAGATCACATCATAATGACTTTCCTGTCTTTTAAAAGCTCCAGCCAGCTTTGAGGCCCCTCGCCTTGTTCTCAAAATATCCTCAGTCTTTTTCATTCTAAGAAATTGTAGTTGAGTTCTCAGAGTGCGGCCTTGGAACTGAAATAAACTCCTTTTTAAGTTTAAAGAAGAACTTTATTGAACAGAAAAGCAAATTGCAATAAATAAATAAGATACAATGTGAAATGTAGAATACATTGCAATTATAAAATATAGAGACTATAAAAGAGAAAGAGGAGAAAAAAAGAAAGAAAGAGAGAAAAGGGAGAAGGAAAGAAACAACAAAAGAAGGGAGAAAAGAAAGGAAAGGGACTCAGCAGGTAAAGTATAATATTCATAGTAAAAGTGTAACGGTAGTAAACACATGCACATTTTCCAGAGAATAGTACAGTAGATTAAAGATAAATCAACATGTACAAGAAACCATTTTAAGCAAGAAACAACTTAAGCCAGAAACATATCAAGGGGGTTTGGAAACTTCCTCAATACGAGGGAATTGTAACATGGCGGATTGAGCTGATGAATTCAAAAAATTAGTAATGGGTAACCATAATAAATCACGCTTAATAGAAAGTGCAACAGGATAAACATATGCTCTATCTAGTCTATGATTAAAACAAACCGCATACCACCAAGCCTAAAAAGAAATGAGCGATGTATCTTTCCAAGATCTGGTAATCTGCTGAAATGCCACTGCTAGGAGAAGGTCAATGATAGAGGTATTAAAGTGGGAGGGGGGCCATATATCAGAAAGAGTACCTAGAAAAATGTGTGTAAGAGAAAAGGGGAATTGAGTGAGAAAGTTAGTGTTTATTTGTTGCCATACTTTAGACCAAAAAATATGAACCACAGGGCAAAAGAAAAGCATGTGTTTACGGTCTGCCTTTGATTCCGAGCAGGACCAACAAGTCAAAGGGATCGAGGAATCTATGGTGTGTAGTCTAGCAGGGGTGATGAGAAGTCGATTTATAAATAAAAAATAAAGTTTGAGTAGTATTAGCTGCTCTTGAAGACCTTCTCACTTTATTCCAAGTATCATGCCATAAAGAAACAGAAAAAGATTCTCCCAAATCAAGCTCCCAATCGCGTTCCACTTTTGACTTATCTCTATCAACAGGGGATTCATGTAACTTTTTATAAATTTGTAAAGCGGAGGAAGTAGATAATAAAAAGGGCAAAGTGAGAGGAAAAGAAGGATTCTGGGAAATTGATAATGAAAGGGAATCATAACTTGTCTGAACTGCGGCACTTAACAAAACATAATTGGGAAGAAAAGAAGGGGGAAGAGAAAAACAAGATTGAAGGGTAGAAAAGGAAAAACATGTACCCTCAAGAAGGAGTTGATGCACCCAAACAAGGCTATAAGCATGCCAATCTTTCCAGAAAAAAGTTCTATTTTTGATTTTAATAAGAGGATTATACCAAATGGGAGATTGTAATAATCGAGTACGATCATCAAGGTTATCCAGAAACAGGGGAAGAAAAAGTTTTCTGGAGTTTTTAAGAATAGGTGAAGACATCTTCTGCGGAGCACGAGGCAATAAAACAAATTTTTTAAAGGAGAAGGGGTGAAAAAAGGAGGATTCAATGTCAACCCATATTGGAGAGGAGGTGTCGTCTGAGACTAAATCTAACAAAAAAGAAACCGAATGAGAGAGAAAAAAGGAAGTGTGGTAGGATGAAAAATCTGGAAAATTGACTCCTTCCAAGTGTTTGGGGCATTTAAGTTTGGAAAAAGACATTCTGGCTTTTCTATTTTGCCAAAACAAACGAGATAAAATAGAATAAATATTTTTATAACAGGATTTTGGAATATTAACAGGAAGATTAGAAAGGAAAAATACATGTATGGGAACTAGCATCATTTTGATAGAGTCCAGCCTACCCCACCAAAAAAGGAGTAAAGGATGCCACCTTGCCGTAGAATCTATTAAAGTAGTTTGTAGATGTTTAATATTAAGAGCAACGGTATCTTTAACTGAGGAGGTGAACCAGAGACCTAAATATTTGATTTTGGAAGGGCTCCAATGAAAAGAGGAAATTAAAAAATCAGCATGAAAACAGAATTTATTGAGGGGAAGAATTTCACATTTATCAACATTCAGTTTATAACCTAATACAGCTGCAAAGTTAGAAACTTCCGAAAGAAAGGCAGGAACAGAAGTCTGAGGATTAGAAATGAAAAGGAGAATATCATCAGCGTAGGCAGAAAACTTTACCTGCCTCTCACCATAAGAGAAGCCAGTGATATCATTATTCATCCTAAATTTTGTCAAGAATGGTTCTAAAGCAAGAATAAATAGAAGGGGTGAAAGAGGGCACCCTTGACGAACCCCTCGAAATAAGGGGAAGGAAGAAGATACGAGACCATTAGCAAAAAAAAAAGATCTAGGAAAAGAATATAATAAGGCGATATAAGACAGAAATGATAGAAGTTTGAGACTTACTAAGGACATTGAAGAAGAGTCTAGTGTTATCCGAAAGATGACGTCCTTTGATAAAACCACATTGTTCTTTACCAATCAGTTGGGGCAGAATTTTATCCAAACGTAAAGCTAGAATTTTTGCAAAGATCTTATAGTCCAGATTAATTAAAGAGTTAGGCCTGAAATTCTTACATAAAGTATGATCTTTGTTATCCTTGGGAAGAAGACAAATCAAAGCCTCCTGAAAAGAACCCTCAGATTTCTGAGAAGCTATAAAGAAGGAGAATAACTGATGAAGTTTAGGAAAAAGGAAATTGAAAAAATGTTGATAAAATTCAATGGAAAAGCCATCCGGGCCAGGTGCTTTACCTTTTTTAAGAACACGAATAGCCTCCAAAATGTCTGTAGGATCAATATCTTTATCTAAAGAGGAAAAATCTACATCAGATGCCAGGGGAGAGGGAATGGAAGAAAAGTAACGATCAATGTCAGAAGACAAAGGAGGAGATTCCGGAGTGTAAAGAGTTTGATAAAACTTAGTAAATTCTGTTAAAATATCTTCATCTTTATGAAGGATAGTGTTGGAAGAGGAAACAATCGAATAAATCTTCATTCGCTCCTTCCTAACTTTGAGATAATTAGCAAGCATATTACCAGCTTTGTTTTGTGAAGAATAATATTTGGCACTAGACTTAAGTAAAATTAGATTGGAAGGATCAGTAGATACTTTATTGAAAGAAAGTTTTGCAGCGATAAGAATATTGAGATCAGATTGTGATTTAGTTGAATAATATAAATGTTCCAATTGTTTAATTTTAAAAGTGAGCATGGATAAGGGACGAGTGTCTAAAGGTCGCTTTTTTGCAACATAGGAAATAATGTAGTCTCTAGAAGCAGCTTTAAAAGTGTCCCAAATCAATTGAGGTGATGTGTGGGGTGGTTCATTTTCTTTAAAAAAGCAAAGTTAAGAAAAGCTGTGGAAAAAGTATTGTTTAGAAGAAGGGAATTATTGAACCTCCATCTCTTGGTACCTTTACTAGGGGGAAGTAAATCGAGGTGAAGAGAGATTGGAGCATGATCCGATATTAAGATGGACCCTATATCCGAAGATGTAATGTGTTGAGTCAAGGCTTTGGAAATAAACAAATAATCTATACGGGATTGAGAGGAATGGACAGGGGAAAAGTAAGAGTATTCTTGTAAAGTAGGATTACAAAGTCTCCATGAATCAACTAAGGATCTTTGAGATATAGTAGAAGTGAATTGAGCATGCATTGGGGACGGAGAGTGTCTGGAATTAGATTTTCGGTCTAGGAAAGGGTCCATAACGAAATTACAATCCCCACCTAAAATAAAATAATCATCTGTGAATTGCATTGTAGAAGAAAGGATTTGAGGCCAAAACAATTTATCTTGCACAGTAGGTGCATATACAATAAAACAGTTAATGGAATTTTGTTAACTAACAACGACACAACAACCCACCTTCCTCCACGTCGTTATCCTGCTTGAGAAGTTGAACATTCAAACGTTTATGGCAAAGAATAGTGACACCATTACGTTTTCCCGACCCAGGAGATGCAAAGACATGACCCACCCAATTACGACGTAGCTTGGCAATCTCAACATCTTTGATATGAATCTCCTGTAGTAATACTATGGCTCCTTTCAAATGTGCTAAATGGGAAAGAACACACTGTCTCTTAAAAGGAGAGCCCAAACCCTTAACATCCCAAGAAATTACATTAATTGACCTTTAAAACTCTAAGCAGTAAATAAAATGTGACTTACAGTCACTATAAAACCAACAATGAATAATAATTGGAAAAAATGCGAGCAAAGTATCAAAAATATTGAAGGATATGAAAGAGAACACAATAAAGATAAAACATGGATGAGATATATAAAGAACAGAGAAATATGAAAAATTGTAATGGTATAGAAAAAGGAAAAATATAAGGAAAGAAAACATATGATCTAGATACAAAAAATACACAATGAAGGTACAGAAGAAGACCATGGAATCCGAAAATACCAGAGAAAGATAAAAGAAGAATAAGCACGGAAAAAGAAAAGAGGAGAGCTTTGGAAAAGATGAAGAAAAGTAGAGAAAGGAGATAAAAGGAGGAAAAGAATTAAAACAAAAGTTAATGACAAAAAGACATACCGTAGAAAAACAAGAGAACTGGGGATGGAGGAACCACATAAGGAAGGAAGCACAACGGATCAGGCAAGGGGAAAAGAAACACCAGGCAGAACGTGAAGAATAAGTGAAGACATCTGAGGGACCACAAGACCAGCATCTAAAAAAGTATAAAAAGAAAGACGGAGGTCAAATAAACATTAGACAAAAAAATAACACTTTGTTCGAAACATCAAACATCAGGATGGAATGAAACATCATGACAAGCCAATGCAAAAATACACAGTAGAACAGGCGTTAATTAAGCATGAGGGATGTCCATAGAATCGGCATTACAGGAATCCAGGAAACGTTGTAGAAGAGCAGGATCCTCCTAGGATGTTGTCTTGTTATTGTAGGTGACCTTAAAGAGGCAGGGATGAAACAAACCGTAGCGGGCATTCAAAGCCCTTAAAGCAGGTCTCATGTCCAAAAATTTGTTACGACGATCCGCTGTAGCCTTAGCATAGTCTTGAGCAAAGTAAAGAGTAGAGCCATTATAAGAAATCTTCCTTTTCTGCTTGGCTGCTTGAAGTACTCTAAGAAGGTCTGTATACTCCAGAAAGTAAAGAATTACGCCTCTGGGTTTTGCAAAAGAAGTAGAAGCTGATGGGCGAGATGCAGGACCCAGACGATGTGCTTGTTGGATGTTTAAAGGAGGTAGCGCTTGAAGGTCAAGAAGAGTGACAAGGAAAGATTGGAAAAAAGCGGTTGGATTTGATCCTTCAAGATTTTCAGCAAGGCCGTAAATACGTAAATTATTACGTCTGTTCCGATTTTTCAAATTTTCAACTTGCTGTTTGAGAGAAGTGACCTCCTTGCGCAATGTAGGAACCTGGTCAATGACTGGCTGAGAGAAAGCAAAAGAACCCTCAAGAACCTCAACCCTCTGCTGGGTGTGAGACCATTTATCCTCAAGACTCTGGAGACGGGAATTAGTCTCTGACATATAAGGTTTGAGAGCCCGAATCTCCTCCAATATAAGCTCCATGGATATAGTCCTTGACATATTCATCAGAGAAGGAGGATTGGCTTTGACCCTCTTTCCAGAACTAAATGTTGTAGATGAAGAAACAGATTTAGGAGACTGCTTTGAAGAAGGGCGAACCTTTAAGAGAACTGTTATCGGATGTTGAATCGTCCAATGAGTCCTGTAAAACACTGAAAGAATTGACGTCTTTTAAGGATACACCAGGAACAGTGCGTTGCTGAGGAGAAATATTACGAGTGGAGCGTGATGTCGCCATTGAGAAGTAAAACAGGTGCGACAAAAAATCAATGGTAGAAAAAAGTCTATGAAGTGACAGGAAATGCAGCACAAAAGTGATTAGTTCTTCAATAATAGTAGGCTAAAATGAAAATAGACTGTAAGTGGTGCCAGGAAAGGATCACAATACCACTTGCAGACATAAATTTTCACCAAGAGGTAAAGCTGAGAGGACAACTAAAATCCTGAGGAGAGGCTTCATAAAGTTAGTCAATCAGCAAATAAATGGCTCACCGTCGATGAAAAATGCCACCAAAACACATTGAAGTCTAAAAAAGGTTAATCCACACACACACAGCAATAAGAGGGCCAAGAAACGAGGAGAAACAGCTTCTTGAAGAAAAAAATGCATTAAAATGGCGGCCGCTATCAGACGCGAACCGCCATTCACACAAGAGAGGAAAATACCAGTATGCGCGGCATCGTTCCAGCCGAGAAGCACATGAAAGGACGCCCACCGAGTTCCGCTTTATGTTCAGGATTGTCCGGTGATCCAAAAGCAGGAGAAATGTCTGGCGGAGCTCCCGTTGCCTCACGTCGCAACGGAGCCCTCCAGACCTGCGGCCATCTTCCTTGGCGCCTTAGCCACCCCCCCTCCCCCCCCCCCCCCCCGAAATAAACTCCTAATCTTATTAAAATACCACACAAGGCCAGGCACACTCAATTGTTTCATCAAAAGCCTCTTTTTTGACAGAAGTTACCTACAGTTTCCCCCCCCCCCCCCCCCCCCCCCCCACTTACCCCTGCCAATCCTCAAACTTCCATCAAATGCTTAGGGGACATAATTTGAATACTCTGAAATCCCACATCCTCTCCTAAACCCGCCTTGTCCTTCAGTACCCAGAGGGCTGCAGGGGTTAATGCCCCTGTGTTTTGCTCCAGTTTAAGGAGTGGACATGACCCAAGTACCCAGTGTTAATTTAGTAATACAAATGAAAGTGGGCGTAATTTTCAAAGGTATTCTTGGGAATTAGTAACTGTATGAAGACATCTAATGCACAGACAGTGGCAGGTACAGTGGAGAGCATTTTTCTACAGTTCTTCAAACTAAGGCAAAGTTATAGAGTTGTTGAATTATGTTAATGTAACACATTTGCTATTCAGGCTTAATATTTCACATTCATAGGTTAATGCTTAATTGCCCGTTTCACTCTGAGGTTGTATGTTCAGAAGGTTACGCCAACACGTTTCACCCACTAGTGATTAACTCCAGGGCCTTCCCAAGGGAAAAGCTTTAGAGCAGTTATTAAAATGTAAACCATACCTCTACTTTTATGGTGATATGGTCGCCTAACAGAAGTGTAATGCACTGCACGTCAGCCCGTCTGTTCCAGTCCCAGTGAGCGCGTGAAAAGACCAATGTGTATAAAAATGAGAACTGTGTGGAGTGCAGCAGTTGTTGAAAAAACAGACCAGATAAATTGGGCATGGATTGCATCTGTACCATTCAGTGTCAAAAATATGTACATAAAGGAGGGGCATTTAAAGACATTACCCTGAGCTAAAGAAAGTATCAGTTTAGTTGAGATGTCCTGCATGTGATAGAACACTCGGCATGGAATGGGGCTCGTACCTCTATGAGTCAGTGTCATTTATAAATTAATCCAATGGTCACTCTAAAAAGTGCATTTTTCGTACCTGTTCCGCTCATTGTCCTAAATTTATTTCCTTTAATGTGTATATTGCTCCCCTGAATAATATTCCAATGTGTGCCTGTTTAGGTCTCGCCTGTCGATGCGCATGCGCATCGAGCAAGCGAGAGTATTGGGACTTATCCACTCTTTATCCACACTGCAAGGAATCGTGGCGATTCCTTGCAGTGCCCGTGACTTTTAAGCTCAATGCGCATGCGCATTGAGCTTAAAAGCGCGTGCACGTCCGTCTTGGTTTACCCGCTCCGCCCCCTTCCCTTCCCGCCGTGTCGCATTTCTCCTCCCCCCTCCCCTCTCTTCCCTCCGTCTTGTTTGTTATTTTACCCGCTCCGCCCCCTCCCCTTCCCGCCGTGTCGCATTTCTCCTCCCCCCTCCCCTCTCTTCCCTCCGTCTTGTTTGTTATTTTACCCGCTCCGCCCCCTCCCCTTCCCACCGTGTCGCATTTTTACTTTTTAATTCTCCACCCTCTTCCTGTCCTAGTCCTGTCTCCCCCGTATCGCCCAAGGAAATGTGTGCGTAGCTGGGTTAACCAGGCTCCAGAGCATGGCGGGGTACTTCATCTTCTTGGTGGTCTCCGTACTTCCTTGCAAAGTCTTCTGGAGTCTCCGAAGCCTGCACGCTGACTGGCTCCTGCCTTCTGAAGTATTCTGGTTCTGACAACGGCGTCTATCGTCCCTCCGCATTGACGTTGGGTTTGGGATTGAATCCCATCTTCTCCACCTTGGTGTCTTCCTCTCTAGCTATCCTTGAGTCGACTGCAGAGTCTTTCTCGCTATCGGTCCTCGGCATCTTCCTCGCGTCCACCTCGGCGGCTTTCTCCCAACCCTTCCGCGTTTCATCGACTTTCGTCTGCATTCTGCTGGAAATAAGAAACGGGCAAGGCGAGAGATATCTGTCAGTGCCACGGAAATTCAGTTTCCTCTTCTTCTTCCCCTTCAGGGTTAGGTGTTACCTGACAACACGCGTTATGAAGGTAAGCTCGGAAACACTGGACTTTGTCTTGCCAACTTTTTTCAGACTTGCATTTGTACACTCCCTTGACATCCACATTGCATTGTGTCCCATTAATTAGTTGCATTGAGGCGTATTTCAAAATGTCAAAATGCTCAGTTTAAAATTACTAAATCAAATGCACTTAATATTTTTTGTACTGACTTTGCCGATTTGTTTTACAAGTATTACATTGCTTGTTTCGTTATGCTTTCTGGCAACAACACACAGTCGAGTAACGCAGGCAGAGAGAGGGACATCCGGGGCTCTGCTCACCACGGAGGTACGTTCAGCATGTTTAACTCGTGTTGTGATGCAGCCTTGAATTTGGCTGAGGACTTGTAGACAGTCTCCTTGCTCATGGTTTGGCTCTTAAACTGTGAATATCGGGTCTGACCTCCGGAACAGAATGTTTTCCGGAACCTGTAATATCTTCTTTTCATTGGATCTGACATACGAGCAAGTGTTTGCACAGCTTGAGCAGAAATTGTGGTAGGAAATTAAATCTCCGTAATGCCAAGTCATTTGTAACGTGTCGTGTGCCTCCGACGGCCCCTTCCAAGCACTAACAGTGGATCTAAAAGCATCCTGTGTCTGCTGCATTAGCGCAGTTCACAACATTGGACTCTATGCTTGCTTTGGGTAATTAGTTCTCGCCTAGCCATCCATTATTGTCTGTTTCTACTAGGCCTGCAATACGTTAAGTAGGCTGCAGATCAAATCATCTGTTCTGAGAAAACCACATTAGGGACCAGATAAGGTCAGAGCCCAGCTCACGACAGTTTAAATTGCATGAATCTGAACCTGCCAGTCAAAAGGTTTCACGCAATAAACATTTTATGTATTTGAAATATCGTGGAAAATGGTCTACATTCCCCATTAAACCATTTGCTTGATCCTGCTTCTGTAAACTTTGTACACAAGTGCTATTTATTGTTTCTGTAGAGGGCAATGATCCGGTTCTGAAATTAATCATTGAATATTTACTAGTGAAACTGTATCATTTCAGCATAAGGAAATAACAAGTATTGACAATCCCAGTAGGTCTGGATTATAAAGATATGTTAGTGGGGCCTAATTTAAAGAAAGCATACGCATTGCTTACCCGTGCCCCACCCTCACTCACCCTCACTCACCCTCACTCACTCACCCTCAACCCCTCACCCTCACCCTCAACCCCTCACCCCCTCACCCTCACTCGCCCTCACCCTCACTCACCCTCAACCCCTCACCCTCACTCGCCCTCACCCTCACTCACCCTCAACCCCTCACCCTCAACCCCTCACCCACCCTCACCCCCTCCCCCTCAACCCCTCCCCCTCACTCACCCTCAACCCCTCACCCTCACCCCCTCACCCTCACCCCCTCACCCTCACCCCCTCACCCTCACCCCCTCACCCTCAACCCCTCACCCTCAACCCCTCACCCTCAACCCCTCACCCTCAACCCATCACCCTCAACCCCTCACCCTCAACCCCTCACCCTCACTCACTCACCCTCAACCCCTCACCCTCAACCCCTCACCCTCAACCCCTCACCCTCAACCCCTCACTCACCCTCACTCACCCTCACTCACCCTCACTCACCCTCAACCCCTCACTCACCCTCACTCATCCTCACTCACCCTCAACCCCTCACCCTCACCCACCCTCAACCCCTCACCCTAACTCACTCACCCTCACCCTCACTCACCCTCACTCACCCTCACTCACCCTCACTCTCACTCACCCTCACTCACCCTCAACCCCTCACTCACCCTCACCCACCCTCACTCACCCTCACCCACCCTCACCCACCCTCACCCTCACTCACCCTCAACCCCTCACCCTCACACAGTGCAATAGGTCTCGGAGCATTTGAGTTAGAGCTTTTAGAATTGTTTATGGCTTTTTTTATTTGTAATTCTTTAGCATTGGCTACAGGAAACAAAAATGCTAAAGATTTACAAAAAAAACCCATAAACAATTCTAAAAGCACTAACTCTAATGCTGCGAGACCTATTGCATTTCCAATGCTTGTTTTATTTTTACACATTCTTTAGTTGCATCACTAAAATTCTCAAAGGTCTTCTTCAGTCTCCTAAACCCAACTCTGTCCCTCAGCTCTGCTCCGACTCCTAAGAAACCTTTCTTCGGCCCTCGATGACTTTAGTTCAGCTCACAGCATCCTCTGGGGTCCGCGACCCCGATGACTTCAGTTCAGCTCACAGCATCCTCAGGGGTCCGTGTCCTCAGGGGTCAGCGTCCAGCGTCCTCCGGAGAGTGAAAGAGACACAGGCAGGAATTGTAGAGAAGAGCACCTGCTTGCTAGTGGCAGCAATTCACTTTTGGAGCTGCCCTGGAGTGAATATCCAGTGGACGTGGTTAGGATAATATGAAAGCAGTTTGGGCCCTCCCCAACAATCCCTCTAATTTTTTTTTCTCTGTGTGCGGCAGTATAAGGTCTCTGTGCGATGCAGCCAAGGTTATATGCTCCAGGAACCCGACCACACGTGTGGGTGCAGCGACAAATATCAGTGCAGATTGTGTGAGTATTCATGTTTATCACCACGCCAGTCATGCGCTGCAATTAACAGGAATACTTTCTCAGAGGCAAACAATATGCCCCGCACAGGGCCGGCCTTAGCGCTGGTGGCGCCGTGTGTGACAATGTTTGTTGGTGCCCTCCAATGACCACCTCCGCCAGTGATTCCCTCACTATTACCCTTTAACAGTTTGCCTCTGAGAAAGTATTCCTGTTAATTGCAGCGCATGACTGGCGCGGTGATTAACATGAATACTCACACTATCTGCACTGATATTTGTCGCTGCACCCACACGCGCGGTCGGGTTCCTGGAGCACATAACCTTGGCTGCATTGCACAGAGACCTTATACTGCCGCACACAGAGAAAAAAAATTAGAGGGAACGTTGGTCTGGACTGCTTATACCTACACCACAATAGGAGCTACAGGCCATCTTACAGGAGCCAACAAAACAGCAGGCGTTGTATAAACCTATCTCCTCTCAGGAGCCAAGGGGGCATTATCCTATAAAAGAAGAGGGAGGCGAGAGAGAGAGAGAGAGAGAGAAGCAGATAGAGACTCTGCCCCTATACATAGAGTGACAGGATTGACCTGTTACAGAGAAGCAGAGACCGTTGCATAGAGAGAAAGAGAGTGTGTGTGTGTGTGTCTTTCATGACAGTAGTTGTTTACATTTATATTTGTGCTCCTAAAGTCACAGAGAATGTGAAAGAAAGTGGGAGAAAGAGAGGCAAACAAAGTACAGACTGTGTGTTTGTGTGTGTGGGGGGGTGGGGCTGTGTTTGCAAGATTAGTAACAGGAGATACTCACAGGTACCATTGAGATCCCAAGTGCTTGGGAAAGAGAGTGCGATAGGGAGCGACACGCAAAGAGAGAGAGGGAGAAACAACAAGAGATGTGAGAGACAAAGACAGGGCTAGTGTGTGACACTTTGGGATATCCATAGAGTGTTTGTTGTAATACAAGCAAAGTGCTGTCCTGCCGGCACTCCTTACAGTATTTTCTTTCTAATAATAGCATGTGTGTGTCCTTCCAGGAGTAAGAAGGTGACGTTTCAGAGTCCAGAGCAGGAGATGAAGATGAAGAAAAGGAAAGAAAAAGTAAAAAATATTGAAGTTGTGAAAATTCAGAAACCAGAAGAAGAGATGAAGAAATATATAGGTACATGGACTTGATCTGAATATTATTATGTTTTGAAGCACACACTGAGACCTTGAGCGTCAGGCACAGTCTACAACTGGGGAGGAGAGCGGGGAGGAGGTTGCGACAGGTGGCGATTTCACACCCACATGGGTCTTTGATGACAACCCTTTTAAATTCAGAACCAGTCGCGGTGACCCAGAACAGGAGTCCACGAAAATGAGGGTCAATTAAAAGAGGTCTCTTTAGGGTGTAGCTCTATCATGAACACGGTGAAACTAACATGTCTGATCCTGGAGTCTGTATAAGCTGCAGTACAGTCCTCTCACGGGGAGAGAATGCATAGTGAAGGGACATAATCAGAGAAAGGCCTGGTCTGTGTATGCAGCCTACTGCACCTACTGCATCTGCTGCATCTGTTGTCCTGGGAGGGTTTCTGCATTCTTGGCCCAGGTGTGTCTGATCCTGGAGCCTGTATAAGCTGCAGTACAGTCCTCTCACTGGGAGAGGCTGCATAGTGTGAACTTTCAATCAAAAGCAGTCCTGCTCTACTCCGTGTACTGTAGTTTGCAGTGTAATCTCTAGTGAAGTGCAGTGTTTAGTGCAGTGGGATGTCTGATGCTCTTAGTAGTACAGTGGGTGTTTTACACTGCGTGCATGGTATGCCGTCTGGTGCAGTGTGCTTTTAATGCACACTGATACTGTGTGTCCTGTAGTGGTTTTTGGGCTGTACAGTGCACTATCATGTAATCCTGCGCACGGATCTGCTTAGTCCGCTCAGGTCCAGTATTTCACATTTCATGCAGATCCGTGCAAGAGAAAACAAGTAAAAAGTTAAGGGGGTGGGGTCTGAAATGTTGAGCTTTCCTATTCAAGTCAAGTCAAAAAAGCTTTATTGTCGGTTGAAAACCATAAAAGCAGAACACATTGGTAAATTTACAGTTTGGCCAACACTAAAAACTTTAAAAACACTGCTAAATGTAGGTGTTTAATAGCTGATTGTAACATCTATTTAGATGGATGGATGAAGTATAAATAATTGTATTTATATGTTACTTAAAATATTTTAGTAACATAGTTTGTAATGTACTGTTTTATGTATGACTTGCAGCCTTCAGAAAGCCTATAGGGGGCGAAACGCGCGTCGGCTGTAAAGAACTGTGTTTTAAAAAGAAATAAAGTTCGGATTTTGGATACACTACGTGATTCCTTTGGACAAAGAAATCGGGTCTATGCTTGCTTACACAAATGATTGAAAGAGACTTTTTGTCCCTGAGGATATCTCCAATAGATTGGAACAACTTCATGCTAGCCTTATGGGACCCCCATTCCATCTTATCATTCAGAGTTACCCCTAAGTATTCGAAGGTGGAAACTCTTTCGAGTGCAATGCCATACATTTGGGGGAGGGGACAGTTGGGTGATTTGGAATTAAAAACCATAAATTTTGTTTTGGAGAGATTAATCTCCAAATTTCTGAGTCGACAGAAGGAGCAAAAAGCCTCCAATGTCCGCTGGATACCCGAGGAAGTTTTTGATAATAAAAGGGTATCATCAGCGAACATTAGGGCTGGGATTATTCGGGATGCCAGGCTAGGGGAGTCTAAATCCTTTGTGCCCAAAAGATGTTTAATCAGGCCATTTAAAAAGAGAGTGGGGGCTAAGACGCACCCCTGCCTCACGCCCTTTTCCAACGAAAAAGCGGCCGAGAGCTCTCCTACCCTCCCAAACCTTACTCTTGCAAACGTTTCTTGGTGTAGCCGTCTGAAGAGATGGCATAAGTAAGCTGGGGCACCCATTTCCAGTAGAACCGCTCATAGCTTCTCCCTCTGGACCAGGTCAAATGCAGATCTAAGATCTACAAAGATCAAATACAGAGTACCCGCTCCCATAGTAACCGTCTTCCAGTAGACCATCTGGAGTCTAAAAAGTTGGTCTATGGTCGAAACTTTAGCACGGAAGCCCGCTTGAAGGGGAGTCAGGATGTGATGTTCGTCCATCCAGAACTGCAACCTTGATAGTAAAATGCGGGCCAAAAGTTTCTGTAAGACGTCGATAAGACTAATGGGGCGGTAATTTGCCGGGTCCAGAGGGGAAGCCTTTTTGTGGATGGGGATAATGTCAGCCCCCAACCAAGTTTTGGGGATTTCCATACCGCAAATAATGGTGTTGAAGTAGAGACAAAAATATGGGACCCAAGCCTTTTGCTCAGCCAGAAACAGGTCACCCGGTATAAGATCCAATCCCGGGGCCTTACCTGCCGCTAGACCTTTTAAGGCCTACTGGGTTTCCTGGAGGTTGACTGGGTAGTAGTCAGGGTCTAGGGAAACATTCAAGCTCTTGATAAAATTCTGCTCGTGCCTACTGACCAAACCGTAAGTGATACTAGGTTAAAAAAGATTCTGGTTAGGTTTGAAAGGATTACATCATTTGTATTATCTAGCCATTTAAAGTGTTGTCAGTCACATTTCAGTTGTTCCTCAAATGTCATTGGCTGGAGGAGCAGCTATTTCATAAAGCAGACCCCCCACCCTCCATTTTATGAAGGACCCTATTTCAGATTTGACTGGTGCTTTTACACTCAGACACAGAAATTGAGGTTCCCTGAGGCTGTGAACATGCTCCCCGTCATTTATTCAGTGACCCTCCAATAGAGTCACAGGCACAGTGAACTATCTGGAGTCATTCACTCCGTTAACCCATAGCCATTCACTCAGATGCACAATGAGGGACCTGAATATTCTCAGAATCAATGACTCAATGACGGAGGCAATACCACAGTGACATAATCAGACATAGATGTGTTTGCCTACCACCACCACTCACTTTGAGTGGTTGGTGGAAAGAGATGTTCAGGTAGGTGGGGCCTAAGTTGTGTAGTGCCTTGAATCTGTGTGTGAGGAGTTTAAAATTAGTGCATTTGTATATCGGGTGCCAGTGTAGTTCTCTGAAATGTTGTGTGATGTGAGTTGTGTGTGGGAGTTTGAGGAGGAGTCTGGCTGCAGAGTTTTGGATGGTTTGCAGTCTTCTAGTGAGTTGTGTGGTGATTCTGGCATAGAGGGTGTTCAACTTGTGGGCGACTTTTGTGTGAGTGATGTTTTTTCTAGTGTTGCTTGGAAACCATTTCAAGATCTTTCTCAGTATCTTCAGGGTGTGAAGCTGGATGCACTGACTGCTTTGACTTGTGCGGTCATGTCCAGTTTGCTGTCACTGATTATTCAGAGGTTCCTGGCGTAGGTTCTGGGTGTGGCTCTGCGTTTGGCTGCCCACTAGTTTAAGTTCCATGATGAGGTGGTTTTGCCAAAGACCATTACTTTTGTCTTGTCGGTGTTGAGCTAGAGGCACAAGGCTTTCACCCTGTTAGTGACTTCGGTCATGCAGGCAGTGAACTTGTTTTGTGTATTGGGATCTTGTCTGAGAGGGAGAGTATGAGCTGCGTCGGCAAAGGAGAGGATGTCAATGTCATGTGCACGGCTGCCGTTGGCCAGAGAGATCATGTATACGTTGAAGAGGGTGGGGCTGAGCGATTAATCTTGAGTCACTTCATAGAGGTGTTTGCGGGCTTCCGAGTAGTAAGGTGCCAGGGTGACAGCTTGTCTTCTATCCGTTAAGAAGTAGCAGATGCAGCGGAGAGCGGGTTCTTGGACGCTCAGGCTTCTGTTGATGCAGGATGTGTGTACGAGTGCTAGAGAGGGGAGGCGTAGTTGTCTGGCTGGTTGACGGAAATTCAGGTGGTGGTTGATGTAGGCTGGTCCTAGGTTGGGCATGGGTCAGTAGCTTAAATTCGCATCTCTTCTGTACTGGGCGCCAGTGGATTTCCTTGAGGTGAGGGGATATGTGGGTCCATCGGGTAAGGTCAAGGATGAGTCTGACTGCTGTTTTACTTGTGTGATGGTGCGTCTAGTGTTCATGGGGTGCCACTTGTAGATCTTTCGTAGCATGAGCAGAGTAAAGAAGCAGGCTGATGAGACTGCATTGATCAGGGATTTCATAGTCCGCTTGCTGTCGAGGATGAGGCCGAGGTTTCAGGTGTGATCGGACAGGGAGGGTGCTGGCCCTAGTTCCGCGGGCCATCAGGACATGTTCCAGGGGGCGGAGTTGTTGCCGAAGATCAGTACTTCTGTTTTGCTGTTTCTGTTCTGTCACTCAGAACAAGTCTCCACCATGAATATACGTTGATATCCCGCATTTTTTTTCCCCGCAGGGAATCACAACGCGGTTGTTACAACGAACGCGTTGTGATTCCGCATACCATTACTCTGCAAGTCGGAACAACGACTTGTGGAGGGGGGGCGCTGGATGTTGGAATAGTATAATTTACTATTCCAACTCCAGTATGTGCGGACACTAGGGAAGGTGTTGGATTTTAAACTTCAGGAGTAATGGTATGCGGAATCACAGCACGGTCGTTGTAACGACTGCGTTGTGATTCCCTGCGGGGAAAAAATGTGTGGTAAACTTTGTTTAACCTCCACCAATCATGGGTGATGTGTGTATATGTGTATATTCAGCCGATGTACATGGGGTGAGAAGAAACATAGCAATATATATATATATATATATATATATATATATATATATATATATATATATATATATATATATGTATGTGTGTGTGTGTATATATATATATATATATATATATATATATATATAATACAAATATATATAATAAATTAGCATTCATAAAAACAGAAGAATATTAATATTTCCTACAATCTTCCGTTTGTTTCTCCTACAGGTTCTGAATAACTGAAGAGACGGGTATGCGAGCCCAATGCCTTCTGATGAATGCCTGACCCCTCTAGGAACAGGGCGAGATAGGCAGGGAGTCCTACCCCTGAATCAAGCCAAGGGGCCCATAAGGGCATACTGATATTGGCTAAAACATGTACTCACCATTTCAGATGTAGAACCGATATGTTTCAAGATACATCTGGCATTCGATTTCTGTAACAGTGACACGAATGCCATGGAATAAAGAGGTATCTAGGGTTTATCCGCAGCCATCTTTAACTGGAACCCTGCATTTTCCATAAAGGACATTTATCTGGCGCTTCCAAACTCTGACTTGGTTGAGCCCATCAAGATGGTACTTACCTACCTTGATGAGAGGAGGCTCCCATGATAAAGCATGCCATCAAATGACGGGTGAGGTCTTTCCTCTATTCTCCTAATGAGACTCCTGTAGGATGTTAAGTGAGCCCTGAAAGGAGGATTAGTGATTTTGTACCATCGCACGTTTTGTGGTATTGAGGTTAGTTGATTGGGATAACGTGCAGTGGCATAAACAACACAATTTTAATTTTATCCGCACATGAAAGAGACTCAGAACACGTCTGACACAATCAGAAGGGTGAGCCTTTTGCACTCCGGTCAGGTATATGCATGCAGAAGTGCCAATGAGATGTATGAGTGCATGCTTCCCTCACACAGAGCAGGTCATACATGTAGAACTGCATGCTTCCCTCACCCAGAACAGGTCACACATGCAGAAGTGCATGCTTCCCTCACTCAAAACAGGTCATACATGTAGAAGTGCATGTTTCCCCTAACACAGAACAGGTGACACATGCAGAAATATATGCTTCCTTCACCCAGAACAGGTCGTACATGCAGAAGTGCATTCTTCCCTCACTCAGAACAGGTCCTGCACTTGTAAAATTGCACACTTCCCCCAATCTGCACATGTCAATGAGATGCAATGGAGCAAGCTTCCCTCAATCAGCACATGTCCATGAGATGCAGTATAGCAAGCATCCCTTAGTCAGAATGGTTCACACACGTAGAAGAGGAAGCTTTACTCACTCAGAATTCATCCAGGACATACAGGGTGAATGCTTCCATCACTCAGAACAGGTCTAATTCTATCAGATGTGCAAGTTTTCCACACTTAAAGCATGCTCAAACGTGCAGACGTGCAAGCTTCCTTCATAGAGAAGAGGTCTTACATATGCATTTGACTAAACCAATGGATAGAAAAGGACCTTGCAATTTCCCTAATATGGTACCTTTAACCTGAACATAATTGAAAACTGTTGAAAACTTCTTTATAACATGAAACCACACCTAGATCAGCACAGTATGAGGCGTTGAATGCATGGAAGCGTGCCATGCATGCAAAGAGTAAGGAAAAGTTTCAGTACAGAGTATGCCGTACACGCAATGAGTAAGGAAAAGTATCAGAACAGAGCGTGCCGTACATGCAAAGAGTAAGGAAAAGTATCAGAACAGAGCATGCCGTACATGCAAAGAGTAAGGAAAAGTATCAGAACAGAGCGTGCCGTACATGCAAAGAGTAAGGAAAAGCATCACAACAGAGCGTGCCGTACATGCAAAGAGTAAGGAAAAGCATCAGAACAGAACGTGCCGTACATGTAAAGAATAAGGGAAAGCATCAGAATAGAGCGTGCCGTACATGCAAAGAGTAAGGAAAAGTATCAGAACAGAGCGTGCCGTACATGCAAAGAGTAAGGAAAAGTATCAGAGCAGAGTGTGCTGTACATGCAAAGAGTAAGGAAAAGTATCAGAACAGAGCGTGCCGTACATGCAAAGAGTAAGGAAAAGTATCAGAACAGAGCGTGCCGTACATGCAAAGAGTAAGGAAAAGTATTAGAACAGAGCGTGCCGTACATGCAAAGAGTAAGGAAAAGCAACAGAACAGAGCGTGCCGTACATGGAAAGAATAAGGGAAAGCATCAGAACAGAGCGTGCCATACATGCAAAGAGTAAGGAAAAGTATCAGAACAGAGCGTGCCGTACATGCAAAGAGTAAGGAAAAGTATTAGAACAGAGCGTGCCGTACATGCAAAGAGTAAGGAAAAGTATCAGAACAGAGCGTGCCGTACATGCAAAGAGTAAGGAAAAGTATTAGAACAGAGCGTGCCGTACATGCAAAGAGTAAGGAAAAGCATCAGAACAGAGCGTGCCGCACATGCAAAGAATAAGGGAAAGCATCAGAACAGAGCGTGCCGTACATGCAAAGAGTAAGGAAAAGTATCAGAACAGAGCGTGCCGTACATGCAAAGAGTAAGGAAAAGTATTAGAACAGAGCGTGCCGTACATGCAAAGAGTAAGGAAAAGCATCAGAACAGAGCGTGCCGTACATGCAAAGAATAAGGGAAAGCATCAGAACAGAGCGTGCCATACATGCAAAGAGTAAGGAAAAGCATCAGAACAGAACGTGCCGTACATGCAAAGAATAAGGGAAAGCATCAGAATAGAGCGTGCCATACATGCAAAGAGTAAGGAAAAGTATCAGAAAAGAGCATGCCGTACATGCAAAGAATAAGGGAAAGTATCAGAACAGAGCGTGCCATACATGCAAAGAGTAAGGAAAAGTATCAGAACAGAGTGTGCATTACATGCAATGAGTAAGGAAAAGCATCAGAACAGAGCGTGCCGTACATGCAAAGAATAAGGGAAAGCATCAGAACAGAGCGTGCCGTACATGCAAAGAGTAAGGAAAAGTATCAGAACAGAGCGTGCCGTACATGCAAAGAGTAAGGAAAAGTATTAGAACAGAGCGTGCCGTACATGCAAAGAGTAAGGAAAAGCATCAGAACAGAGCGTGCCGTACATGCAAAGAATAAGGGAAAGCATCAGAACAGAGCGTGCCATACATGCAAAGAGTAAGGAAAAGCATCAGAACAGAACGTGCCGTTCATGCAAAGAATAAGGGAAAGCATCAGAATAGAGCGTGCCATACATGCAAAGAGTAAGGAAAAGTATCAGAAAAGAGCATGCCGTACATGCAAAGAATAAGGGAAAGCATCAGAATAGAGCGTGCCATACATGCAAAGAGTAAGGAAAAGTATCAGAACAGAGTGTGCATTACATGCAATGAGTAAGGGAAAAAAAAAGGAACCGAACGTGCTGTACATGAAAAGTATCAGAACAAAGCTAAAAGAAATGTTCGTAGTTGGATGGATGTTAAATGGGAGGCTGGGCAGCAAGTTGGAGAAAAGATCTGGTTGAGGGGGTTAAATTGTACCCCGTATTGACAATTCAGTCCAAGAAGAAAAAGGCTCAAGGAGAGAGTGATACTGATGCTCAAGGAGAGAGGAACACTAATGCTTGAAGAGAGAGGAACACTGATGTTCAAAGAGAGAGGGATACTGATGCTCAAGGAGAGAGAGAGATACTGATGCTCAAGGGGAGAGGGACACTGATGCAAAAGGAGAGACGGATACTAATGCTCAAGGAGAGAGGGATACTGATGCCTGAAGAGAGAGGGATACTGATGCTCGAAGAGACGGATACAGATGCTTAAGGAGAGGGGGATACTGATGCTCAAGGAGAGAGGGATACTGATGCTCAAGGAGAGAGGAACACTAATGCTTGAAGAGAGAGGAACACTGATGCTCGAAGAGAGAGGGATACTGATGCTCAAAGGGAGAGTGATACTTATGCTCAAGGAGAGAGGGATACTGATGCCTGAAGAGAGAGGGATACTGATGCTCGAAGAGAGGGATACAGATGCTTAAGGAGAGGGGGATACTGATGCTCAAGGAAAGAGGGATACTGATGCAAAAGGAGAGGGGGATACTAATGCTCAAGGAGAGAGGCATACTGATGCCTGAAGAGAGAGGCATACTGATGCTTGACGAGAGAGGGATACTGATGCTCAGAATGAACCAAATACAGATAGTGTCTCTAGTGATTATATTCTGACCACCTGCCTTCTATGTTGTTAAGCCTGCGGATGTTGGTTTCCCATGTTATGGCAATAATGTGACTGCACTTGTAAACCCACCCACTCCAACTCTAAAAGGCTTTCACTGTGGCAGGTCCTATCACTCTTGCTTTAATTGTGCCCGTCCCAGCAATGCCTACGGCCCTGACGGCAACCGTTCCTGTTGTGCCCTGATTTAAATGGCCGGGATCCCTGTAGTTTCCGCAGCTACTGCCTGCTGCTGCTGTCACTAACTGTTCCTGTGATACAGAACTCACAATTAGTTGAATGGAATCCTAATCCACTCAAAGGACCTTTCCCCACAGAACAGACTTTTGTTTTCACAACTTTAATTGCCCAGGGTCCAGTTGGATTCTTGAATATTTGAGCGATGCCCCAAATGGAGGAAGGGTTCCCGGAAAGTTGAGACGCAGAAAAGATAGTCCGATAATTCAATTAGATGTAAGACCTCTAGATATCCCCAGGCTGGCTGTGGATTTGGATGAACTCATTAAAAGGAATTTGGATTTCAAATGTATAGACCGGTTTGAAAAACCTCTCATGATCTGGAAGGTCCGGGGGCAATGAAGCAGCATTGTCATTGAAATGCAGCATACGCTGCAATAGCAAAAAATTGTCTCCACCCATTTGTGGTGCGAACATGGGGGTTACGCAAATCATGCCGATAGACCAGTAGGACTGCAAGCCGGGGTTGTGTCCTAACCCCTTTTTGAGTGTAAGGCCAAAAAATATCTCCAACCCCTCCAGTGAAGTGGGAGTTCATTTGTGTGTCCTAAAATAAGGCCTTAAAGTGCCTCCATGCTCCTTCAGAGTTTGTTAGGCACACAAAGTTGTTTATAGCACAATTTGTTCAAGGAAGTCAACATCCAAAAAGAGATGGACGCAGCCAATCAGCAAAAAATTGCCTGTATCGACTCTACATCCAACGTGACCAGTGAGCGGGCGTTAACTAAATTGAGGGCTGCCAAGAGCACTCCAGCTGGCCATGCCGCTGCACCCGCCTTCTCTCTGGGTTGGTCTAACCTGCTACGGTCGCATTTCTGCACCTGCCCTCTCTCTGGGTTGGCCTACCCTGCTACGGTCGCTCCGCTACACAGGCTGTGCTTGCAAAGAGACAGCATGACTGCCATTATCATGTTCCTTAGGATCTCCTGAAGCAGTCATCGGGTGGAACTCCCCCGACTGAAAAATCACTTCCAGAATCTGCTCCATGTACCGCTCCATCAGATGAATGAATGAATGAATGAAACGAGATTTATATCGCGCAACTTAGCCCCAGAGGGCATCAAGGCGCCTAATCAAATAAAATGATACGGTCCGAGAGCATGATTAATGATAGGCCTTGATGAAACACCACGTCTTTAAAGCCTTCTTAAAGAGAACCATGGTGGGTTGAGATTTGATCTCAGAGGGGAGGGCATTCCATAAATTAGGGGCCACAAATGAAAAAGCTCTTCCGCCCCATCTGACCATGTTTGTCCGAGGGACGGTGAGAAGGTTCTTATTGACAGAGCGAAGGTTTCTGCTGGGGGCGTAGGGACTCAGAAGGGAACTTATGGCCTCAGAGCTGCCGTCGGATAGGGCACTGAAAACTAGGCATAGGATTTTAAAAGAGACTCTAGACTGAATCGGGAGCCAGTGAAGACTCTTCCTTGCAAGAGAGACAGAAGCGGTGTTAGGGAGGTCCAGAACAAATCTGGCAGCCGCGTTCTGGATGGGCTGGAGGCGTTGGATGAGGCCTTTATTGATGCCTGCATACAGGGCGTTACAATAGTCCAGCCGTGATGTAACTAAGGCCACCACGGTGTGTTTGCGAGCTTGAGGGGAAAGATAGTGGGCGATTTTTCTAAGTACTTTGATCACTCCCCAACAGGTAGAAACAGTTCTATTGACCTGTAGTGACATGTCTAGAGAGGTGTCAAAAATCACGCCAAGATTCCGGGCGGAATTTGACGGTACGGGACAAGCTCCAAGAGAGGGAGGCCACCATTCATTGGACCAGCTGTTTTGATCTTTTTCAAAGATCAAGACCTCTGTTTTCTCTCCGTTCAGCTTCAGGGCGTTTAAAATCATCCAGTCGGAGACAGCTTGCATGCAATTCCTGAAGCTGAGCGCTGAGGTACTCACCGAGTGGGAGAGGGACACCATGATCTGCGTGTCATCGGCGTATGACACCACCTCCATCCCTTGAGCTTTTACTAGTCTGGCAAGTGGGGCCACATAAATGTTAAAGAGGGTCGGACTCGAGGCCGACCCCTGTGGAACCCCACATTGCACAGGCTTAGCAGGGGAGAGGAACTCTCCTAGCTTGACCCTCTGTTCTCTCTGAACAAGGAAAGAGGACCGCAAGCTCAGTGCAGGACCCTCCACCCCTATCTCCCTCAGACGAGCAGTTAAAGTCGAGGGAGATAGGGTATCAAAGGCAGCGGTCAGGTCTAAGAGGACCAAAAAAGTGGTCTGGCCTTGGTCGACCTTTGATCGTATATTGTCTGTCACTACTGTAAGGGCCGACTCAGTACTGTGGAATTTTCGAAAGCCATGTTGAGACTGGTCCAGGAACCCAGAGGCATCAAGGAAAGCAGTCAGATGATGATTGAGATGTGATTCCAACATTTTGGCTGGAGCAGGCAGTAAGGAAATCGGCCTGAAGTTCTTAAGGGTGTCCGGGTCCAGGGTGGGTTTTTTAAGCAATGGCTTGACTATGGCTTGTTTCCAGGAAGCAGGGAAAAGGCCCCTGATGCTGTCTCAGTCTCTGATCCTTCCTCAGAGTAGTCCTCCATACCCAGAGTTAGGACCCGGGCAGCAGTCATCCACCGACACGCCATCGCTGCTACTAGCTAAAACCTTCCATCTGAAACACTGTTCTACGTAGAAGGCAGAAGTATTGTTCTAAATCAGTTGGTGGGTGTGTGCATCTGTGAGTTGTGTACAACATTAAATAAACAAAAAAGAATTATCTTTCTAGTTGAAAATGCTAGTTCTCCAAAAACACTAAAGAAGTGAAAAAAAATACTCTGTAGTACTTCCCCTTGTCACATACCCAATACTACAGCATACCTTTGGCCGACGCCCACACGAAAGGGATCAAACAAAACATATTATAACAACAAACAGCAATGTCATTGGTGGTGTCACTTATGATGTCATAATTAATGTCATGTGTGAGGACACAGCGCAGGGGGTTGCCTGAGTTATGGCATGCTATGCCAACCAAAACTGGTGACTTTCAGTGGTTTTTACACGGTTGAGGCAGAACCACAACTCCGTTTCAAACTACATTTGCCAACTCGGGCCCTCCCTACATTTATTGATCGCTACTTAACTATGGTATCTAGAGCAGTGTGTTCTCCAGTACAATGTTCCAGATATTACTTTGTGCTTGCCAGTACTATGTTGTGCACTGTACTTGCCTGGTAGTGTATCCTCGACTGCAATGTGCTGTCCCCTGCATTGTACCTTTGAATAGAGTATGACACCTCATACAGTGCACTGTTTAGTGCAGATTTCTGTTTAATACAATGTGATCACTAGTGTTTCTATTTTAGTGTACTCCCTATAACAGTGTAGCATCTAGTGGATCGTGCTCTCTAGCACTGCCTACTGTCTACTGCAATATGATGTCTGATAAAGTGTACCATCTACTACAGTGTACGTGTATTACCATCTAGTGCAGTGTGCTGTAGAGTCCACAGTGCTCTCTAGTGCAGTGTGCTGTAGAGCCCACAGTGCTTTCTAGTGCAGGGTGCTGTAGAGCCCACACTGCTCTCTAGTGCAGTTTACTCTCTGGTACAGTGTGTAGTCTTGTAAAGTATACTCTCTAGTGCTGCAGTAAGGTATTCAGCACAGTGCACTGTAGAACAGGGTTCTCCAGTGTCGATCCTGGAGAGCCGGATCCATGCCAGATTTTCTTTTAATAACTATATTTATCTAAATGTGGATATGCAAAAAATCTGGCATGGATCCGGCTCTTCTGTACCGCCATTGGAGACCCTGCTGTAGAGTGCGGTGTACATTGTGGATTGTAGAGGTCCTTGTGCTCTCTGGCGCAGTGTGCTCTTTTGTAAATTGTGATCCTCAGTACAGTGAGTTGTCTAGTGCAGTGTACCATTTAGTTCATGTGGACTCTAGTGCAGTGCTCTGTCTAGTGCGCATGTGCTGTCTAGTGTGGTTTACCCCCACTACATTGCTCTCTCTCGTTTTAACTTAGCGAGTACAGTATATTGCATAGTATAATATGCTCCTTCCAAATTGATGTAGTCTACAGTGCAGTGTGCTCCTTCCAGGGATGTGCTGTATAGTGCAGTGCTCCTTCCAGACAGGTACTGTGTAGTGCTTTATAAAGTGCAGCACCGTCCTTTGAGGTATATGGTTTCTGGTGCAATGTAAAGTACAGTGCGCTCCTTCCAGATAGGGTTGCCTCATGTTAATTACCTAAAAATAAAATAATAATTATATCCTTTATTTGTTCACATGAAATCTCTAATTCTGATTCTCTTCTCTGCAGTGTCGGTGACTCTGGATTCAGACACAGCGCATCCTGACTTCCACCTGTCTGAGGGGCGGAGACGTGTGATGCTTGCAAGTAGAGCACAGGATCTGCCGGACACCCCCAAGAGATTCACCTGCTATGCCTGTGTGCTGGGGAGCGAGGGGTTCACATCAGGCAGACATTACTGGGAGGTGCAGCTGCTGCAGGAGGGAGGATGGACTGTGGGGGTCGCAGCGGAGTCTGTGAAGAGGAAGAACTATTTCACATGGTCCCCTGAGGGGAGAGTCTGGGCTGTCCAGGGGTGCAATGGCCAGTACTGGGCTCGCACTGCCCCTGATACCACTCTGTCCCCTTGTAAGGAACCCCTCAAGCTGGGGGTGTATCTGGACTATGAGGGGGGGCGGGTGTCTCTGTACAATGCAGACTCCATGGAGCTTCTCTACACTTTCCCCAAGACCGCCTTCAAAGAGAGAATCTTCCCGTTCTTCTTTCTCATCAGGTCAGGACTAGGGCTGAGGCTGGTGTAGGAGCTGCACCCCCAATGCCCCACCCCCTCCCCTCCCCAAAGAGCAGATCTGAGACTGGGATAGGAGCTGTAGCTCACTTCCACCTCAACCCCCCCGCAGGAGAGCACACCTGCTCATTCCGCCCACCCCCCCTTCGAGCAGAGTTGCTACATTCAACACATCAGGGGTTATTGCAACGCATTTCAGTGCATATTACCGCATTCACGCACTACAATGTATCTTTCATGCATATATTTTACCTGCTTTTGTTTTTCTTAAATCTCTAGGCAGTGTGATCCAGGCACAGACAACAGGTGATTGGGGTTACCATGGAAACTCCTCAGTGTTCAGTTAGTTACCATTTTTATATAAATTGTTTCAGATGCACATCAGGAAACAATGATCAAAGTGTCTGCAGAGACTCAGACAGACTCAGAGCTGCATACCGCTCTTGAGAGCGAGCGTCTTTGCTTTGCTCTGTCCTCAAATCCTGGGAGGAACTGGTCTTTAGTGTAATCCCCCAGTGCCAGAAGGGCTGGTCTCACATAGTCTGTGTTGGCCAGTATTTGGCTCTTTGTGGGCCTGTTTTACAGACTGCTTGGGACGTTTTTTACTGCTGATGGCCCTTTTATTACAACGTTCCCTGCCGCAGGCCCAGAAGCATGTAGTCTCTCACAAAACACCCATACAGCTGATCTTTACACATTTAAAACTGTTCTCACTGGCACTGCTTTTTTACCCTTTTACTTTGCTAATGGGCGCCTCTTTCATTTTGTCCCCTGAGTCTACTTTCTGTCCTAGTCCAGAGTGAGACTGTCAGATCACTCGCACAGAAGCAGCCAGGCCGGTGCAGCTTGGATCTTTAGCCCCAGCGCAGCGGCCCCGGATAGATCTTTCAATGCTAAAACCAGGTAATCCATGACAGTCCTGTTTACTTACTCTTGCATTCCATATAAATATGTATGTTTACCAGATTTGTCTCTGGAGTTTATTTCTATTCAACGTGTGACTTTCGTATAGTATTCGAAACATGTACGGAGTCGCCTCTAGTGTCTGGGTAAGTTCACGTTCTCTGTTCTGTGCATTATGGAGCACGACAGAGAGATCTAGCGTGAGGTTTAAGGCCGTGAGATCCTCTCAGAGTGCCTGGTTGTTGCTCATGAAGGTGTTCAGACCACATGTTCATCTAGTCATTGGCAAAACTCTTCCCTTTTGGTAATCCGTGTCAGTGATGCAGTCCCTGTTTACATGTCACATTTTACTTGATCTTCCATTCCTGAAGAGTACTGCTTTTCCAAATATTGTGTTTTTGTAGTTTTTCTATTATTTTTATATAACATCTGACTCTTGTACAGAGCATATTGTGCACAGAGTTGCCTGTAGGTATCTGGGAAGCTAAAGATTATAGACGAGTGTGCATGTCGGTGCACAAGTGACTCCTCTGCGTGTGAGTCTGTAGTCAGTGAAAGTTTGGTAAAGTGACTCTCGATTGGTCATTTAGCTGTTTCGACTACATGTTCATCCAATCCGTACCCTTCTACAGAGCGCAAAGACCGAACGTCACACATGTTATGGCATAGCTGCCAAGGTT
Organism: Lissotriton vulgaris; assembly: GCF_964263255.1. Classification (NCBI taxonomy): domain Eukaryota; kingdom Metazoa; phylum Chordata; class Amphibia; order Caudata; family Salamandridae; genus Lissotriton; species Lissotriton vulgaris. The sequence continues at coordinate 903,459 of NW_028241815.1, forward strand.
TCAGATTGCTTATGTGCGACATTTTCATAATTTCAGTATAATTATGAATGACATTTAGCGACTATGAGTCACAAAATCAAACAATGAAAGCAAAGGAAACCTATATATGAGAAATGACACCCATTTGAGCAACAAGAAACTCTAAGAAGATCTTAAAACTGCTGCAAAGTCCCAGAAATGGAAGAGCGCTCTGGGACCCGCATAGCTGCCAAGTTTTAACATTAACCTTGTGTTACATTTTTCTGGTTGCAATGAACGTTTGAGTGACATACCATTGCTACCTGTGTGACACTTCGAGTGACACTTTCACACAAGTAAAACCAAGCAGTGGAGCTTGCAGCACGGTGCCGTGCCACCACGGACTACTTGCACTAGTTGTTAAACCCCCCAGCCCATGCCCCTGAGCTGATCACGACCTTTGAGCCATCAGTTAAGCTCTAATTTTCTCCCTTTTGAATTGGCTCATCTGTGCCGAGAGTCAGGTGCTGCCCGCCAGGGTTGGATTGGGATTAAAAATCGGCCCACATTTGCATAATGCCTTCCCTCAGATCACTGATTTCAGTGTAATTTTACATAAAGGGGGAGGGGTAAAAAAATGTACGCATCAGTGTACACTAGTGAAACACACCTGAAAACAAGTGAGGAGGCCACTTCTGCTCAGGCCCCCTGCCCCGCTCAGTATGCCTACATTAATGGGAGGCCCAGCGAGAGAAAAGGGGTGACACCTCTACCTGTTGCTGCTATACGGGAGATAATGAGTGCCCATCTCCATTCAGAAAGGCCATCCAGACCCACACTGACCCGCTGGCTGCATAGTCGAACAACAAACACCGCCCAAATCGGCCCCCAGGCTGCTCAAAAGCAGCCCTCAGCTGGAACTCGGACCCCGGCCCCTCGGGCATTGCCCGAATGCCCCCGTTACCAATCCAACGCTGCTGCCCGCTGACTGTCTGACAGGCGGAGCCAGGGCGTCTTGGTGCCAGACCGGTCAGGGGTACCACCGGGTGGTGCCGATTATAGGCTGAGGTGGAGACAGCTGGTGCACGAGTTTGCTGAAAACCATTAATTGTGCAACTCTCTTGCACATGTCTTCATCCATCATCTGCACGTGGGTGGTTCTTATGCACAACAGGGAAACACTTCTCCCACACAGGAAGAAAACAAAGACACAAGCTTTCCAACCACACTCCCTAAGCAGTGTAGTATTCTGCCCATGGAGGCTAGCGCTTCAAGGCCCCATCTAGGTGTAGTAATTGCTATATGAATGTGGCAGTACAGTATAACAAAATATTTATTGTAAATGTTCTTCTTTTTAGCCATGTTTCTGATCACATACCCACACTCATGGGTCTGACCCACTGAACTCAGTCTCTCGGTTCCTATACCGCACAGAAAGACTATTTGCTTTTCCAAATCTCTGCAATGTGAGCTGCTACAGAAACATTTATTAACGAACACATAAAACAACACTGCATTTGCTTGCTTCTAGTACAATCAATGACTAGAGGAATCGAGAGTTATATAATCGTAATTAGTTCATCACTGTCCGATTTTTATTTTTTTTAAACATTGAATACTTTTTAGGTTGAGCCTCGCGCATGCGCTGCTCTATGGAGAGGCCTCTTGGAATCCCTCCAGACTTTCTCGAAACTTGTCAGTGTAGTTTTTCAACTTCCACACATTCTATTAGCCTTTGCGTGTGGCTTCAAACGAAAGCACGCAATTGGCCAAAGTCGGGTGCATGTCCCACCTTTTCTGTAAAGGCTCACTCCCACGGCATCCAGCTGTCGGGAGCGAGCTGCGGCGCACAGGGTGCCAGCTGCATTCCTCATTTTGGATCATTAAACACAGCGTGGACGCTTTCAGTTTAGCAGCTGCGCTTGTTTTTTTCACTCCCATGGCATCCAGCTGTCGAGCGAACAGCAGCGGGCAGGGTGTCAGCTGCATTCCTCGTCGTGGATCATTAACACCTTGGCTGCTAGGGGGTTTTCCCCTCCTGCGCTGAAGATGCTTGAATACTATGTGACTCTGGATTCAGACACAGCGCATCCTGACTTCCACCTGTCTGAGAGGCGGAGACGTGTGATGCTTGCAAGTAGAGCACAGTATCTGCCGGACACCCCCAAGAGATATACCTCCAGGGCCTGTGTGCTGGGGGGCGAGGGGTTCACCTCAGGCAGACATTACTGGGAGGTGCAGCTGCTGCAGGAGGGAGGATGGACTGTGGGGGTCGCAGCGGAGTCTGTGAAGAGGAAGGACGGGTTCACATGGTCCCATGAGGGGAGAGTCTGGGCTGTCCAGGGGTGCAATGGCCAGTACTGGGCTCGCACTGCCCCTGATACCACTCTGTCCCCTTGTGAGGAACCCCTCAAGCTGGGAGTGTATCTGGACTATGAGGGGGGGCGGGTGTCTCTGTACAATGCAGACTCCATGGAGCTTCTCTACACTTTCCCCGAGACCGCCTTCAAAGAGAGAATCTTCCCGTTCTTCTTTCTCATCAGGTCAGGACTAGGGCTGATGCTGGTGTAGGAGCTGCACCCCCAATGCCCCACCCCCTCCCCTCCCCAAAGAGCAGATCTGAGACTGGGATAGGAGCTGTAGCTCACTTCCACCCCAACCCCCCGCAGGAGAGCACACCTGCGCATTCCGCCCACCCCCCCCCTTCGAGCAGAGTTGCTACATTCAACACATCAGGGGTTATTGCAACGCATTTCAGTGCATATTACCGCATTCAGGCACTACAATGTATCTTTCATGCATATATTTTACCTGCTTTTGTTTTTCTTAAGTCTCTAGGCAGTGTGATCCAGGCACAGACAACAGGTGATTGGGGTTACCATGGAAACTCCTCAGTGTTCAGTTAGTTACCATTTTTATATAAATTGTTTCAGATGCACATCAGGAAACAATGATCAAAGTGTCTGCAGAGACTCAGACAGACTCAGAGCTGCATACCGCTCTTGAGAGCGAGCGTCTTTGCTTTGCTCTGTCCTCAAATCCTGGGAGGAACTGGTCTTTAGTGTAATCCCCCAGTGCCAGAAGGGCTGGTCTCACATAGTCTGTGTTGGCCAGTATTTGGCTCTTTGTGGGCCTGTTTTACAGACTGCTTGGGACGTTTTTTACTGCTGATGGCCCTTTTATTACAACGTTCCCTGCCGCAGGCCCAGAAGCATGTAGTCTCTCACAAAACACCCATACAGCTGATCTTTACACATTTAAAACTGTTCTCACTGGCACTGCTTTTTTACCCTTTTACTTTGCTAATGGGCGCCTCTTTCATTTTGTCCCCTGAGTCTATTTTCTGTCCTAGTCCAGAGTGAGACTGTCAGATCACTCGCACAGAAGCAGCCAGGCCGGTGCAGCTTGGATCTTTAGCCCCAGCGCAGCGGCCCCGGGTAGATCTTTCAATGCTAAAACCAGGTAATCCATGACAGTCCTGTTTACTTACTCTTGCATTCCATATAAATATGTATGTTTACCAGATTTGTCTCTGGAGTTTATTTCTATTCAACGTGTGACTTTCGTATAGTATTCGAAACATGTACGGAGTCGCCTCTAGTGTCTGGGTAAGTTCACGTTCTCTGTTCTGTGCATTATGGAGCACGACGGAGAGATCTAGCGTGAGGTTTAAGGCCGTGAGATCCTCTCAGAGTGCCTGTTCGTTCTTCATGAAGGTGTTCTGACCACATGTTCATCCAGTCATTGGCAAACTCTTCCCTTTTGGTAATCCGTGTCAGTGATGCAGTCCCTGTTTACATGTCACATTTTACTTGATCTTCCATTCCTGAAGAGTACTGCTTTTCCAAATATTGTGTTTTTGTAGTTTTTCTATTATTTTTATATAACATCTGACTCTTGTACAGAGCATATTGTGCACAGAGTTGCCTGTAGGTATCTGGGAAGCTAAAGATTATAGACGAGTGTGCATGTCGGTGCACAAGTGACTCCTCTGCGTGTGAGTCTGTAGTCAGTGAAAGTTTGGTAAAGTGACTCTCGATTGGTCATTTAGCTGTTTCGACTACATGTTCATCCAATCCGTACCCTTCTACAGAGCGCAAAGACCGAATGTCCCACATGTTACGGCATAGCTGCCAAGGTTTCAGATTGCTTATGTGTGACATTTTCATAATTTCAGTAGAATTATGAGTGACATTTAGCGACTATGAGTCACAAAATCAAACAATGAAAGCGAAGGAAACCTATATATCAGAAATTACACCCATTTGAGCAACAAGAAACTCTAAGAAGATCTTAAAACTGCTGCAAAGTCCCAGAAATGGAAGAGCGCTCTGGGACCCGCATAGCTGCCAAGTTTTAACATTAACCTTGTGTTACATTTTTCTGGTTGCAATGAACGTTTGAGTGACATACCATTGCTACCTGTGTGACACTTCGAGTGACACTTTCACACAAGTAAAACCAAGCAGTGGAGCTTGCAGCACGGTGCCGTGCCACCACGGACTACTTGCACTAGTTGTTAAACCCCCCAGCCCATGCCCCTGAGCTGATCACGACCTTTGAGCCATCAGTTAAGCTCTAATTTTCTCTCTGTTGAATTGGCTCATCTGTGCCGAGAGTCAGGTGCTGCCCGCCAGGGTTGGATTGGGATTAAAAATCGGCCCACATTTGCATAATGCCTTCCCTCAGATCACTGATTTCAGTGTAATTTTACATAAAGGGGGAGGGGTAAAAAAATGTACGCATCAGTGTACACTATTGAAACACACCTGAAAACAAGTGAGGAGGCCACTTCTGCTCAGGCCCCCTGCCCCGCTCAGTATGCCTACATTAATGGGAGGCCCAGCGAGAGAAAAGGGGTGACACCTCTACCTGTTGCAGCTATACGGGAGATAATGAGTGCCCATCTCCATTCAGAAAGGCCATCCAGACCCACACTGACCCGCTGGCTGCATAGTCGAACAACAAACACCGCCCAAATTGGCCCCCAGGCTGCTCAAAAGCAGCCCTCAGCTGGAACTCGGACCCCGGCCCCTCGGGCATTGCCCGAATGCCCCTGTTACCAATCCAACGCTGCTGCCCGCTGACTGTCTGACAGGCGGAGCCAGGGCGTCTTGGTGCCAGACCGGTCAGGGGTACCACCGGGTGGTGCCGATTATAGGCTGAGGTGGAGACAGCTGGTGCACGAGTTTGCTGAAAACCATTAATTGTGCAACTCTCTTGCACACGTCTTCATCCATCATCTGCACGTGGGTGGTTCTTATGCACAACAGGGAAACACTTCTCCCACACAGGATGAAAACAAAGACACAAGCTTTCCAACCACACTCCCTAAGCAGTGTAGTATTCTGCCCATGGAGGCTAGCGCTTCAAGGCCCCATCTAGGTGTAGTAATTGCTATATGAATGTGGCAGTACAGTATAACAAAATATTTATTGTAAATGTTCTTCTTTTTAGCCATGTTTCTGATCACATACCCACACTCATGGGTCTGACCCACTGAACTCAGTCTCTCGGTTCCTATACCGCACAGAAAGACTTTTTGCTTTCCCAAATCTCTGCAATGTGAGCTGCTACAGAAACATTTATTAACGAACACATAAAACAACACTGCATTTGCTTGCTTCTAGTACAATCAATGACTAGAGGAATCGAGAGTTATATAATCGTAATTAGTTCATCACTGTCCGATTTTTATTTTTTTTAAACATTGAATACTTTTTAGGTTGAGCCTCGCGCATGCGCTGCTCTATGGAGAGGCCTCTTGGAATCACTCCAGACTTTCTCGAAACTTGTCAGTGTAGTTTTTCAACTTCCACACATTCTATTAGCCTTTGCGTGTGGCTTCAAACGAAAGCACGCAATTGGCCAAAGTCGGGTGCATGTCCCACCTTTTCTGTAAAGGCTCACTCCCACGGCATCCAGCTGTCGGGAGCGAGCTGCGGCGCACAGGGTGCCAGCTGCATTCCTCATTTTGGATCATTAAACACAGCGTGGATGCTTTCAGTTTAGCAGCTGCGCTTGTTTTTTTCACTCCCATGGCATCCAGCTGTCGAGCGAACAGCAGCGGGCAGGGTGTCAGCTGCATTCCTCGTCGTGGATCATTAACACCTTGGCTGCTAGGGGGTTTTCCCCTCCTGCGCTGAAGATGCTTGAATACTATGTGACTCTGGATTCAGACACAGCGCATCCTGACTTCCACCTGTCTGAGAGGCGGAGACGTGTGATGCTTGCAAGTAGAGCACAGTATCTGCCGGACACCCCCAAGAGATATACCTCCAGGGCCTGTGTGCTGGGGGGCGAGGGGTTCACCTCAGGCAGACATTACTGGGAGGTGCAGCTGCTGCAGGAGGGAGGATGGACTGTGGGGGTCGCAGCGGAGTCTGTGAAGAGGAAGGACGGGTTCACATGGTCCCATGAGGGGAGAGTCTGGGCTGTCCAGGGGTGCAATGGCCAGTACTGGGCTCGCACTGCCCCTGATACCACTCTGTCCCCTTGTGAGGAACCCCTCAAGCTGGGAGTGTATCTGGACTATGAGGGGGGGCGGGTGTCTCTGTACACTGCAGACTCCATGGAGCTTCTCTACACTTTCCCCGAGACCGCCTTCAAAGAGAGAATCTTCCCGTTCTTCTTTCTCATCAGGTCAGGACTAGGGCTGATGCTGGTGTAGGAGCTGCACCCCCAATGCCCCACCCCCTCCCCTCCCCAAAGAGCAGATCTGAGACTGGGATAGGAGCTGTAGCTCACTTCCACCCCAACCCCCCGCAGGAGAGCACACCTGCGCATTCCGCCCACCCCCCCCTTCGAGCAGAGTTGCTACATTCAACACATCAGGGGTTATTGCAACGCATTTCAGTGCATATTACCGCATTCAGGCACTACAATGTATCTTTCATGCATATATTTTACCTGCTTTTGTTTTTCTTAAGTCTCTAGGCAGTGTGATCCAGGCACAGACAACAGGTGATTGGGGTTACCATGGAAACTCCTCAGTGTTCAGTTAGTTACCATTTTTATATAAATTGTTTCAGATGCACATCAGGAAACAATGATCAAAGTGTCTGCAGAGACTCAGACAGACTCAGAGCTGCATACCGCTCTTGAGAGCGAGCGTCTTTGCTTTGCTCTGTCCTCAAATCCTGGGAGGAACTGGTCTTTAGTGTAATCCCCCAGTGCCAGAAGGGCTGGTCTCACATAGTCTGTGTTGGCCAGTATTTGGCTCTTTGTGGGCCTGTTTTACAGACTGCTTGGGACGTTTTTTACTGCTGATGGCCCTTTTATTACAACGTTCCCTGCCGCAGGCCCAGAAGCATGTAGTCTCTCACAAAACACCCATACAGCTGATCTTTACACATTTAAAACTGTTCTCACTGGCACTGCTTTTTTACCCTTTTACTTTGCTAATGGGCGCCTCTTTCATTTTGTCCCCTGAGTCTACTTTCTGTCCTAGTCCAGAGTGAGACTGTCAGATCACTCGCACAGAAGCAGCCAGGCCGGTGCAGCTTGGATCTTTAGCCCCAGCGCAGCGGCCCCGGGTAGATCTTTCAATGCTAAAACCAGGTAATCCATGACAGTCCTGTTTACTTACTCTTGCATTCCATATAAATATGTATGTTTACCAGATTTGTCTCTGGAGTTTATTTCTATTCAACGTGTGACTTTCGTATAGTATTCGAAACATGTACGGAGTCGCCTCTAGTGTCTGGGTAAGTTCACGTTCTCTGTTCTGTGCATTATGGAGCACGACGGAGAGATCTAGCGTGAGGTTTAAGGCCGTGAGATCCTCTCAGAGTGCCTGTTCGTTCTTCATGAAGGTGTTCTGACCACATGTTCATCCAGTCATTGGCAAAACTCTTCCCTTTTGGTAATCCGTGTCAGTGATGCAGTCCCTGTTTACATGTCACATTTTACTTGATCTTCCATTCCTGAAGAGTACTGCTTTTCCAAATATTGTGTTTTTGTAGTTTTTCTATTATTTTTATATAACATCTGACTCTTGTACAGAGCATATTGTGCACAGAGTTGCCTGTAGGTATCTGGGAAGCTAAAGATTATAGACGAGTGTGCATGTCGGTGCACAAGTGACTCCTCTGCGTGTGAGTCTGTAGTCAGTGAAAGTTTGGTAAAGTGACTCTCGATTGGTCATTTAGCTGTTTCGACTACATGTTCATCCAATCCGTACCCTTCTACAGAGCGCAAAGACCGAATGTCCC